>NC_072037.1:8129607-8452107 GCF_027791375.1 Indicator indicator
TGGCATTTTAAACATAAAGATGATGCTTTATTTACTTTTCAAGACAAAAGACTGCTGCTCTTACCTGAAGAACCCTTTTGGTCAGGCCGGTTTTCTGAGCTAGCTGTTTCAAGTCCTTGGCATCGGGATTGTGGTTAATAGCAAAGTATGACTTCATTGTCCGCAACTGGTGGTGTTTGAATGATGTCCTCATACGCTTTGTTTTTTGATTGCTGGGGTATTGCTGGTCTCTATCCAGATGGTCACCATCGTTTTCATTGCAACTTAAAGCTTAAGGCAACAAGAGGAAAAGGCGTGTAAATCTATTGCTCTGTGACCAATATTGTTTGCAGTTCATCTGAGTGCAGCAATTAAAATAACACACTGTGGCATGTATTGTACTGGTACAAATCCTACTTGCCTTCCCCTCCATTTCTGCATCTTCTATTTTTCCCTTACAATAACCAGCCTGCAAGGACCCTCACCTGCCTCTTTATGGCTTTTTAAAATGTCAGGTCTGTTTCCTTTTTAAATCCCTCCATCTCCACACAGCCTTTCCTCCACTTTCTGCTTGTAGGACAGTAGCTGAGCTCAGCTCTTTAAGGTGTTTTAATGTACTTTTTATCACTACAAATTGCATTGTAACATACAAAGAAAGCTGTACAATGCAGTCCACTTAAATCTCAATGGAACAGACCAGTTAAAATTACAATTATTTCCTCCATCAAACTAAACCCTGTGGAGTACAAGAGAGACTACTAAATTAAACACCATAAAAGAAACAAAGTTTGCGGGTGCCAGACAGCAAATTATGACTAATTTGACTAGCTAAGGAAACAGAGCTGTTAATACAATGTATCACTGAAATGAAAAATCTCTTTAATTACTTCTATATTTTCTTTTTTCAGAAAGTGTTTGCAAATACAGTTTGGAATGATCAGTTCTGTTAAATCCTTCCAAAATCACTGAATGATACTGAGTGATATATTTGCATAAATCACCCATAAAACCTGTAAATGTGGTCTATAAGCAAGGAACATTTTAATAATTATCAAGTGGTATTAAATGTTGAATGGCAAGTAAAATAATCTCATACACTAAAAGTAGTTTTTAATTTATTTGTACATACAGTATACCATAGAAAACTCTTACAAATACCATTAAGGACCAAGCTTAAAGCTACTAAAAAATTAGGGGACACACCCGAGAATTAGCTCTGACAAACTGTTCCAATATCTACAGCTCCTTTTCAATTTCCAGTAAGTTTCATGGCAAAAATAATGAAAATCACTGTCTGTGTTCTATGCTGCATGCAGCAAATTAATTTAAAAAAACATTTCAAAATGTGAATTACTGATTAATTTCTTAACCACCTAAACATACTTGTTTTCAGTTGTCCATCATTGCTAGTTTATTACAAGTGAGTGCATCTCACAGACTTGTCTTTATAGTCTTACTCTTAATTCATTCTGTCCATCAGGGGGTTTAGGCCCCGTTAAAAACATGCAAGCATTAAAAACAGGTTTATAAAGTACATATAAACTGCAAGTACTCCTAAGTGCAAATACATACAGGTTCTGCAAACAGCAGTTCTGCAGCATGTGCAGTAGCTGCTTTGCAAGCTTCAGCTTCTAAAAACCATCTAAAAGACGTGGCACAATATAGAGCCAGGCCTGCAAAAAGTCAGCTTTGAGACCAAATGCTTGCTTGCTTAGTACATGCATAGAAAGTATCTGAGGCCTCGAACTCTGTTCTGTGTTTCTGTGCTCCTATAACTTAAAAACCAGCTTTAAACATGGTGCTGTGTATATAACTGTGTGTGTATGTGTGCGTGCATGTGCGGACACTTGTATAAATCCTTTCCAGACTCAAGTATGTTGTGCCAAATTCTAGCAATATGAAGCATTTCTGCTTGTTTTCCTGTGGCATGGAATGACTGGAAGCACCTGAATGTAAAAGGTCTAAGACACTTAAAAGGAGACAGTAAAAATGCATTAACGGATTAACGGAGCTGGGTAGAACTCAGCTCTTTGCTGATTAACAAACTCTTTGCTGGTTAAAGAACTGAGGTCTAGTTGCCAAACGAGAGTCACCTCATGTGCTCCAGTCTCCTTCACAGCTACAATTCCTGATGTAAAGGACACTGGGTGAATAACTGAAATGATATGGCTCTTAGCAAATTCTATTATGGAAATGTAAAACCAAGCAGTGCTTGGTTTTAAAACGCACTCACAGAATTTCAGATATTAGTAATGGAAAGACCACTGTATGTTATCTTAAATGCTTTCAAACCCTCCCAGAAATAAAGAGGCAAAGTCTTAGGAGGAAATGTATCAAGATGTCCGTCTGAAGGACTGAGGTATGCTCATGTTAATATGCAGCAAAACAAACCCTAGGGCTGCAAATAGTTGGATTTTAACCTGTTCCATAGAGAATGAGATACATTCAGTATCCAAGGAAATCAAAATGATCCTAAACCCTCCCAGAATGGAATGAGAGTATCAGCTTTTCATCAAGACCTGACAGGACAATGAATAATTTACTCTCCTAATTTCTCATCGTTTCACTCATCTACTAAATAAAAATAATATTGAAATGATGGTGTGTACCATTTGAGACTGGCAAAATATTGCCCTTTTCTATGAAGAAACTTATAGACCAGATTTTGAATGTACATAGGAGTGTCTGATGTTCACTGTCTTGCACAAGTGGTTTGGGTACCCCTAGGCACCACCCAATATGACCATAAATATTCCTAATTAGTGCCAATTCCCTTCTCATGTTTGGTTGTGGTGCCTGGCACCATCTTCAGCAGTCTATTCTATTAGGTCTAATATTAGATGCATCTCACTCAGAATCTGCAGTGTCTATGGGCGTTGCAGGCACAGATACAGAACAGGCCAAGGGTGTAAGATTTTAAGAGCTGAGAAGTTTCTGCAAAAGGCATCATGGTGAAGACTAACACTGTACATGCTCCTCATGCAACCCTCTGTTTTTCAGGCACTTCTCCCCTGTTCCTTTGTGGTGATCATGTGAATCTCCCAAAGGAATGGTTGAACTACTTGTACATAAGATTTCCATTCAACTGCACTGTCTACGGCTCCTGCGAGGAGTTCAGAAATACAATTGGTAACACTTCAGTTGAATAGAGGAGTCTTAAATTAAATGTTTCATCCCATTTTGCAATAAAACAAGTTCCGAAGCAGTGCCAGGTCTCTTTTTTGCCCCTAGGACATTTCTAAGGTCCTGGTACCTTTCCCCCAGTTCCCACATCCAGGCCATTGCCCTCCCATCCTTCAGCTGGTCTCACCAGTGGTCAGAAATTACAGCCTCCTCCACTAGCACCACAACACAAATGTCCACTTGGCCACAAGATGGTGATGTCCACAGAAAGCATCACTAAGACTAAAACATATTTTGGTCTTGAATAACGCCTAACACCATTTCCAAAAACAGCAACATGAGTGTAAATGAAGATGTGCTCTTATCTTTGCAACAAACACTGTTTGAAGAAGAAAACTTGGGAACACTGTTCCCAACTCAGATCACCAGATCCCCCCACGTATCAGGATTCCAAGCAAAGCATGTGCTTACAAGTTAGTAGGTCACTAAGTATATGGCACATGAACAAGACAAGAAAGAGGAATTTCCTTTGGGGGAACTTTTGCTCTTAGTAGCTTGTGTTTGACATGTTAAACTACCCCAAAAGAAAGCAAACTAATCCTGATTCTGAAAAAAATGATGAAACAAGAGGCATGTTTGGTGCATGCATCAGCTCTCCGTATTCAGGGGCTCAGGAATACACACCCCTTTCCTTCTGTAATAAGAGTCAAGGGGGTGTTTTAACCTTCTGCTGCCTGGAGAGGGAACTTGTGATTAACTAGACTAGCAGAGGTGCAGCCTTATTTGTTGTTTTGCAGGAATGTGTAAAGGACTTTGCCGTACTTGCATACTTGAAGGGGACAAAAGTGAGGCAGAGCCCTCTGAATGGTACTTCGGACAGGAACAGTGATAGACTCTTTCTTCCTGTGGAAGAAGACACTCGGAGAAAGCAGATGCCTGAACTCCTTTGCAACTGGGATTAAAAGAGGTGAAGCTCTGGCCCTTGAAGCAGGCAAGGTAACCCTCGCTGCTTCTGAGGTGCCTGGCCACTCTTAAATGAGGGTACCTCTGCCAAGTCTTCAGAGTAACAGACACGGAAAGCACTGCCTCAACCCTGGCATTTCAAGAAGTGTTTCGAGAAAGAGAGAGCTCAAGCCTCTCTTAAAGAGCCACTGTCTTCCAGGATGAGCCTCATAACGCCACGAAAGACCTGGGATTACAAACGTTCCTCAGCAGCCTCGCACAAAAGGGCTGCGTCTCCGGGTGCCTCCCCGGCAGGGCCGCTCCCCCCACCCCCTGCCGTGGCCGCGGTGCCTCTAGCGGGAGAGAGCGCCCGGGACGGGGCGGAAGAACAAAGGGTCCGGAGAGGGGCCGCGACGGGCACCGGGAGTGCGGGAGGAGCCAGCCGTGGAGGGTTTTTCCCCTCAATTAAGCCAATTGAATGGCGTTGAATAACCGGTGCGAGTGCGCGGTAATTCCCTGGGCGCCGCGATTAACCCGGGCAGCCCCGGGCTCCGCGCTGCCCGCCGGGCCGAGGAAAGGGGTTGGCGGCCGAGCCGCGTCGGGCTCCGCTCCCCTGCCCCGGAGCTCTTCCCGAGAGACCCAGGCCGGAGGGAGAGATGGAGAGATCCCGGGCCCCCCCTAGCCCTTTGGGGAGCGCGTGGTGCTGGCTCCCTGCCCCTGCCCCGACCCCAACCCTTGGGCCTGCCCCTGCCCGGACCCCAACCCCAGGCCCACGGGGAGGGGCCAGATGCACCGCGCCCACGGAGCCCCAAAGGTGACCGGGGTGGGGAAAGGAGAGAGCAGGAGGAGGAGGGAGAAGGTGGAACTCTGATTTTTCCTAGGAAATAGCTGCAAGACATCCATTCTTAAGCTGCGGCTCCTGTTTGCTCGCTCTGCAACTGTAGTCGCAGGAGAGCTTGTTCTGAGCTTTGAGTCCCAAGGGAAGCGAGGGAAGAGAAATTGGTTCTTCAAAACTTTCCAGGCTTTTTCTCATTTTTGTCTGGGGAAAATAATAACTTAAAACAACAAAACGGAAACAAAACCAAAAACACCCACCCTGTCTTTTGACAAAGCCCGTTCGGAGGGTCCGCTTCAAACTGCCCCGCTACCTTCCTAGCCGTGGCGGGGATGGCAGGGAGGGACAGAACCGAGCGTCTGCGGAGCTGGGACGGGGGAGCTGGGCCAGCGACCCCGCAGCCTCCCGCCCTACCGCAAAAAGCCGCTCCCGCATGCCCCCAGCCCTGGTCCCCACGTGAGGGTGTGTATCCAGTCTCTTAGAGAGTTACACCTTCTTACTATGGATATTCCTGCTAGTAGAGGAAGGAAACCTCTTAATACGCTCGCTGTCCGCACAGATTATGGGTATTTTATCGTACCCCCGTCTGTGCAATACATGTCATTTTAGAGGATATTTTAGTGTCTTCCTGTTAAAGACAAACCCGATACGAATGAATAAAATATAGCAGGCTGTGGGAGGTTCGGGGTCTAATTCACAAAGGGAGTATTCAGAATCCTTTACAGGTGCTTCTGTGTTCAGCAAGCTTTCAGCCATTGATTTACTGACCTAAAAAAAAAAAAAAAATCAAACTCCATTCCAACAAGTGAAGGAAGAAATTACGATCACAGGAACACACTTGAAAAAAATTTTTTAAAAGGGAAAAGAAAAGAAGAAAAAAAGAAAAGAAAAGAAAAGAAAAGAAAAGAAAAGAAAAGAAAAGAAAAGAAAAGAAAAGAAAAGAAAAGAAGAGAAAAGAAAAGAAAAGAAAAGAAAAGAAAAGAAAAGAAAAGAAAAGAAAAGAAAAGAAAAGAAAAGAAAAGAAAAGAAGAGAAAAGAAGAGAAAAGAAAAGAGAAAAGAAAAGAGAAAAGAAAAGAGAAAAGAAAAGAGAAAAGAAAAGAGAAAAGAAAAGAGAAAAGAAAAGAGAAAAGAAAAGAGAAAAGAAAAGAGAAAAGAAAAGGACAAATAAATCTTTTTGAAGTTTCAGCATCCTTCTAAGCTGTTCCACTTGTCAGGCTCTATCCACATCTAAACGCCATCAACCCCGTGCAAAAGTAGTCCCCTTTAAATGGGGGGGGGGGGAGGGGGGGGGCAAAAAGTCACTCCAATTCGAGTTGTAGATGAATATTTGCTGCATGTCACAAAATAATTTCAGTCTCTACTCTGCCCAGGTTTAAAGGTCCCCTTTTTCCCATACAAACTGCCATCAACAGATCCTCTCAGAAGAAAACACTGCATTTATAGTGCATTTCTGAGAAAAAATTTACAAAACCATTAAAAATAAGAAGATAAACTCCCACACTTTTAAGGAGTTTCCCATGAAAAGGCACACACAAACTTCAGGCTTTGTAAGAATTCGGTAGTTTGCGATATTTTACATCAACGTGCAACCTGGTCTGATTTCCAAGATCAATGGCACTTATTATCACATAAATTAGTCGATTAACGGTTTAGTAAATAGGTAAGCAGATAAATAGTTTAGGCAAAGAAGCTAAAGGTTCATCAAGGAAGATCTCTGAAGCTTCGTTGCAGGCTCTAAACAAAAATTGAAAGGGAAAAAAACGCAGGCCAATTATTTTGAGAACAAATTCTTAAAAGCCCAGTTAAAGGCGGTTTCGTTAGGCAATCGGGGAGCAGCAAGGCTTTCTTAGGCTGTGCTCCCAATCAGGACAGATGCTGCAGGGTTGGTTTACAGGTCCTTTGAATCTGAACGTCTGTCCTGCATAGGGAGACAGCGGAAGGACAATTAAAATCTAATCCCTCCAAAAAGAAGGGGGTTTTGAGCGGGCAAGATGAATGTTTTATGTGTGTTAAAAAGCTCAGCCGTTACTCGGGAGAACACTACCTACACCTTTCATCAACCTTCACCTCTGGGACTACTACTGATTTTTCCACCATTTCCGAATTATTCAGCAATTAGTTAAATCAATAATAGCTGGCAATTTTGTTCCCGCGGTGCGTGTACCAGTCCGAGCTGCGCTTTCTCTCCCTGTCATTTTCAGCGCACACCGCTCTGTTTGGCTGCTTATTTTCACTCTGCTTTTCGGCGCGAAACAGCCGCACCCTCCCCGCTCCCGGTGCGGTCGCTTCCCCTCTCCGAAGCCCTCAGTGCTGAAAGATAACGGACACAGCCCGAATCCCTAATCGCACTGCACGTCACTGTATGTTCTCCCCGACACCTTCTTCACCCCTGTGCAAAGCAGAACGGCCGGAGCCCGGCTCAGCGCGCACCCGGGGCAGGCAGAGGTGCGGCTGGACACGAACGGCAGCGAACTTGGCCTTTACCTAATGCCCTCTCAGGGAACAGACACACACACAAAAAACCCCAAAAAACCACCACCAACAAAAAGTTAAGGGCAAATCTAGGCCCTATGGGACATGCCTAAGTTGCACAGAATGAAAAAGAAACAGGCTGGAAACGGCGGGGAAGCACAGACAAAGCTGAAGCAGCTCAAAAGAGTTTCCTCTGCAGGGTCTAACGGGACGTCTGAGAGCAGCTTAGGGGAGCTCGGGTTTGGAGGATCACCCGCCTCCAGTTCTGCTAATAAAATCACCAACTAAGAACTGTCTTTTGCCCAAGCGCTTCTCAAGGAGCAGTGCTGGAAGCCCCAGTGATCACACCCATTCTGATGGGCAGTTACATGGACACAGAAGACATAGGGGAAGAGGGGGTGGGGAGTGGGCAGGAGACGGCTCGAATTCCTTTGCCTGCAAAACTACAGTGCTGTGGTGGTGAGAAGGTTAAACGAGGAAACATCACAAAGTTTGCAGCTCGATAAAGAGCCGGAAAGACAAAGTTTGTGCAGAGACCGGGGGCTTGTGGCTGTTGCTGCGTTTTGCTGCCTTCCTTCTCTCTGCAGATCCCAATGAGGAGGCTCAGCTGCAGTTCAGGACAGCGGGGCTTTGGAAAAGGGATGCTGTGAGTTTCCCAACTCTTCTCCGAATCACATCTGACAAACAGAACTCTGGCCGAACTTGGCATGGTATGAGAGGACTCGAGGCTTCTGCAGACACCTGCTGCCTTCAGCCCCTGCCCAGGCACCCTCAGCTCTGCACCCCCACCCACTGCAGGACTTGGGAAGCAGCCACTTTCTGACTCCCTCCCTCACTCTTTCCTTCCAAAACTCTGAGGTGCAAGAGCTCAGGACAAGGCCAGAATAGTTCACCCCATCAGCAGCCCCAGAGCGTAGCTACTAAAGAAAATTCACAGCTCTCTGAAGTGCTAACTTCCAATCTCTGGTTTCCAGATTTTATTTCAAGCTACACTCCCCCTTCTCCCCCTCCTTAACCAGATGACCTTGCTTCAAAACATTTTATTTCCAGCTGAAGTGAAAAATGCTAACATATTAGCTTCTGTAATTGCAGTTTGACAGCACTTGATCTCAATAATTATGCTGCAGCTAAACTATTATTAACGGTTTAAGTTAAAATAAACGGAAATCCCCCTTTGGAAGTGAACAGAAACAAACCATTTGCATTGCTCTGGGGGAAAATGGGAGTCTCTTACCTGCATTGTAGGCTGCCAGATCTGCACCAGGCCCTGGGCTCTTCCTCTTCCTGGGTCTCCCTTTCTGGACAGTCCCCACGCCGTTGTAATAAGGCAGTCCCAAAGTGTTGGCAGAGCTCGCTCCCAGTGCCGGGCCCTTCCCAGCGGCTACATCCGAGTGATTGAAATGCACCTGGTACTCCCCCTGGATCAGAGTCTCGAAATGGAGGCGGCAGTACACCAGATTGTCCTTCATGCCAAAGTGGTCGCCGGTGGTCAGCATCTTGTTGCAAGTGGTGCAAGTGAAGCAGTTTAAGTGATATACCAAATCCCTGGCCCTCATGACCATCTCGGAGGCAGAAATTCCCAAGTGACATCTCGCACATCTTTGCACCGAAAACCTCCTGCAAAACAGAAGGGCCAGAGGAGACGGTGAGAGGCGCATCCCCCCCGCCCGCCTTTGCCGGGTCCGCCGGGAGGGCGGCAGAGAGAGACGGGCTGTGGGGGCCTGGGGCGGCCGCCTCAGCCCGGGCAATGGCACAAAGCCGGGACATTTGCGTAGCTTGTTCTCTGGCCGCGTGGATACCACGAGCCGGAAATCCAGGGGGATTTCGTCCAGCTCCCCACCAGCTGCCCCGCCAGCTCCCACCAGGAAACCCACTTACTCTCACCCCACAAACTTCCCTGGGGCTGGAAGAGGCCCGCGCAGGAGGCACCGTTTCGGGCAAGGATCAGCCCTGTTGCCGGCTGGGCTGACAGCGTGCTCAGACTCAGCCTCATCCTTCACCCTTGCATCGAGACACGGATGGCCAAGGCGAGCCCTTACCCAAGGTGTGAATGCAGTGCCCTGCGTGTTCAGGGCAGGCAACACGCTCAGATCCCCTTGGCTATTTCCTTTTTCCTTCGCAGACCGAGAAGGATGGGCAGGGGACGTCTACCTTAAGGTGCTTCCCGGGGCTGACCTGTGCCCGGACCATGCCACCTCCCAGGAACACGGAGCCCATCCCCATGAGTCTTCTTTTCCAGTGGAAGGTTTTAGGGGCCCATAGACTGCCCCATGGGGACAGTCTGCCACAGTCCCTTTAGAATACAGTTTGTTAAGTGTGGGGGGCCAGGAACAGGTTCCTCCTCCCAGGCTAGTGGCTGAGGGCAGGCTGTACCTGTAGTAATCCTCCTTGCAATAAATGCTGCCATCCTTGCTGAAGCAGGTGAGCTCGGACTCCAGGTTGAGTTTACATTCACAGCACTTCAGGCAGCGCATGTGCCACTGTTTATCCACAGCCAGGAGGTAATAACGGTCGGAGATTTTCCCTCCGCAGCCGGCGCACAGGGCAGCCCTGTCACTGCTGATGGAAGGCATGGTCGGCTGGGGGAAAACAATTACAGACCGTTAGCGAGAGGAAGAAACTCCTGTGCACTGCTGGGTTCCTCCCTCCCCCTGCCCGGCCGGGGCCGGGCTTCTCCTCTCCCTCGCAGGGGCTTGGCAGGCGTGGAGTGGAGCGGAGCAGGGGGGCTCCGAGCCGGCCGCCCCTACCTGCCTCCTGCGCCCGGGAACATGTGTTCCCAGGGTCTGGTGGCATCCCACCTTCCCAAGATGAGGGCGAGACAGGAAGGAAAACACCCTTGGTTTGAGGAAAGGCGTCAGGATCAGACCCAGGATATTTTGATACTTTTCCCCCCTCCCAGTCCCAGAACCAGAAAAGATGCTGCTCAGTAAACAGGCACAGTAATCACAGACTAGGCAAATCGCAGATAGTTAATTTTAAAATTTATTATTATGGATATACTGAGTATAATGCTCTGTGAATGCATGTATGTGGAGCGTGTCTCTGTATATTTCTAGCCATAAAATGCCGAGGGAATTACGATCAAACCCCACCAGTAGTCACAATACCATAGCCACAGCTCTCCCTGCAAGCTGGTTCCAAACAATATGTATCCGAACTCGAAGCACTAAAGGGATCAGTAAACAAAGCTGCAGAGAAGACGGGCATTACTAAATCTGAGGTGCAGAATATTTTATCAGGAAAACGAAATAGTAGGAAACGTGTAAGAAAAAAATAGGGGGAAAACAACAGAGCACCTTAGATTATGCTGGGATAAACTTGGAAGCAATAAAACTAAATGTAACCCCTATATAATTTAATAGTTCAGTGTCAAATCGCAATCCAATCGAAACTCCGCAAAAAAACAAATCCATGCATATTCTGTCAACCTCTGCCGAAAAAGAAAGAGAGAAAAATATCGGAAACCGTTTAAGCACGCTGATTTATTTCAGCCAGCAGCTTAAAGCAGCTTTCAGGAGAGGAGGCTGGGAGTGCAGCAGGGTTTGTGGCAGACCTGGCAATGCTCTGCTCTCCACTTTGTTCCAAACTCACTATCACACACTTTGCACGAAAGCATGCTGCAGATTTGTTCTTGTGCGGGAGAACCAGAAATATTTTTGCGCAGATGTGATAAACAGGCAGTGCGTTTTGATTCGGGCGGGGAGTGGGGAGGAAGGTTTTGTTTGTTTACTTTTACCTCCTTTAGAGGCTTAAGTGTTTGCGCAATGCAGAAAGAAAAGACATTTAATAGGGAAGAAACAAAAGAAACTGAAGCTGTTTTGAGCATCTGCTGGGCTCAAGTTTCATCCAGTGCATCACGAACCATCGCCATCAGCACTACTGTTTGCACTATCCCCACTATCAGAACTCCATCGAAATAAAATCCTGGCACTACCTCTGTGTGTTAGCTACACAAGCCCACTGCTAGCTTCTCTCTTTAAGGCAGTGACTGAACTCCGATTACGGATCCTTTTGTAACCAACGTAGTTTCTTGTAAATTCACTTTCAACGAAATACTATTTTTCTGATTCGCATTTCTGGTAACAAAAATATTCAGAGATCCAGAAACGGTATTTAAGGATCCAGACTTCTACCCCACCATTTATTCTATACACACATGTATGCACACACACTACATATAAAGGTATCATGCTGCAATATTTATTTCAGGAAAGATAATTTGATATTGTTTACTTGGACGGAGAAATATTAACTTTTCTGAAGAATACCAAACCCATTTAGATTAGAAATTACGTTCAACCCTTATTGTATAAAGGCTGCTTTTCAGCCTGTATTTCAGCATTAAATACTTTCATTGTCAGCTTTAAGTAAATTTCTACATGGCATTAAGAGAAATAACATACTGATGAAGTTTTAGAAACCAAGAACAGATACCTTTCTTGCCTTATGGCCATATCAGCTTACAAGACAACATTTAACCAAAATACGGGGTCATTTCAGTTCAGAATGATCATTTCTTAACAAACAAACAAGAAAAAGGTTGTCTACATAAAATACTGTATCAGTTAACTCTTCAGAAATATTTTCCACTTTGCTAGCTCAGCCCTGGTCAGAAGGATGTATCTTATTTATTACCTAAATGTATTAAGACAAAAGTACTATGCAGCAGCAGACATAAGACAAAAAGTGGTCAAGTTAGTAAAATTTGCAACCATTCATATCTCTTGTTCTGTTTGCCATGTTTGCAAACCCAGTGTTCATAGATATTATGGTTATTTTTTTTTTAATCGTCATTTAAAGGCATTCGACTTTGGGGTAGTTTTTGTTTTGTGGTTTTTAATTGTCGTTTATAAATGCTGTAATGACTAACTCACCATCAGCATCCTCCCTGAAAAATAACACAAAATTGGGTTCTTTGGTGTTTGCGTTTCCATTCTGCAGCCAAAAAAAAAAATGCTGTGCCAAAATGTTATCTGTAGAAAAGCATACTTCACCTCTTCCTAAAAACTTTGCAAGGCCGGACAGGCTACGGGAAGGGAATGAGTTCCTGGACGCTACCAAAAGGCTCGTCTTTCTCTTTTCTCAAACGAGCAGTACCGTTCATTTCACCCAAGCGTTACTATTACTATGCATATTATTAATAATTAACAGTTTCATGCCTTTTCCCACGGTTTTATTTAATCTTTTGGAGTGCCTTTATGCTTAATTTGCTTCTGATTTAGCATTTTGCACACTTTTTACCCCGATCTGTTATTTTAAGGGAAAAACCCTGTATCTTTGAGGATCTTTATTATGTTTAGGGGGTTGAACGATTCTCCCATTCCTTCGGCTCCTACCGTTTCGGTCTCTCCCCTGTCTATAGCCGAGCTGATGGCCGGTGCTTCGCTTTTGGTTCTCCGATCCATCTCATCGATGACCCCGTGCATCTCCGAGCCGGACAGACTGTGGAAAAGCATCGCTGAGGAAGCGGAGGAGGAGGCCCCGAGTTGCTGCTGCTGACAGTTGTCGGGGTCCCTGCAGGAGCCCAGAACTTGCATTAACCGGAGCCCTCCCCCATGCATCTAGCACGGCCGCCCCGTCTCTCCTTGGTCTCCGGGCTTTTCACCCTGGCAAAGATCTCCGGAGCGCAGCGCAGGCACTGATCCGAGGTTTCAAGGGGACTGGGTGCAAAAAAGGCGAGCGAAGGGGATGAGGGAGAGGGAATAACTGGTGGTGTGAGCTTCGGGGCTTGGATCTAGTCTGTTCCGCGGCCCCGGCACATCCCTCTAGGAGGCTTCTTCAGTGCAGGGCTCATTGCCCCAGGTGCAGTCCCAGGCTTTTTGCTCTGGCCCAGCCGGCAGAAGGCTGGGCAGTTTTACGATTGAGAGAAATTAATAAATAATAGTAATATAAAAAAAATTAACCATCTTCGTTGAGAAATAAATAAATAATAATTATTAAAAAATAACGACAAGCCCCCTACATCATACTGTGCGAAATTTAGAGGAGGAAAGCGAGGGAGAGGGAGGATGCGGCAGGCAGGGATCAGGCTGGTGCTGCAGAGGATGGGGCCGATGCCCACTGTACGCACTCACAGTCCAGAGGGCTGGCAGCGGCGGCAGCTCAGGGGCAAAGTTTGCTCCTTCCCCCGCTCCTCCCCCAGCCCGCTGGAGCTCATTGGGAAAAGAAAAAGCCAAGGGGAAGGAAGAAGAGTTGGATGGGCACCAGGTGGGACGGGCACTCAGCGGCGGGCCCCCTCTCTCCTTAAAGCGGCGCGGCTTGCGGGGCCCCGGGGCTGCTGCTGGGTAGGCGGCCGGGCCGCGGAGAGGGCGGGGGGAAAGGGGTTGGGGGAGTGGAGCGGAGCCGCCGCCGGAGCCGCCGCCCGGCGCGGTGCCTGCGAGCGGCGCGTCTGCAGCCCGGGCCCGCGCGAGGCTCCGCGCCTTTTCTACAGCCCCTCTGACATCATGTCCTGCCCCGCCGTCATTGGCTGCCTCGGCGCCCGGGCCTGCCGGCATGTGCTCGGGGCTGGGCACGCCGAGCGGTGCGGGGCCGCGGCCGCCTCTCCGGCCCTGCTCCCGCGTGTGCAGCCCTGCTCCGCGCTCCCAGCCCCGAACACACGCCGGCACATTTGTCTTCCCCCGGCCCGCGACCCATTCGGAGGTTGGCGTTTGGTGACAGCCAGCGACATGTTTCCCCTTGGAGCAACTAAAGAGGCGACTGAGAATTCCTCTAGCACGGGGAAAAAAGTTTGTTTGCACTCCAGGATCGTCATACCCCAGAAGGTTTGTTGCTCGTTGAAAGCACCCAACAACACTAGTTATGAAAAATGTCCACCCTTATAATACAGTAATTTCTGTCATTCCATTTTGTGAAGCCTTTCACTTGACCAAAGACACTTGCTTCTCCTATTTCCAAGTAGCAAACCAGGCCAGCAAGGTCTCCTGAAGTCCAGGAGAAGCTTCAGGAAATCTCCAGAAAAGACAAAAAATACACCAGGGGAAACTGGTTGTAATGTCTAAATATTTAGCCAGACGGTGGGTAGTAAGGAAGGGCTAATTAGTATTAAAGATGTCAAATATCACACTTCTAATTATAGTAGAAAAGGTACCACAACAGAAAGTAAACCTGAATGCACATCTGAGATCACAAGACATGCTCTTTAATCCGTGACTGCAAATGATTACATCACTTAGCACGTTACTGTTAGGTGTTGTGCTCTGACAGAGCCATTTGCCTCTTACAGGTGTGGTGCAGCTAAGACTGTCTTTGCTAAAACTGGAATTGCTGCATTTATATGTAAACTTCACTGGTTTTCTCTGTTTCTTTCTACACAATAACCTAGGCTTCTTCTCATCTTTCTGTTGGTGTTGTTCTGTGTAGTTAAATACCTTTCCATATCTCAGAGTAGAACAATGTGTCTTTGGTAGAAATGCATAAGAAATAGCCACAATCCCACTCAAGAAGCCATACAGAATGCAAGCAGATTGCCATCTGTGGGAACTACCCAAACTACCCAACATCCCAATAACAGACCTTGGAAACAATGGAACTTCATCTTTTAATTCAGACTTGGTGGAGCTGTATGGGGTTTATCTTGATAAAATAATCCTTCCCTTGCTCCATTACATTGCAAGGTGCTTTAGACACCATCTGTGATGGGAGGTTTGCCTCCACTAACAGAGGGGTGGAATATTACTCACTGGACACCATGGACACTAGTGTGGAACACCCTTGTTTTATCTTGACTTAAGCAATTTGTTGTATACGTCCTTACCTATGGCTATACACTGTACTATCCTTAGATGTTTTAATACCATTTTAATCGCCTATCCCATAACTGATTATGTACATTTTGCAGTTAAGAAAGGTCATAGATTCGTACCCTCAGTCTGACATTGCTGATTATCAAAACAGTTTTGTATATTTAACGGAACTGAAATATACTATTTCATGTAACAGCATTGCCTAAGTGGTTGGAACCAATAATACCAATAGCAGGTTAAAAAGGTATGGCATGCCCTTCAGTTCACAGGCTATCTCTGATTATCTCCTTAATGGATATACAAACACAAGAAGACATCCAACCCTTGCCACCAAAACACAAGGAGAGTAACAGACTGTAAACACAAAGCTGCTAATGTACACACTGACACATGAATGACATTTACATTGTTCAGAATAAAATCCAGGATATTCTTGAATAATGAGCAACTGCAAAAATTGCTATAGCAAAAAAATCCTTAGAATCAAACACAGACTCACTTGAAATGAATCCTTTTTTTCATTAAAAAAATGGTGCAGCTAATAATAAAGTCTTTTAACCTGTATTTTGTTATAGGTGACAGGTGAACAAATCACAGGTCTTGAGTTTCTCTACCCTGCCTCTCTTGGTAACGTCATCTCCAGTACCATCTGCTACCTACCAGACAAACAGACCAACCACATAATGAGGTACCAGCTTCCACCCAGCTACCGTGACTAAATCAGAACAAAAGATTCAACGCCTCCTTCAACAAAGGAACACAAGTCTAAGCTGTCTTTGCTAATTGCTGGGTTTCAGGTTGTCTGTTACAGATTTTAAGTGAGCTACAAACTTCCATCAGATACTTATAGCTGTTGGATAAAGGTACTAAGAATAAAGATAAATGGAAGCAAAAGGTAAGAGAGAAGAAAGCTTAGAAAATACGTAACTACTTATAGTAATTTAAAGGCTGTGGAATAATATAAACATGAAAGACCAGGGGGCAGAGTGATTGATATCTCATATGTTTCTGATGCCCCTACGGTTATTAGTCTGCAATATATGAGAACATACAATAAACTATGAATTAAAATGTAATTGTAGCTTCAGGCATGTTCTTCATTGTCTGCTGTGGTGTTATGTCTTCATGCACCGTGATTGACAAGGTGTAATTAATCATCTTACTCAGTTGTAAATATGGGCACCCTTCACAGTAGGCATCAGGAAGTGTGTACCAGCAAAGGAAGCAATAGCTGACGCTGATATACCATTAAATCAAAATCAGAACGCTTCTATGTTCAGAAATGTGTGTTTGGTGTGATGCTGTTATCATTTATTTCTAAAATACTGTACCAACAGATTTACTTGATTTGCAAGTTAACTACAACATTAACTGGTTTTATTTGTTTTATTTCTTCTTCATTTTTATAGGCAATGATGTTGTTCTCCTAAAATGTGAGACAGTTTGCTTCTTGTCAGCAAGCGGAGCTCAGCTCAGCTCTTCATCTCCCCGAGCTGCCGGAGACAGACTCGCAGGCTTTAGATTCAGCTGCTCTATGGACTGATTGAAACAATTCAGGGAATTCGTGACTCCATTCATGTATCACTTTTTGTGCTTCTTATATATTGATTTAGACACTTTGTATCATTTTAAAGTAAAAGAGAATAATGAAATAATCTTCTTAAGAAACACTGTTCAGTTTTAAACCAGGGCATTTCTTATCACAAATACTGTCCTCTGACTGTAATTGAACATATTTTTAAAGATTTTTTTTCAGTATTCCATGGCAAGAAACATTTTATATCTGTTTCCGTCTCTAAATGATTGCTATCCTTATCCAGTTAGTGCAAAAATGGTCTGTGAGTCACAGGAAAATTTAAGTGGTTTGTCTCAGTAAAATTTGGTGGTATGCATTTTTTTGACACACACAGAGCTTCTGAATGAATAATTGGCAACCCATTTAATGTCCTTTGCTTTAAAACTGTCTAGTACGTTTGCTGTTTAAAAAAATGTCTTTCAAAGCTGTTAAATATGTAACAAAAAGAGGTTGCTATCACCATTCTGACATGAACAAAGCCATACAGTGAGCTGCCTGAGGTACTTCCAGCATGGTATTAATTACAAACACCGTAATACATGAACATTTGCAAAGTTCTCAAATTTAAATTCTTTGCAATACCAGTGATGAATGTTTTATAAAAGCATACAGTAAAAATATCTGTCTAGGAATTATCTGTTAAATATTACCTAAACTAAGCATTTTGGGGAGAGTGTGGAATCTGCTGGATCTCTCCTTTCACAGTTTACTCCTGATTGAATAAGATCTCTAGCTGTCTCAGGAGCAAACCGAGCTCAAAACAGTAGCACACTTTCAAGAAGATGATCGACTGAGAATGTGTTTTATTTTGATTTGAAAACCTGTCAATCACAGATAAAAAAGACAAAAATGATATTGTTATATAATACTAGATAATTGTATTTGTCTGGTAAACCAGGAATATCCAGGAAAGATAAATAATACAGTTTAAAAGGAAAATATTCAGAGTGCTTTGCCCAGATGTTGCACTGAAATTGTTTGTCACCGGTACAAGCTGTAGATTTCAGATAAAAATATGAGTGTGTATCTGTAGATGTGAGGGAGAAATAAGCTGCCCGTGATCTTACACATTTCAGTTTATATAGCCACAGCTATTTAAACAATTCCAAAACTGCCTCTACGGGTGTCAGAGAGGGAGGGAAATCTTCAACCACATGATCTTCTCTCCAGAGTCCTGTTAAATCCACTGAACTTAAAACAGAACAAGAAGTGTGAAATATGGGTTTGAACATGTTATGTCAGAAATGTAAAGGTTGGAAGCCTTTTTAGTAACCGATATTAATATTGTATTAAATGTTATGAAAAGGTAGGTGTTCGAGAGAAGGGCTGGGCTCATGTGCAATTTTGTCAAGGTTTTTATCTGTGATTATGATTCCAGATGTATCTTTTCCCTTAGGAGAAAAATGAAGTAAAGTTGGCATGTGACATGTGTTTTAAGGTGTTTGGCACAGTTTCCCAAAGTGATGACAAAATGTTCATTTTTATTACCGTGAATTGGTAAAGAAAATATATTTCTGAAGGTCAGTAGCTGTATATTTAGGATAGCCTTAGAGATTTATTTTGGGGAATATAGATTTTTGGCAGTGTGTTTAGATCTGACTACCTGACCTGAGCATCAACAATAGTTAATAAGTGAAATAGGATAATTTTTACAAAATATGAAGTGGCAATTACTAGAAATTCAGTGAATTTCATGCCCAGAACATAGCAAAGCATAAAAGAATGTCTAGGATTGCATGTGGCATTGTAGCTGATTTTTAATAATTTTTCAAATTTATTTATTACAGACTTTTTTTCTCTGCAATTAGAGCTCAAATAAGTGTAACAAGATTCTTTGTAGAAAAACTTTTTAGTAGACAGATTTTTTTTTAAACCATGTGGGGACAGGGTTTTTTTTGGTGAAAACTATTTTGTATAAATGCACGTGAGAAACTTCCCCTATGGCTCCCCAGCTCCCCTTCTCCCTTCCCTCCAAACCCCTTCCGTGTGTAATAGTATCAGTAATTCCATGCTGACAGCAGGGCACCCAGGGCTACATTACCAGGCAAACACTCACTCGTAAACATTTTACAAGTTCAATATCAGCCAATCCTGGAGGTTTGGGAGCCTGCCCTGATTGGGTACATCGTGGATTTGGTAAACATGGCTACATAACAAAAATAAGGTTTGTAGAGAGTTGCTTTCTTTGAATAATCAAAGAATATGATTAATTCCATATTTTAGAAGTAAACTTCCACAGCTCTGTATCCATCTGCAAATATTCAGAGTGATGTGCTCAATACATTCCTCTCTGTTCTACAACCACATTTCTTTGAGAATTTAACCACATCAGAAAGCACTTCAGATTTCTAACACAAGTATCAGATGCATTTAATGTAAGGAAGCTTCCTTTATTGGAGGTGATTGGGAACATTTTGTATTTTATAGGTATATTTAAGAGGTTAGCAGTAGGGGGGAATCGTCTGTGGAAAATCTGTCTACAGCTGAAATGTTTAGATGCAGAAGTGTTGCTGAAATGCCTGATACATTCACATTCTTTTGTTAAGGAGCTTATAGGACTATCCTCTTAGCTACCAGATACTTCTTTTTTTTTCCTCCTCCTTCCCCTGCTGGGGGTAGGGGTAGGTGGGGGTATTGTGGGTTTTTTTGTTGTTGGTTTTTTTTTTAGTGAAATAACTTAAAAAAAATAAAATTTGTTATTTTCAGGATTATATACTTGTATTTACTCCTTGTGTGCAATTAGAGGATAGTTATTCTCATGGGTTTTACTTTTTATCTGCAAATTTGTTACTCTTTTCAGTAATCTTCTGCAACTTTATTTTATCTGTAGTGCATGGCTGAGATGCACACAGCCCCTCAGTGGCTAGTACATTATTGATTTACAAGTTTTCACAGGTTAATTTTCCATGGGGCTAATTTTCCATGGGGTAATTTTTCTCCAATATAACATAGTTCCAATTAAAGAAAAAAATGCCAAGGGCTAAGGTATGTTATAATACAGTGTAGAAATTAATTTGTGAGGTCCTTGTGTTTATATTTTCAATTTAGAATCCTATTTATACTTCAGTATAAGAAAAATAATACAGAGAGTTTGAAAATGAGAAGTCTGGTATTTTCCAGATATCGAAAAGTTTGGCTAATGAAGGCAGAAGACTTGCTCACTAGATTTATTTTAAAGGAGTGCTTTTAGATATTCATAAATTAAAATGGCAGTTTTCAATGAGATACTTATTACTATTTTATTTGATATTTGCAAGATACCTGACCATTTAATATTTATCCTTTATTTCTCTGAGCTGATCTAATTGCACCTCTCTATTTTGCATTATTTCTCTTTGCAAACACTACATTATTCACTCTCTTCTGTGCTTATTAAACACTGCCACCTGCACCAAATGAAACAAAGCTTCTCCATCAATCTATCCCAGCTAAAGAACCCTGACTATATATTATAATTAATTGAAGCTCAATTGAGCACTTGAGTCTGAACTAGATACAGTAACTTGAAATAACATTAAAAAAATTAGGATGTACTTTAAAGAAATCTTTTAAATGAAAATGTTCACTCAAAACTGAGAACCTAACCTTGTACCAAGCACTCTTCATCATCTCTGCACAGTACCTCAAGTAGCAATTAGCAGGTCCTTTAATTAATTAACTATTCCCTGTACATCACAGGGATTTTTGTGGCGCTAACGTCATCCTTCATAAGTGAATACCAAATCCAGTCAATATTTTGTCACTATAAACCCTTATCTGGACTACCTGAATGCCCACCACACGTCTCTGAAAAATTATTTCCAAACACAGCAAGCAGGTATGGAAACCAGAGGCAAACTTTGCAGTACTTGCCTAGGCAATTAGAGGGGAGAAAGCTAGAAAGGGAGGAGTGAATGTAGGTGATCCTCTATCTAAATATTTGCAGTGAGAAGGAATGATATAAGGTACAAATTGAACAGTAATGATGAGATCTTATAAATACAGTGAAGTAAATTTAATTTATAAGAAAAGCTGAACATATTTGCAACTTCCCATGTGCTGTAGGCTTTGCTCACTGTACTGCCTATCTTTCACACTGCCCGCTCTCAGACAAGAACAGATTAATTAAGTGGCAGGTCAGACACAATAAGGTGAAAGGGCATTTCCAACCAATCAGCGACATTTCGCCAATTTTATACTTAGCAAACTCTTAATGTAAGTTAAAAAAAATGATCATTTGGACAGATATTTAGTAATTTGAATAGAATTAACATCTGAAAATGAGACACAAAATATGTATTGCTGTTTTAAAGGTTTACTAAAGATACAGTATGTAAATTTGTTTATATAAATATGAATAATATATATGACTGTACATGTGTATGTGTATGTGAGTGAACATATGTGTGTGTATCCATCTATCTAATTGTAGATTCAGACTCAGACATATATTATCATTTCTTAGAGGCAAATATCTGCATAAGTAATTCTTTGTGTTCAATAGTTTTACTTAACATGTAGTAAGGTTAGGAGATTTCTGTTTTCAGGAAAGATCTTGTGAATTTATGTAATGTACAGCATGATGAAATCAAAGTGGTGATAATTTTGCAAGAATTATACACTAGCATTCTTTCAACATGTGCAATATTTTTAATTGTGGAACAAACTTTATAGATAATTTTAAATAATAAAATATATATAATGTAAATCTTTAGAAATAAGAAATAATTATTCAAATAATTTGGGACTTTTGCCAAGTGATTTTATAATTTTAACCCATTCCCTCCCCCCATCATTTAATTGGAGCTACTCACGAGGACTAATATTCAATTAGCAAAATACAGTAACTACACCTCAGTAAGATATTCTATTTTGTATAAGTAACAAAAATTCTCATTTTCACCTCTGGATTCTCTTACATCACTGTTATTGCAACTTCAGTTAAAAAATTTTGCCATGATCTAAATGTGAGGTAAAATGTAAAGGTCAACTGATAAGCTCTGATTGTATCTCTGGCGTTGCTGCGTAAATCTGCTCTTATCAATAATTCACTATTCATGTTCTACAAAGACTCTGTCTTTACATTTTTTAATTAGCACTCACCATTTTACAAAGCTAATTAAAAAAGGGAAATATTAATCCCTGTACTTGGAGTCCTTATGTCAAAATTTACTGCACTTTTTTTTTCCAGTAGCTTTGGCAAATGAATACTCTATTTTGATACATCAATCTCAAACAAAGGTGGACTCTGATGCAATTTTTTACTGTTCATTTCCCTGAATCTTTTGGGATATAAAGAATCGTGAACAAATACTTAACGGTCTGATCAATAATCATTGACCGTTTTGAGCCCCTCGTACCCTAACAAGCACAGCTTGATCATGTATATTTGATCATTGTAAAATTTCAAAGCACCTTGACACAGCAGAGCAAGTCTTCCTATGGCATCTTTCTGTTGTTTCATAAAGTACATATTTCCCATGATTTAGCTGTACCATTAATGGATACTTATTGCCCATGTATTTTATGAAACTCAAGATCATGCATTTTGGCATTATTATATCCCCAGTATTTCATATCAATGGCAAATATAAAACACTATCCTAACATTTTAGGGTAGGAAACTCTGGATGTGCCTTTGGATTCAATGGACCCCAGAGTGCAAATCTAAAAAGCCCAATCGTTATAAATCTTGCATTCCTGTTAAGTGTTGGCATGCACATTACACCGAGGTGTGTTAAGTTTATTTTAGTGGAAAAATTGTAGTAAAAACCTTTCCCTTGATATCCTTTTAAATACATGTTCACACATGTATAAAATAAAAAATATGCAAGTTCACAGCTGTGTTCCCCCTCAGTCTTATTAATATGTAAAGAGATAAAGATCTAAGTAAAAAATATTTACAGTGAAAAATGTCTGTGCAGAACTTTATTACTGTTTGTAATTCCACATTCAGTGTTTTTCATACAGGAATTTCAGATTATCATTAAAATATAACATTGATGCTACATTTGTATAGCTGCCTTTTCTGCTTATAATCATAATGTTTATTCTAACTTTCTGGGCTTATTATTTTAGACAGATATCAGTTTAATTAGCTTAAGCTGTCATACTCTAATAAATACAGACGGATTGCCTGGTTCGGGAGGAGGAAGGTGGCTGCAGATTTCAGAAGCAGAGACAGTTAATGCTTTATATATTATCATGTAAACAGTAAAAGGACAAAAATAATGACCTGATAAACTTTCAATTTCTGACTCTCCTCTATATGCTTTATGACCAATTTTTCTATAGAAAATCCATTCAAATTAGGCAGGTCCTCTAAATATCTGCAGCATCTGCTGGTTCAGACACCTTCCTTTATGCAGAGTACCATTTTCATATGATAATACATGTAATATGATATAGAATGACAGAATGCATGACAGTTGCCCATAATACATAGAAAGTCACTCAAAGGACAGAAGCGACATTTGGATAATTAGCATCCATTGGGCAGTCAATCATGCGAATAGAAAAAACTGAACAAAACCCACAATGGAGTTAGAAAACAAAAGGGACCCTAGCCAGTCTCAGGATTAACTGCTCTAAAGCGATCTAAATGCTTTTGTATCTAAAGAACTGAGGCTCCCAGGGCTGCCCTGTTCCCCTCTAGATACCCAGGGAACTAATTGTGGCGATCAAAGTTAAAGCATTCTCTCTTCTTTATAGACTGCTAAATACACAGAAAAATTATTTCTTCATTCGTGTTCATTAAACTATTTTAAAGTTAAAAAACTGATACCATGTTCTTTTGCCAAGTGAAATGAGCTAGAGTATTGAGATTGTCCTGCTTTTAGTGGAACACAGCAGCCCATTTAATTTAAAGTCTGGCTTTGTTTGATTAATATTATTTTGCTGTTGTCCAGTCTGCTATCTCTTTCTTTTTGGATAATGAAGGCAATTGTCATGAAAAACTCTTGTGTGAGAAAAACCTGAAAACAGCTAGGAATAATAATAGTAATAACAAAGCCCATTAACAAATCAAGCAGGAAAGGTCTCACAATTTCTTAGTAAATGGCACCTTGTAAAATAAATAAAATATTTTTTCTCTCAATATATGCAGCTTAGAATATTTCCTTTCCCCAATTTAGTTGGAAGATGAGGGCAACCTCCTTTAAAGCTCCATCTAACAGAAGAGAGAGAGAAAGAGAAGAGATACAGAGAGAGCCCCAGGATGTGGAAAGTCATGAAAATACCTACCCTGGAGACAGTATTCCCATAGGATCCTTTTCATACAAATTCCAACTTGCCTAATGCCCTTAATGAATGAAATAAAGAGAGAATTCAGAAAGGCCCATGCTGATGGCTCCTGCTGGAAAGTGTGTGGTTTAAGGCATAGCTGCAGCAGTTCTGGGAGGGAATCGGCTCCGGTCCCCATTAGCCAAGCAGACAGGAATCACTGGGGTGAAATCTTCCCCCTCACAAATTTGCAATTGACTTAAATAACATCACGACACCTTTGGATAATTGACGCCTTCTTACCTTTCGTTGTCCTTTGCAATTAATATTTGTAGATCTAGAGGTTTCTCCCAGCCACAGATAACAGGAAGGTGGAAGGGGTGGGGAGAGAGAGTGCGTGTGTGTGTGCGTGAGTGTGTGCGTGAGTGTGTGTGTGAGAGAGACGGAGAGAGAGGAAAAGAGAGAAGCAGAGAGAGGCTTTGGTTGTGTGTCTGTGTTTGGGGAATGGTGTGTTGCTGTATTCGTGTGGAGGTGTATTTGGGTCTTTGTAAACCTCTGGAGTTCTAAAGGCAAGACAGAAAGTGAAGAGTATGAGGAGCTGGATCTCCCTTGTCAGTCGTTACAGAGTTTCGGCAGCAGTGACCTTCAACCCTTTTGCTCTGTGTCAGTCTCAACTTGAGCCCCTTGCCCAGCTGCTGTCCCCGCGTCAGAATGCAGAGAAGGAAAAAGGGACAGCAGAGGTAAGGAGGCAGAGAGAGATTGAGATCAGAAGGGCTTTTTGCCCAGTCAGATGGGCCTCTGGTGACAAATCAATCACGGCCTGTTCAAACCAATGATGCTGCCAGTCTCCAGCTCGCCAACCCCTCCACAACCTCCCCCAGCTCTGCTGGCTCTCCTACATGACATTCAGCTGATGACTGGGGCTCTAGTCAGAGCAGGGCTGCTTTTTACAGGTTGATTTGGTCATTAGCATCATTACTTCTCTGTTTCCCTCTTGCTCTCTCTTTACCTACCATCTATTTATTTATTAAATATTGAAAACTAGTATTAGAAGAGGGATTGTGACACACAGAAACACTCATAAGTAAGTTCATTTACTGCCTTGTTAAATATTTGATTTTATTAACTTAGGAAGAGCTACCTGATTTAGTGTAATTAGGAGATCTGATCAATACAATCAGTAGGCCTTAGAAGATCCTCACTCCACCTCCTCCTTCCATTTTACATGAGTAAAACCAGCTTCAGAGAGTTTTTTCTACTACATCCATAGGATAGGAATTATTTTCCAATTACTGCTGCTAAATGATAATAAATTACTTCTTTCAGTAAAGGCTTTCATCTGAAAATGTTTCCAAACAGTCAAGGAGAGAAATAGCAATGTAAGAAGAGTGCTTAAAATTTTAGGAAGAACAAAGTACTCTCTTAGAAAGTACTCTCCTGCAGGTTTGTGATCTGAGGAATTGTATTCTCTGTTGCTTCTTCTCTTCTCACTTTGCACTCCCCCTCCCCCTTCCCTCAATCCCTAATACAAAGGGGGAGAAAAAGTCAAAATAAGGTCTTAGCAGAGCATGTATTTCTCTCTCCTAGCCCTCACTAACCTTAATCCCTGGAATAAAATCCTCCCTACAGAAAAAAAAAAAAAAGAATGAATATCGCACATTAAGAAAAAGGGAGAAGTCCCTGCTTGTCCTCTTCCATCTTTAGGGCCAGTCTCTTAGTTCAGATATATCTCTGTGCAGTCAAGGATGTCAGTGTACATTTTTACTGCCAAATCTACATGTTGGCCACCTGAGAGCAGCTGGCCAGTCTGACAGTGTGGTGGGAAGGAAAGACGACAGAGATTCATAGAATGGAGCTGAGCTATTCCAAGCCCTGTAAAGAGGGACCGGGCAAGATACAGCAGCATCAAAAATATAGCACAATATGCTCAAAAATGTCTCCCCTATCTCCTTTCTAATATGACTGAACTCTGGCGAAACTGAAGTGCATTGCAGATAGCAGTGTGGGGTGTTGAACAGCCTGTAGCTGGAGAGTGCTTCGTTTTTTATCTTCAAAGCTGTCCTGTCAAATACAAGGTCTTTTAAACATCACAGGGATAAAGTTTCTGATTCTGTAGGGTTCGTTTTCCTCTTGGTTTTCCTCAGTCAGAAGTTAAGCCCATACGACCCCCACAGTAAGCTGGCTCCAGGATTGCTGCCCTGCTACTTGCCCCATGATTTGGGGATGCTTGTATAGAAAAATCTTGATTTGCTCACTGTTTGTTGAGTTCAGTTTTCTTCATGTTAGGTTTTTTTTTTACATCTTACATATCTTGAGGCTCTTGCAGTGTGGCAGTGAATTGAATCTTATGAACTTAAAGGAAAATTGTGGCTGGGACTTGGAGAATATTCATCTGTTGCAGAAAATGCTGAAGTCTGAACATGTGAGAATTGAACTAATGAGTTTTTTCCTTATTTTGGTCCCTCAGTCTCTTTTTTCAGCCATATCTTAATTGCAGTGTTTACTGACAAAATAATCTGAGCTCCTAAAAAAATTTAAATGCACACCTTCATTTCATTCCTTGTACTTTCTTCTACTAACAAAATTCAAGAAATTAAGATGACATACAAAATAATGTGCTTCTGTCATCTTATTATCAATAAATATGCACTGCACCTAAATCTAGTTGATTTCTAAAATGAAAATTCATTACATTTCTGGAAACTCGAACTATCAGCTCCATGCATTTTAATTAGATTGTCTGTTTTTTCATTTATTACTAATACAGTCCTCTTAACTATGATTTATTTGTTAAACAAAGTGCCATAATCCGTCACTTATTCATCTTAATTTCAGCAAAATTAAAGTAGTTGCTGTTATATTACATCTAATTGCACTTGCAATGAAAAGAACGGAGATGTTAATCAAAATAAATTGAAGATAAACAATAAAATCATTAAATCTTTGCTGCAGTAAGTGTAACTAATCAGTTTTGACTTGAAGCGACCGAACACAAATAATGAATCTGTCAGTGAAGACACGCTCATTAAATACAGCCTAGTCCGCTTGGGTCCTGCCGGCAGCCTGCACCACACGGCCCTGTGCAGCCCTCCGGTGCCTCCCTGCTATTAGGAAGCCAGGGAGAAGGAGGAAATCATGTACCATTTTCAGCACCAAATGCATCTATATGCTGCAGTTTGATTAAGTGAAGATGCAAATGCCACAGGTATGCACTAACTCCTGCAAACACTGTGCCAGCAACAGCAAAAGAGCATTTGTTTTATGCAGCAGGTCAGAGATTAGAAGAGGACGGAGGAAGGAAAATAAATCCCAGAAATTCAGAGATATGAAGCACTTGGTTTTAAAAGTTATTAGAATATTAGCTTCATAGCAGATCAATGAAGTTGGTATTGTGTTAAATAGCGTATGTTAAATAATATGTTTTACACTAATACGAGAATTGATTATAGTCCTCCTCTACACCCACCGCGTAGGGACAATGCTTGAATAAGGAACAGAAGCTGTTCATATACATGTTGTATTTCCACCATTTACCACTTCTGACCTTACTAGCTTAATACAAGGGACAAAATGGGAACTCTGGTTATCTCCAAAGATGTTGTGATGCTGGCAAGGAGTCCTGTATGTGAACAGCCTGGTAAGCAGAGCTAGAGCAACCAACAATTTTTGTTTTCAGCTTTTAAATTTTTTACTTCATTATTTCATTTTCCCCAATGGAACATTTCTGAGTAGTCATTGGTGAGCATGAATTTACATGGTAAGGAGCAACTTTTCTTAAAACAGTTTTGAGTGCTAGCCTCTTCTCTGATATGAGACAGCAGCTAAGTGCAGTGATAAAAATATAAGCAGTAGACCCAATTCTGTGGTCCTTAGTTTGGCTTGGTAGACTGAACTACATCTTTATTTACGTGACTCGCATTATTAGTTTCTAAACTGAAGACAATGCTTTGTATTTTAACCTTCCCCACAGTGTGTTATATTTTACTTCTTTACAAAACTTGCTGTCCTTTGTCTTAACCATTTAGTAAACAGAATAATTCAGCTTAAAATGTTGATCAGCACAAAGGATGTCTGCCTTGTTCTTGGAATCAAAATGTAAGTGATCAACATTTTACACTGCTCATGCTTTCTACTGTACTTTAAACAGCATCCAGTCTAAAAGATATAGTGATAGTTTAACAGTTAATATGCTCTAGCTTAAGTATATCGGATACATGTACATATTTTTCAGTATACTTTTCATCATCTATGGATAAAAATGTGCAAGATAACCCAGTGGCCTCTGAGCAGGAGGCTAATTTTAGCTCAGTTTTCTTCTTTTTTTCTTTTTCTTTGTCTATAGTTCATATTTGGGTCATAACAAAAGAAAATGATCATGGGACAACAAGGTTTCACAGGCTGAATTCAGAGTTGGATGACTACTAAGCAAGTTTTTTTCCCCTCTGTTTTTCTCATGCTAGTGTGATTTGATTTCTGTTAATAATTAACCTTTTCTTTCTTTCTTTTTTTTGTTTTTTAAATAAAAAATCTAGCTGGTGGGCCTTATATGTAGATTCTGTTCTGTATCTTTCCAGCATTTATAATGCTTAGCTTGGGACCTGAAATTTCTCAAGACACTCATTTGGAATGATTTATATGGGCTTTGCTAGTTCAGTGCCCAGTGGGTAATTCTAAAAATTAAATATTATATGTTTTATACCAATGTAACTCTAAACACTTAACAGAAATAGTAAATATTACTGTTCCTAATTTACAGAAAAGGTAATATAAATACAGACTGAAAAGTGGCTAGCAGGGAAGGTAACAGGTAATGATAAAAAATTAACAAAAGGATGGACCTGATCCTTCATTAGTCAAAAACTCCTACTGACTTCTGTCAAAATCTACCTTGAATGAAAATGATAGAGGGCTCTGGAGCTGTATAGTGGCCCATGTAAAGTTAATCTGAGAATCTTATTCCAGTGGCTTTCAGTAGGTCTCTAAAAAAGATTCACCAATACAAGCGGCACAAAAGATTCACCAATACAAGTGGCACCAATACAAGTGGCATCTCTGCAAAGTGGAGACTTTGCAGAGGAGCTTACGATTAAATGGGCCTTGGAAACTGAACTCCCTCTCCTATCTAGATATGGCTCCTTGAGGTCACAGTTAAAGTACACCAGGGGGTCAATGTCGAAGAAGGTTGCTTTTTCTTTACTTGTGCTTTACCTTTCCTGTAGCTAGAATACTTCAATATCCAGGCTGCTCAGCGTATCACTTTCTGCTTGCTTAATATTTGAACTAATTGGGACTTTGTTTGTTTGTTTTAATGTAAAGTGTTTATGGCTTTTTTCAAGGAAAATATGATCAACCATAGTTATGACCTTGAATAGTGTATGTACAGCATCTGCACAGTGATTAAGAGTGTGGACAGTCTGCAGAAGAGCAAAGATTGAAGGAATTCTTTTTAGCCCCATTCTGAACAACAGCTGATGGTTGGGTATCTGTAAAGACATTTCAAGAAGACTAGTTGGGATTTCATTTTGAATTGAAAGAGACAGGTTTGGGATAAATAAGTAGATCTGACAGCTGGCAATGTAGGGATGATAGCTGAATCTGTGTTTGACAATGAGATTACACCAAAATAAGATTTGGCTGGAAGTGGGAGAAGGCAGCTAAAATACAGCTCCATTAAATACCTCCAGAAAGTTGGAGATGTCATGTCTGGATGAAGGATAAGTGAGGAGATTATTAAAGATGTAACAAAAGAGTCATGAAAGGACAGGTTCAGGGAAATCAAGAAGGACAAGATGTCAAAAACTAGAATTCAATCAACAATTCTGGAGGATGAAGTGCAAAGGAGTATGAAATTGGAATAGTAGTTCTCGCTTTAACAGAGAAGGCTGTGCTGTATAGAGATCAGACTAACTCTTAGGTATTCAGCTATTATAGTGACAGTTTGTGTGTAAGTATATCATTACAGATATGTACCTATAGATGGACACTCTTCCTTGATTTTGTGCTTGTATGCACACACACCAATTTGGTGGGTAATCAATGATTTAATAGAACAGGACAATACCTATTACTCTTCAGAAGATAGGAAGGGAAGCAATCAAAAGCGATTCTTTAGAAACAGCAACATACTCAACCATATCAGAAGTAATTTTGGGCATAACAAAGATTATAATCTTGGCAAAGGAACACAAGTAAATCAAATGCCAGGACCTCTCAGTTATGGAAAATTAATTATGCAATACGTGCTTTCCCAAGAAACACTGCAGCTTCCCTCTCACCAAATGTTTTATTTCAATAAATGACTGGATTTACTACTGGTTTTTCAATTTTCCACTTTATAGATTATTCCACTCATAGATTATTAAAATGTCATTGAGAAGAGGTAAATATTCAATCAGGTTTCACTTTGCGCAAATAACTAAAATTTAAACTAGCAATGTCAAGAAGTTTCAACACTGCAAAACAGCAAGTTCTGACCTCAGATTAATTCCAAAGATCACAAAGTGCTTTAGGAGCTTTATAGACTATCACAAACTATGTAATACAGTGCACAAAGGTGGGGAAATTCTTCTCACCTTCTTATTACTGATGTATATAGACCTCTCTATTGACATTTTCCAGAACTACCCTTCAACCTGTCTCTGTTTTAGTAGACATACTGATTTTAATCTTATCATATATTTTTGTTGGTAGTTCAGAAATGTCTTTCTTAAACCCCCACAGAATTTATTGATTTACTTTCCAGTCCTAGGAGCCTGTTTACATTTAATTTGTTAATATGTGGCAGCACATCTTTTAAATTCCTGGGCTTGACAAAACCTCCTCTGTATTACATAACAGGAGGAAATTTGGTGTATCTGCTTTCCCAAAATTCTATACAGAAATGCTAATGCAAAAAAGGGTAATTTACCTTAATTTCAGTGTCTCTGTATTCTCATTAGCTTTCTTACTTTTCTACCAAATAGCCCACTGGACTTACAAAATCTCTTGCAGGCTTGCTGCTTCTTAATACTTTGGAAAATCTTGTTTTCATGTCAGGCTATCTGCTTCTCAAATCCTCTGTCATCCTTCTAATCTCCACTGTGCATTTTAGTCACTGTATTTTATCCCTGTTGACTTCACAAGTTAAAACTCTACTTTCAGGAAAATACATGTCTGACTATAACTTCTTCAACCTTCCTGTAGCCCTATTGCTCATTTTTGTTTGTCAGCTTCCTTTTTTTTGTTTAGGGTTATGCATGCCTTCTGTTACACTGTTATGGTTGCTCAAGTAGCCTCCATGCTGAGTCTAAGGATTTTAATTTCCTCACTTCTGACTTTAGGGTCTTTTTAACTAGCTTCCTCATTTTTTGTACAATCTCTCCCCTGAGGATGTTGAAGTTAATTATATTGTGGTCACTATTACTTAGTGGTTCAGCTTTACTTTATAAACTAACTCCTGTGTATGGCTTAAGAGAGGGTTTTCTTGACTTAGTTCTTTATAGCTCTAAGATTAAAACAACTAACATATGTATCAAAACAGTTTTTAACATCCTAGCAGAGCTAACTGCAAAGTCTAGAAAAAGGCATGTACTTATAGAGGCAGTAATAGCAAGGACCAAGAGCATTACTATTACACTGGTGAAATGCCACCTAATCTTCACTAACTGTAAGACCAGAACAAACCAAATCAATTAATGCTGGCTTCATTTAGAGGCAGAAGTATTGCAGCATGCTGATATCCTCACCATATAATTTAAAATAATACCATAAAAGAGTCGGAACTAGATTCGAAAGAGCATTTCCAGCAGGATGTTATCCCCAGTTTAGAGAAAGGGAAGATATTTCCTAGCTTCAATACCATATGCAGCAGTTTACTATTTAAAGTTCTTTCACTGAATACAGAAGAAGTTGGTGTTTCCTAGCACGTGGTATTACCTCATTATATCTTGATGTTGCACAGTTCCATTAATTACATAAACCGGACTTTTTATGAAGTATAAAATGAGCAACGATGTTTAGAGAAGTACACTTTGATTTGTTTTGTTGTTTCTCCTCCCCCCCGTCTCAATACTGAATGGAATTATTAGAGAACTAATCAAAGTAACATCTAGAAATAAATGAGCACTCTCACTTTTCTTAAATTATAGAATCATAGAATGGTTTGGGTTGAATGAGACCTCCAAAGGTCATCTAGTCCAACCCCTCTGCAGAAAGCAGAGGCATCCTCCACTAGATCAGGTTGTTCAGTGCCTTGTTGACCCTGACCTTGAGTATCTCCAGGGGTTGGGGATTCAACTACCTCCCTGGGCAACCTGTTGCAGTTTTCCATCACTCTCATGGCAAAAATACTTGTTCCTAACATCTATTCTGAATCTACTTTTCTCTAATTTAAAACCATTGTCCCTCGTCCTATCAGTACAGGACTTTGCAAACAGTCCCTCTCCAGCCTTTTTGTAGGCTCCTTTCAGGTACTGGAAGGCCACTGTTAGGTCTCCCTGGAGATTCCTCTTCTCCAGGCTGAACAACTTCAGCTCCCTCAGCCTGTCCTCCTAGGATCCTAGGAGCCTCCTGATCATTTTCATGGCCCTCCTCTGGACCAGCTCCATCAGGTCCATGTCATTCCTGTGTCGAGGGCTCGAGAGCTGGATGCAGTACTCCAGGTGAGATCTCATGGGAGCAAAGTGGCAGAATCATCTTTCTAGATCTGCTGGCCATGCTTCTTTTGATGCAGCCTAAGATGCCATTGCGCTGCAAGTGCACACTTTCTGCTCATGTCTAGCTTCTCATCCACCCACACCTCCAAGTCCTTTTCTTCAGGGCTGCTCTCAGTTTTCATCATCTCCCAGCCTGTACTGACATCTAGGATAGCTCTGACCTAGGTGCAGGACCTTACACTCTGCTGTATTGAACCTTATGAGATTTACCTCAGCCCACCTCTCCAGCCTGTCCAGGTCCCTCTGGATGACACCCATCTTGTCCTTCAGACTTATCAACTACACCACACAGTAGCTTCCAACTCTTCCTGTTTGTTGCCCATGCTGCAAACGTTTGTGTAGAGGTTTCAGCCCTGTTCACTGGCACTCTGGGGTCACTGTCACTTCCTGGGGGCGTTCCAACAACTCACGTTGGGTGACAGCAATGCTCCCTTGGTGCCATATCAGCTCTTGCATAGTTTGCTGATGGTTGCTGTCTGGGGCTGTGCACTCAAATCGGGCCTGCTCATTGTCAGAAAAGCCTCCTGTCTAGCTTGGTCTAGCTTTGATCTAGCACATGGTCTTTAGCAATGGTGCTTCTGAGATGTTGTCTCGACCACTCTGAAAAGGTATGGTTTGGAAGAAAGCTCTTCTGTATTGTGAACCTCTCTCTCTGTCAAGAATAATGCTACATGTTCTTAAATTAAGTAAACCACAGACGCTAACCAATGACATTAAGCAGACAATCCCCAAGTTAGCCAGGGCCCCCTAAATTTTAATAAAATGAGTAGGATTTTTTTTTCCCCAACCAGGTACTGCACATGAGACACATCTTACCTGAACTACTCAGACAAAAGGAGAGTACAAACACGAATGGATAGATCTGGAACTTACTTACCCTTGGGTCTATCATGTGTAACATTACTGATATCTTCTGAACATCAATGCAGGAAAATCAGTAAAAGATATTTGTGGGCCATCAATTCCATTTTATATATGCAAGTTAGGAACAGCTACCAGCTGTCTAGCACTAGTTGTTGCTAGAAAGTTGGAACGTCACACTTAAATGATCATATGGAATTACCCTAATATGATGAGTATAAATTACATGAGACTGTACTATTTAGTCACTGCTACACTGCTCAAGATGGGAGTAATTTAAATACTTGACCGATTTTTTTCCCATAACAGTAGGAATTCAATCTTGATTTTAGCATTATGTAGTTCAATTTGTATACAAACATGCAGCTTATAAACAACCAGCTTATACCATACAAGACGAGGAGGCCGATGAGATACTCTCTAAGCAGCCGGAAGCTGTCTCAAGATCATCAGACTTTGTCCTTGTGGGGGACTTTAACCTACCAGACATCTGCTGGGAACTTAATTCAGCAGAGAGGAGACAGTCCAGAAGGTTCCTAGAGTGCATGGATGACAACTTCCTGATGCAGCTCTTAGGTGAACCTACCAGGGGCAAGGCTCTGCTTGATCTGCTGTTCTCAAATAGAGAAGGGCTGGTGGGAGATGTGATGGTCGGAGGCTGTCTAGGGTGCAGCGACCATGAGATAGTGGAGTTTTCAATATGCAGGGAAATAGGGAGGAGCAGTAACAGAACCCTCACTTTGGACTTCCGGAGGGCAAACTTCAGGTTGTTCAGGCAACTTATTCGGAAAGTTCCCTGGGTAACAGCCCTTAAGAAGAAAGGGGTCCAGGATGGTTGGACCTACTTCAAACAGGAGCTCTTAAAGGCACAGGAACTGGCAGTTCCCACATGCCGTAAGACGAGCCGGCGGGGAAGACGACCGGCCTGGATGAGCAAGCAGCTCCTGAAGGATTTAAGGGAAAAAAAAGAGGGTTTATCGCCTTTGGAAAGGGGGGGAGGCAACTAGTGATGTGTTTAAGGATGTTGCTAGATCATGTAGAAGAAAAATTAGAGAGGCAAAAGCACAGTTAGAAATTAAACTGGCCGCTTCCATGAAGGACAACAAAAAGCATTTTTATAAATATAGTAATGCTAAAAAGAGGGGCAAGAGGAGCCTCCACTCTTTATTGGACGTGGAGGGTAACATTGTAACTAAGGATGAGGAGAAGGCTGAGATTCTAAATACCTTCTTTGCCTCCATTTTCAACAGTAAGGCAGGAGGACTTCAGGATAACTGGCCTCCTGAACTGGTCGATGGGGTCAAGGAGCAGTGTTGTACTCCTGAAATCCATGTGGAATTAGTTCGAGACTTGTTGAGTCACTTGGATATTCACAAGTCCATGGGACCTGATGGGATTCATCCTAGGGTGCTGAAAGAGCTGGCAGATGAGCTGGCCAAGCCTCTGTCCATCATTTTCCACCAGTCCTGGCTCACTGGAGAGGTCCCAGAAGACTGGAAACTGGCCAATGTGACGCCCATCCACAAGAAGGGATGGACAGAAGAACCTGGGAACTACAGGCCTGTCAGCCTGACCTCAGTGCCAGGGAAAATCATGGAGCAGATTGTCTTGAGGGCAATCACTGCGCACCTGAAGGATGGCCAAGGAATCAGGCCCAGCCAACATGGATTTAGGAAGGGCAGGTCCTGCCTCACCAACCTGATCTCCTTCTATGATCAGGTGACCAGCCTGGTGGACGTAGGAAAGGCTGTGGATGTAGTCTACCTGGACTTCAGCAAGGCCTTTGACACTGTCCCCCACAGCAAACTCCTGGCCAAGCTGTCAGCCCATGGCTTGGACAGCAGCACTCTGCTGGGTTAGGAACTGGCTGGAGGGCCGAGCCCAGAGAGTGGTGGTGAATGGTGCCACATCCAGCTGGCAGCCTGTCACTAGTGGTGTCCCCCAGGGATCAGTGCTGGGCCCCATCCTGTTCAATATCTTTATTGATGATCTGGATGAGGGGATTGAGTCCATCATCAGTAAATTTGCAGATGACACCAAGCTGGGAGCAGGTGTTGATCTGTTAGAAGTTAGAAGGGCTCTGCAGGGGGACCTTGACAGGCTGGACAGATGGACACAGTCCAACATGGTGGCATTCAACAAGTCCAAGTGCTGGGTGCTGCACTTTGGCCACAACAACCCCATGCAGAGCTACAGGCTGGGGTCAGAGTGGCTGGAGAGCAGCCAGGTGGAAAGGGACCTGGGGGTACTGGTTGACAGCCACCTGAACATGGGCCAGCAGTGTGCCCAGGTGGCCAAGAGAGCCAATGGCATCCTGGCCTGCATCAGGAATAGTGTGGCCAGCAGGAGCAGGGAGGTCATTGTACCCCTGTACACAGCACTGGTTAGGCCACACCTTGAGTACTGGGTCCAGTTCTGGGCCCCTCAGTTTAGGAAAGATGTTGAATTGCTGGAGCATGTCCAGAGAAGGGCAACGAGGCTGGTGAGAGGCCTTGAGCACAAGCCCTATGAGGAGAGGCTGAGGGAGCTGGGGGTGTTTAGCCTGGAGAAGAGGAGGCTCAGGGGTGGCCTCATTGCTGTCTACAACTACCTGAAGGGAGGTTGTAGCCAGGAGGGGTTTGGTCTCTTCTCCCAGGCAACCAGCACCAGAACAAGAGGACACAGTCTCAAGCTGCACCAGGGGAGGTTTAGGCTGGAGGTGAGGAGAAAGTTCTTCATGGAGAGAGTGGTTGGCCATTGGAATGTGCTGCCCAGGGAGGTGGTGGAGTCACCATCCCTGGAGGTGTTCAAGAGGGGATTGGACGTGGCACTTGGTGCCATGGTTTAGATGGTCATGAGGTTTAGAGTGACAGGTTGGACTCGATGATCTTTGAGGTCTCTTCCAGCCTTCTTGATTCTGATTCTATTCTAAGTGGTATTTGATATTTTCTTAATACCAACTTAAAAGTAATAGCTTGTGACAACATGTTGTCTGATGACATCTTAGTAAGTAGTGGGCCACCAATAGCTGTCATGTTACCCCATACAACGGCAGAAAGGATAAACAGATTCCACCTTAGAAGGACAATGACGCTGACACTGCTAGTGGTCTTTTGGTTTATGGCGATTGTAGTGACTGTATTTGAAGTCTGGCTCAAAACATGTTTTATTTTCATACAAAAAAAAGTTCTGAAAAGGCAAGATGGACAGAGCTGAAAAAAAGAAAAGGATTCTGTCAACTCTGTGGCACAGAAAAAACGAGTAAAAATCATGGAGCTTACACCAATACTTCATACCAAGATTTTTTATTATTTGTAGAACAAATCCCACAAAACAGAAAATCATGTTTGAAATAATAAACATTACAAAGTAAGAAACACTGTATTTTGTAAATTCAATTGTTCCTTCTTTCTTTTTAAGCTCTTTCTTTTCGCTTATCTTTCTTTCGTGCTATCTGACTTCACCAGCTTAAGCTGGGCAGTCTACTGTACAAGAGTTTAGTATCATATGAAGTAGTTCCCTCTGCTCCAACAACTTATGTCTTGCTGTTCTGGATTTCTCCTAAGTATCCTTGTTCTTCCAGGCTCATTAGTAACTCAGAAGGACTTGAATGTAGCAGTCTGATTTACATCAGTGATCTTATTCCTTTCAGCACAGGAGGGTTATCTTTTCTGTGACAAAGGCTATTGCAGATATGAATAACTATTTTCATACTAGGCTTTTTTTTTTTTTTGTCTAGCTGGAATCACACCATCATAGATTTTGCCTCATAAATCTGACTTTGCTTTATAGACCAATAATGGTACAGTCAGCACTCTGCCATCACAGCAAGGTGAATAGAGAAGAGTAAGTTAGGTCAGTTGCTTCTTTATTATTGGCAGATGAAATAGTGTCTTCAACAGCTTCAGAGCAAGAACCAGCTAGGCAGTGTGTTTGCACACCGAAGGCAGTGCTGTTCTGAGAAGCCATAGCTTAGTTTTTTCACTAGATGCAAGGAGGGATGTATAAGCCACAGAGAAAAGCAAACCACTAAGCAGATAACCTACTGTTATTTTCCACTGTTGTTTTAAAGCTGCCTGGGTGAAAATCTAAAGATTATTTCAGGGGAAACTGAGAGAGAACTCAACTGATATCGAAACGGCTATGAGACATTATCAGGTAACAAAAAATACAGGAGCTCTGCTAACTCTGATGGACTGAAGGAAGAGCAGGATAAACACTGCAAAGCCAATTTCATCTATTTGCAAATGTATTAAAAATAAAGTCAGGATCAATGCTGCAGAACCTCCTATCTTCCTTGGAAAAAGCAGGCATTTAGTGCTTTCCAGAAGATTGGACTGTTTCTACTGTTTGACATAGTATGAAGTGTTCTCTTAGCAGATAGAGGCGTTTTCTAAATACTTGTTAGTCTTTGTGAACAGGTGACTTCAGAAGGGTTTCTACAACCAAGAGAGTATTCTCACACCCACTGTGCATCCCTGCTAATGGCAGGAAGGGGATGGCACTGGACAGCCAATGGCAGCATGGATGAGCCTGGAGTTCTGCACTCATTGGCTCGTCTGCAGTTGCAGGACCAATGGGAGCAAAGCTGCCCACAGTAACCAGCATAAGGTGCAATTGTAGGCCAGTGGGGAAGTGTCCCCAGGCCTTTCCCACAGGGAAATTCTGGCTTTATTTCTATTACTTCTTTAATCCACAAAATCACACTTTTTGTGTAATACCTAATAAAGCTTTCCTCACCCTCTTCACTAATGGTTTTCTTTCGCTCATTTCCTGGTATCTTTTGTCACATACAGAGGTGCATATTCATGGTCCAACTTCACATGTGGATGTTTTAGTTACTCAGTTTTGCAATCCATGTCAAAATCCTTAGAGAATTTAGATGTGAATCATCTTCAGCAAATCAAAGCTGACCTGTAAAGAATATGGCATATGAAGATTTTGACACCTGAAAATCACAAATACCTTCTACCACTCTGCAAGAGAACTCTGAATGTTAAATGGCAGAGCCTGAATTGGACTTTTAATTCAATCAGTGTTAGATATCCCGAGCAACAGAATAATGTACTGACAAGGTTCATTATGGAGAACTATAAGCTGATTTTTGGACACAGGACTTAATCCACAGATTTCAGCAACTGTGGCAGACAGAACTGGAGATCAGCACATGAATGAATACTGGTCTGCAGCCACTAGGGTAAGGCATCTAATTCTGATAATTCACAGATATAGGTGGTAATTTTTGCAATGCAAAGAATCCAGAACAATTCCACAGCTATGAACTGAAGCATCACATGATCTCCTTAAAAATAAAAGTTCTTCAGAGAGCTCAGTGTTTCCTGGTTCCTGCAGTTCCTCAGTTTGGCTTCAGGATGAACCATCTATTTGTTATCTGGAGTCTGCTTTTGAAAGAGATACAGAGGTGAATCAGGTCGAGAATTCTTTCACCTGACCTTTATTGTGAATTACAGGTATGGGGTGATGTGAGAGGGAATACTTCTTTTTCAGTACTCCAGAATGTACCAAGTAGAAGAAGTTTTTTAAGCAATTACCCTCTGATATTAGTTTGGATGTTTTTATTAGTTTCCTCTCAAAAAAAATAGAAAAAAAAGCAGCACATTAAAAACAAAGAAAAAATGTATTGGATTTTTGCATTTCTTTTAAAATAATAATTAATTAAGTTTTGGTCACTTTAACACCATTTTTTATGGTGGCAGACTTGTGAATCTTTAATTCTTTATGTCAACAACTTAAAAGCCATCTTAAAGACCCCAAAACAGAAAATGTGATCACTGTTGTAAGTGATGCAAACCATGGAAAAAATTAAAGAAAAAACCCCAGATTTTTGGACAAGAAAGAAAAAAATCATGGAACAGGTAAAGACAAAGAACCAATAGTTCTGCTAGACATTTTAATAGTTTCCCCATAAAAATAAATAATCAATTTTTATCAATCGTAAGAGAGTCTGTTGGGGGAAAACGTAGACTGTTGTGAGACAGAAGCACAGGGAAATGTTTGTTACATTTAGATCTCTTTTCACTAAAAAATGAAGAGGTCACTTGAGGTCAATCATCCTGGGCTCTTTTCTTTAGGGAAATGAGTCTCCAGCATGGCTCTTTATATGAAAGGATTTCATGCGCCTGAGTTATAGCTATTGGTATAATCACAGCTAAGAGAAATAAGAATAGTTATTTCTTATTTCTTTGTGAATAGAGAATGAAAAGGTCATTCAGTGTAAGGTACTTCAAACACTTGAAAGGTATTTTACTGCTTACTTAGCTTTTTATGTACTGTATAGAAAGTATGCGTAATGTTGCCACGCTGCTATAGAGAAGTGGAAAGAGTGAGCCTTTTTTATTCTGTGACAAAACTTGAGATACATCTGCATTTCTTAGTTTGAGCATAAAATCATAAGGTTTATGAAATCATGGAAGACATGAAGAGGGTAAATAAAGAACAGTCTGATACTGGTGAGGAGTCAAATGAAATTACTGTGGCAGGTTCAACACAAACAAAAGGAGGTGTTTTTTTTTTACGTGGCATGTGATTATGGTATGAAAACTCTGTGCCATAGAAGGTAGTGGATTCTAAACTAGATATGGATTCAAAAGCAATTGCACAAATTAATGGAAGAAAAATCCCCTGAAAGCTATTCTACAGAAACAGTACCAGTGGCTGAGAAAATATATTAACTTATTGGAAGGTGGGAGATGATTCTACATGCTTCCATATTCTTAAACCCTTCCTTAAACATCTGCCAGTGTCCAATTTTGGAGACAGAATGCTTTTGATGTAACACATTAGTTATGTTCTTACAACTGCTTTTTGATTTTTTTGTTGTTGTTTTTTTTTTTCCCAGTCAATTTTTTTCTTCTGTATTTTCAGTCTTCAATATTTTCTTCTGTATTTTCCAAAGATTAGTTGCACTCTGTGCAATTACAGATTATTTTTTCTTATTTTGTAATGGAAACCAAGTAGACGTAACCCATCTCGATCCATTTAAACATCTTTTGTTTCAGGGCATAAATGAGTTTCTCTGAAGTTGCACAAACCAGGTATTCTAACAATGCCTGATATATCGCAGTTTGTGAGCACTAAGAACAGACTTTTTTCTAAAGCAACATATGTGAACACTTTTGGAGGCTGTTTGCATATAAGATGGGCCAATGACCTGATCCATAACTCAAGAGTATTATTGTTTGATAATGAAAAGAATTACAAGCAAAACAATTGGTTGATAAAACAGTTTGTGCTTCAGAGCTAAAAATATTTTTAACAAGCTTTTGATCAGTTGGAAAATCATAGGTGGATACTACCATCAATATTATTCAGGTAGCAGTACTTTCTTTCTCAAGCCATAACCTTTTAGATGAAGCTTAGCTATTGATCTATAAAGTCACCACCTTTTTTCTTGCCATTCCCATTGGCTGAGATGTAGCAGAGCGAAATTCCCAAGTAAATTCAGATTACTGCATGCTTCAGAAGGGTTATCACTGACTGAGAAGAAAGAGTGAACTATCTTTTCATGCTCTGGCTGCATTACATGTTAAAATACAGGTTCACGCTTACCCAAATTCATCCCAGAGTGCACAGTCTAAGATATCTATTTTTATGGTATTGAATTAAGACTTTCTGGTCAATCTGGAAGCATCCTAAGGCTTTCACCAATATTTTAATTCCTGGATTATTTTCTTTTGCCTGAACTTTCCCTGCTGCTTCCCTTTCGTTTGCTATTAATGTTTCATCTCTTCTGGGAGGGTGATTCAGAGTTAATCAGCTCAGCTATTTGAGACATTCAAAAACACTGCTCTAAGGACAGGCCAGCAGGCATTTGTGGAACCCTTCTGTGGTTAAATCCTTCTCTTTCCTTAGGGGCTTCTCTGTCTCTGCAGCCCTTTAACTGTTACACAATTACCACCAAACCATTGGGCCAGCTGCAGACATCAGTACCATCAACATAACTGCAGAAAATGTAATTTGGGTTATCTAACAAGCAGCTTGTTTACGTAAACACACCAGGTAAAGCATAAAAAAAAAATCTACAGCTTGGAACACTAATTAGTATTAGGTAGATAGAAAGAAAACCTTCCTATACTTGGACAGGATCATCTATATCATGTTTAGCATCATTGTCTTTTACTACTTTCACACAGAAATATATGTGGGTTTTTTTCCAGTTTGAACACATATTTAAATACGCAGCTTCCAGTTAGCTGAAATATTGAATGAATTTTATTTTATTATTGCCATTTGGAGGGTGCAAGCTGTGTTCTGTATCCAGACACTGGAGTCCAGAATGTACCTGACTTTACTTGCTTCATATATATAGAGTGAAGTGAGAGTTTACCATACTAATTCCATATTGAGTGTCTGGTTTATCCTATAAGTAGAAGAAATTCTGGCCACTCATTCTCTCCTTACCTTTCTGGTTTCCTCTGTCTCAGCATTACTAGATTTAGCAGCTCACAATTGTTTCATTAGACAGTCTTTTAAAATAGAGTTTCCACAGACCAAATTTGCTATGCTCATGTTACTGGACCCATTAGTGCGTCTCCTGGACAGAACCGTACCATTTTCTATACACATTCCTTTTTATTAATTAAACTCCTTTAACTGTGAGCTTGAGGTAGGTCATTCTTTTCTTGAAATACACTAACATATCGTTTTTCAGATTATCTCATGCTTATCACATAACCTATGTAGTGGTAATATTTCTTTCTCGGAAGTTCCGGCATGCACATGCATGTGACCCAGGTTGAGAAACTGCTGACAAACAGGTACCAACATGGGGCTGATATTTTAATTTCTTCCCCCGTGGGTAGGAAAACACACTCATTATTCAGTCACCTATAAAATAGATGTTTCACTGAGACATATTTAAAGGTAATTACCCAACGCTAATTTTGCAAGCTGTTTTTCCTGGCATTTGTTAGTTATCAGCCACTATCAGTTAATCCACCAACTCAGCTATCAAAATCTCTCAGTCTCATTCCCAAAATCCAATTTTTATACCGTACTTTCTCCACTCTGGGGTGAATGCCTACTTCCTCATAATGCATTTCCTCTCTGAAAGGATTTAAACTGCTCATTTCAATCACCTAGCATTTTATTCTTTGGTATGTCCAGTCAAAAAACTATCAAACGTAAGGCATTCTCGCACATTACATTGTGCCCCTGAAACATTTACTAACTCTGCCTGTAGTGATAAGTTTACCAAGTCTTTTAAAAGCACACTAAACAGAATGCAGCAAAACTAAAACTGCCTCTGGCTCAACTTCTTAAGTTTAATGTCAATCCATTTTCCAAAAAGCGCCTCTACAAGAGTAACAGTTCACAGCCCCTCTCTGCCTTTTTTACCTTTTGACTCCTGTAGTCCCTAGCTGTCGGGCACTTATTTCTGGCTGGGCCTCCAGTCGATTTCTTGCCATGCCGGGCACCATCTGTATGGGGATGGTTCACCTCTCTACAGGGCTTTCCAGGGTGGACAGTTCTGGTCCTCATCTGGTCTGGGCAACAGTCCCCAGTGGATTGCTAAGGACTTTGACCACACTCGGGGCGCATTTGCCCCTTGTTCAGGGGGTGCCTGACGGTTCAGTCTCTGACAGGACCTAAGGCACAGAGACAGGCAGGGAGGCCGCTCTCCTCCACGACTGGGTAGTGGAAATGAGTACTCCTCTGAGCCCCCTTCTTAGCGCTCCTGCTTTTTTTTCTTTTTTTGCCGCGGAGGGCGTGAGGCGGCTGAAGAGCGGTGACTGAAGAGCGGTGGCTTAGGAGCGGTGACTTAGGAGCGGTAACTGAAGAGCGAAGAGCGGTAACTTAGGAGCGGTAACTGATAAGGGCTTACTGAGGCGCCCTGAGGCGAGCGGCGTCGAGAGGGGCGGGGCTCGCGCGCCGCGCGCGTTGCCAAGAGCGCGGGGCGCGCGGCACCTCCTTCTGTGCCTGCTGGCCCCTAGCTCCGCCCGCGCGGCCTTGGCGCACTACAGCTCCCGGCAGCCTCCTCGCCACGGCGTGACTCGGCTGGGGCGACGGCGGCGCCGGCTGGGATGGAGTGAGGGGGCGAGCGGCGGAGAGAGTGCAGCCCACCGAGCTCTGGTCCCCTGCCCCCTTTCTCTCTCTCTCTCTCTCTCTCTCTCTCTCTCTGGCCAGGGCCTATGCGGCCCCCCAGAGACCATGGGATCCAGGATCAAGTGAGTGCCCCCGGAGCTCTCCAGCCCCGCTTGCAGGCCCTCAGGAAAGCGGGAGGGCTCTGGAGAGCGAGAAGGGGACTTCCCCGCCCTCCCTCCAGCTCCGTGTGCGGCCGCGCGGGCGAGAACCCGGCCGAGCCTACAGGCCTCGGGGTAGGGCGAGAAAGACTGGGATGAAGAATGGGGAAGAGTGCTTCCCACCCCCTCAGGCTAGCTCACGGGCCGGGGAGGGGGGGGCGACAGGGCGGCGGGCCCCGTGCCGTCAAACCCCAACTCAGCGGCAGGACCCCGGGGCGGGGGGCTTTGCTGTCCCCTCTGTCCTGAGGAGAGGAATGTTGTTTCCTGCCCTCAGACCCAGCCATGCTCTGTAGTCTTCTTTCTCCCTGTGTGCAGTTCTCTGTGTGGTAGGCACAGGGCCAGGCTGTGAGGGCAGTTTAAATTTTATCGGTGCAGGCCTGAAGGAGTGCTGGGGCTCCTGGAGTGGGAAAGTCCTCATTGCCAGCACTGGTGACGTCTGCTTTGGGGTGTGGTGGGGTTGAGAGTTCAAAGCTTCCTTGCATGGGTTGGAGTGTGCTAGAGGAAAGATAGTCTAATTCTGATATCTTAAAAGTGCATTAGCAATGGAATTTAGGGGAAGCAGAGGAGTGATGCAGGTGATCAGTGTGTTACATCTAGAACTCCATGCCCTCAATGTTTTTTAAATTTTCACAAAAGTGGGGACTGGTTTATTGATAAGCCCTGTTGGTATGTTTGGTATTGTCACATTAAAGATTTCAGTTCATTTCTATGCTGTTCCAGGCAAATTCTGTTCCTCTGAGACAGGTAGATGTGTAATAAAGCTATCACCAAGCAGAGAGTGCTGACATCTCTCTGCGGAAAAGGGGTGATAACGTGGAGAGATCCTGTTAGATTGTCTTTTATTCAGCAGTTTCAGTAGGTGCTGTTGAGCAATTACTTTTCCTTCTTGAACACACTGTTCTTCAAAATTACATAGGGCTTTAACTTCTCACCTGTTTAATTTGAATATGAGGCTGGAGGAAACACAGTTTGTAGTCCTTGATGACACATCTTCCTGTTCCTAAACCCATAGGCTGGACAGATATAAGTGTGTGTCTATCCAGGCAAGTGTTTTAGGAAAATGTAGGCAGATGATGAGTGCATGTAATGATAGTACTGAGGTGATTGGTTGGTGCCAGAAAGCAACATTCCTTCTTTGGGAGATGCTGTGAGTGGGGGTATTTTTGCACTCCTTTGGTATATGGGTTCTCAACTGTTGCTACAAAAAAGTCAAAGTGTGAGAAAGTAGTTACATTTATCTTACCTTCACATACTGGTAGAATTTAAAATCGTTACTATTTTGACAGCGGAGGAGGATGTAGCTGTAACTTGTACTTTCAGATCTTGCAGTGGCCGTTCTTGCTTGGGTCAGTATTGTGATCTGAAATGAAGGGAAGGGGGCCTGGGGGCCCTGGAGGGCAGAAGGATGATCATGAGCCAGCAATGTGTCTTTGTGCATCCTGGGGTGGATTAGAAGAGATGTGGTTAATAGGTTGAGAGAGGTTCTCCTCCCCTTCTACTCTGCCCTAGTGAGGCCACATCTGGAATATTGTGTCCAGTTCTGGCCCTCTCAGTTCAAGAAGGATATCAGGGAACTGCTTGAAAGAGTGCTGAAGGGAGTGGAACATCTCCCATGTGAGGAAAGGCTGAGGGAGCTGCATTTCTTTAGCTTAGAAAAGGGGATCAAAGGGTGACCTCATTTATGTTTATAAAGATGAGAAGGGCAGTGTTGGGAGGACAGAGCCAGGCTCTTCTCAGTGATGTCCAATGACAGGACAATGGGCAATGGGTGTAAGACAGAGCAGAGGAGTTTCCACGTGAACATATGGAAAAACTTCTTCAGTATGAGGGTGACAGAGTACCTGAACAAGCTGCTCAGAAAGGTTGTGAAGTCTCTTCTGAAGACTTTCAAAACCTGCCTGGATGCATTCCTATGTGACCTACTCTAGGTGATCCTTCTCTGGCAGGGGGATTGGACTAGATAATCTTTCGAGGTCCCTTCCCACTCCTAACATTCTGTGATTCTGTGATCTCTTATGATAACCTTATTTTTTAAAGGCTGTCAAAAGGCTGGCACTCACTTAAAATGTATCTGCTTTTGTGGACGTACTGAATCCACAAGCTGTGTTTATTGTCTTTGGCTTTGCATACACTTTGCAGAACATGAATGTAGTCACTCAGATGACACACTTCAGCTGGAAGCCTCAGTTGAGTAGCAGTTAGGAAGTATTTACTACAGGTGGTGGACTTTGGGACTTTCTGTGCAAAGTCTTTCAGTGCGAAGTCTTTCAAGATTGCAGACAGCCTGTGTCTTTCTCTGTCACCAGGAAAACACAGGTGATAACTCCACGTGAGCATTACTTTTCATTACTCTTGAACCTTGTGAGAAAGCATTTTGTCCATTGTGTGGTTAAGTGACTTTGCCTGTGAGCAACAATCAAGTTTAACTTTTTTCCACATTGGACAGAACACTACACCCAAGTAGACTAAGTGCATATTTTAAAATAATCTTGAAATATATAAAGAATGAGGGAGCTAATCTAAGTAAGAAGTTTTTCTGGTCTGTTCTTCTGAGCTGGAGTTTGAAGTTGATAAGTAGCTCCCTTATTGGGGTAGATGGGGTGTGAATGGGAACACTATTTTATAATTTAGTATAGAGAGGTGTGCCTCCTTTAGTGGTGGTGTCACTATGAGTTGGAGCCCTAGCAAAAATCCAGTAGTCAGATTTATTGCTTCTTGCCATAGATTGATGATGATGAGGGACGTTAAACTCCTTGGCACGTGATCAGTTGCACACACTATGATACACTGCATGAAACCTGGACATATGTATCAGTTGTATTTTTTGATGGAGGTACAGTAATGAGTCATTTCAGTGAAAGACTGATTAGAGAAAATTATCAGTAGCTGTATCAGACTGAAGTGAAAGAAATCAAGAAGTTGCCAGCAATCCTGTAAGCTTTTGATTTGTGTATAGCTGCAGGCAAAACCAAAAAAAAAGTTAATTGGGTATCGGGTTACACTATTGGGTTAAGCTTTTTGTTGGAGCTTGTCGTACAGCATGTACAAGGCACTCTGTGACAGCGAGGCAATGGGACATAGGACTCTATTTCCGTTCATAGTATAGAATAATAGTTAATAGTAGCCAGTTAACCTGACTGCTATCACTTCTGGGTATTCTGGAGTACTCCAGACTTTACAAAAGAGAAAGTTTTTTTTTTTTTTTTAAATATATAATGTATTGATAACACAAAATCTGTTCAACAAAATTCCATTGCACTGTGAAAAACTTGGCATATTCCTTTCCAGAGGTGGTTGTAGTTTAGCAGTGGCAGAAGAGATCCCTCATATTAATCTGGGAGTACTTTCAGATATTTAACGTAAAGTTTGCTATATACTGAAATGTAATATTATCTGCCTGGAGAATACCAGGCAGAAAAACTTAAATATATGCAAATTAATCAAGTTTTGAAGTGCAAGTTCTGGTTTATGCTAATAATTTTTTCCTGCAACAGTCGAGCAACTAAGTCTGGTTACAAGGCAAGCAATTATTAGCAGCATCAGATTCCTCTCCTATGCCTTGTTTTTTAAGTGGGAATGATACTTTGTCATAAGTGCGATTACTTTTTCCTATATTTAGAAAATAATGCTCCTGTCAGAATTGAAATAGGCTTTAGATATGTAAGGTATGTAGTTCTGTACTACATGCAGCTTGGGAGAAAGACTTTATTTAATTTTATTGTGCACAAATCTTTTGCATTTTGGTGAAAACTAATAATCTTGATTGTAAAAAGTAGATAAATATGTTATTTGAAGTATTATATTACTTCAATGTAAAATTGAATTTTTTACAGATTGCTTTGATTACCAAAGCTACTTCTACATCAGAGAGATTTGAGTAATTCATACAACTAGCATTTATCACAGAAGCAGTCTGTTCTCATAGTGCTCCTTACTAAATTTCTGTTTGCAAAGAAGAATTGCTATATTTTTGTACGTGCATGTCCTATGTATTCTTTGATTGTGTGTGCTCACTTGATAAGTGACCATTGGTTTTTAAGTGGTTATTGTGAGGAAAGAAAACTTTGGTTTGTGTTTAGGATTCTAATGCTGTGGATGACTTCAGTGAGCTGAGATTTCAGTACAATGCACAGGTGGCATTAGATGTCTGCAGGGTAGTTTAATCATAAAAATGGCCTGCAAAGTATACATGTTATGATGCATGTTTGTGCTATATTTGCAACCTGTGTGAAGTTTTTATAGTGAGTTGTTTCCTTAATTCCTTAATTAATGGAGAAGTTATTAAATATTCAGAATTCAACAATGACTTCATTCTCATACTGAGGTGTTAGCTTGTTGAATGCAGCCTTTAATACAGAGTTTCTGGCTTGGCAAAGCTACTTTAATTTCACTGTTCATAGAAATAAGTGGATGTTTGTCATGGAATACAAAATGTGATGTCTTTTTGTCTGAAAATTTTGGTGTATAGTATGTGCTTTTGTCAGCTGTGTTATACAGTGTTTTCACTAAAGAACTTGAACACAGACGCTAACATAATATTAAAAAGGTGTTTGTTATTTTATCCATTACCTGTAAAAATATTATAAAACTTATAAACTTTTAATTAAGGAAACAAGGTGCTAAAAATAGACATAAGCAAGGAGAGTAAGGTAAGGCTGCACAGCAATATATATTTGTGGTATTAACATGGATATCATTTTGTCCTCATTCTGTACCATGATTGTAGAAGTGAAGCTAAGAATATCAATATTTGAAGCAGACTATGTGCAACAGCTTTAAGTAGCACAGAGAGAATTATGCACGTTTGTTTCATACTGCAAACTAACAGTTGATTTGTTGGTTTTAGTTTTCTCATACATTGTGAATGTTTTTTTCTGAAAAATGGCTACATAAAATGAATCAGTTGGGAACTGGTAGCAAATTAAATTAACATTAATTGAATTGTGAACCATATTGTTGCTCCTGTGAGGTGCTCTGTGGAACTGTAGAGCTACTGAAGCCAACGGTAGCTTTTCTGTTGATTTAAATAGGTGTGGGCTTTGGCTTAGAGCCACTTGAGTTACACTAAGTAGGCCTGTGGCATGGTTAGAAATGTTTTGTTTGATTCCTTTTGGTGTTAAACTAGGATTAAAAATAATAGAAATTCTCTGAAGAGTAGGCTGAACTCCTTGACATGTTTATATGTTTGATTTGAGGTGCTGGGTGAGATGAGCTTCAGTTTTTAAAATCATTATTCAGGTGGGAATTCATGTGTGTGTGTGTATATATATAGTTTTTATAATTATTTTTATCCTTAACTGTAAGGCAGCTAACAAAGTTCACAAGTTAATTATACCTCAACAATTTTTTTAACTTTAAATAGTTTACATTAACACACAGGAGATAATATTACTATCAAGCAGACAGGATTTTAAAGCAGTAATTATGCAGTTTGGATTCTCGGTTTTAACCAGAAAAATCTAAGAATGAAGTGTCACATGCTCAGACTTATGAAATCCTTATTTTGGTAACTAAACAATTACAGTCTAATGTGTGATTTTCTTAAATCTCAAATTTTGGAGTAGCTGAAATTGTTAGATTGAAGAATCTAACTATTTGATATCATGGCATGCTTCTTATGAAATGCAGTTCCAGGGTTTCACTTAGGAAGTTACATTACTAGGTACTGAAAATCTACACTTTTTCTCCCCTCCTCCCCCCCAAGGCTTACTAACTTTTTATTTCTAGAGTATTTATAGCTCTGAAGCTGCATAAGTCTCTTTCTTCCAACATTTACTTTTTATAGTTGATTATGGTATAATTTTGACCTTCCACATGTATCTCCCTTTTTTGCGCATCTGGCAGCTTTCTGGCTTTGTCTCAGAAGTCTTGTGAAGTGAAACATTTATTAAAGAGAGGAAATGTATGCATAAAATAACTTTACATCCTTGTGACTGCAGCTTCTGCTTTTTTTCCTTTTTATTGAGTAAATGGGTTTCGTGAAGTGGAACTCAAGGGTCACAGTAAAGAAAATATGAATCTAGGTGGTTTGTCCCATGTTCGACAATGTTACTCTGTTTTCAGTTTGGTGAAGATAAAAGAGTATTCAGGTTTTGGTTTTTTTTTTTTTTTTCCCCTGGGAAAAAACCTCCGGTATTTAGCACACAGGTGATTTACTTTCTCATTTGAACATAAAAGTGAAATAAAAAGACTTGCTATTGCAAGTTGCACATGGAATCAAAACTGGAATTATGACCAAGAACTGAAATGACTGTTGTTTTGCTGAGTAGCATTCTGGAAAGTGATATGAAAGGCATGGGTTTACTTTTCCATCAAAATTCTGAACGATAGGCCTGTGATATTTTGATACCTGGAAAAGCAGAGTAGACGCAACAATTGAAGTGACTTAAAGGTTCTTTCTTTTTCTCTGTGGAAGTTTGTTAAACACCTTATTCATCTGAGCTTCAGTTGTATCTTGTTACCTACCAGTAAGGCAGAAAGATCTGATGTGAAATCATCACAGATTGTGAAACAAACCTAGTTTATCAGGTTGGACAGTGTTCTTAGGACCCTTTTTGACTGAGTAATTGAAAGCAACCTTGAAAAAAAATTCTCAGTGTGCTGAATACTGCTTTTTTTTCTTTCAGACAAAATCCAGAAACTACCTTTGAAGTGTATGCTGAGGTAGCCTATTCAGGAATCAGTTGTGTTGGGAAAGGTACTGTTTTGCTCTATAATTCTGCCTATTTATTGGTTAATCTGTTCTTAAGAGCCATATATTGTGAGATAATGCAGTGTATTTAATATTAAGCTCTTCTAGCTTTTAAGAATGCCTTAATCATTGCTTCTGTGGAACCTTTTACAGTTGGGACTAATAATAAGAAACTCTGGCCTTCATCTCTGAGCAATTTCTGTGACTGTTTTGCCTTTTTTGTCTTCTAAAATAGAAATTCTTGCTTTATGAGTTTGAAGAGGTAAATACATTTTCAGATTTGTATTTACTGCTTGTATAAAGAATGGGTAGTTTTCAACCAAAAAGTACTCTAAAAATTATCATGTGGAATTTATTTTTACTTCCTCTTTTGTACTTGTCCAAAGAAGTATTTTCATCTGTTCCCAGAATTCTTCCTTTGAGCATGTGATTTTTTTATCTAGAAATAAGAAAGGAATGCAACTTATGGTTTAGTTCAGTGGTTTTACCAAACATTGTTATTGAACCATAATTATGAAAATATTTTTCTATAATGTTATTTTGGACAAATATTCCTATGTTTATGCTAGAGAAGTCCCATAAATACTGAAACCAACATATGAGTATATTTCTGAATTTTGCAGTTTTTCAAATAATCAGGAGAAGCAAAGGCTGAAATTCGTAATCCCAGAATGTATTTCAAGATGTTTTATGAACTCAGTCTCTAGAGTGTTATGAAAAGGATTGATAGCAAAATTAAATAATTATGATTAGTCAACCTATACTGAAGTAATATTTCTTCTATCTTTTATGAAATAATCATGTGTATGTTTTCAATATGCTATAATGAATCAATAGAAAGGGTTTTTATATCTTATTGACTGGAAAGCCTTATACCTCCTGGATATGGGGTTTTCGTTTTGTTTTGTGGGCTTTTTTTGTGGGTGTTTTGTTTTGTTGTTTGTTTTTGTTTTTTTTTTTTTTTTTGGTTGTTGTTACAATCAGCAAAAGTCAAATAGCTGCAACTCTTTCCATTGCTGCCAAAGCCTCCTTAGGAGTTGTAACTGGAATACAGTTTTGGCTTGTCCTACTGCTATATGCCATCATGACTATTTGATGTAACTGCAGGAGCCCTTTTAATAACTAGTCTTTGTTTCTGCACATCTGACCTGGATTCTACTGCCAGAAAATCTGAACAAATTTGACCATAAACATTACATTGTACAGTACTAGTGTCTGGGTATAATCTTCTCTTTGAAGTTTGTTTGCATCCCCGAAGGGATTAATTCCCTGCTGTGGGAAGGTGGGTTAAAAAGCACGGAAACTACTTTACAGGTTTTTAATTGGAGAATTTAGTATGCATTTTGTTCTATAAACCAACTGATTCTGTGGGAGTTTCACTAGTGTTTTTAGATTTGTTGTATGCACTTGTAGGTGCAAAATCCTCAGAAATAGTTTTTAGTGAGTAAAAATTGTTCTAATAATAGTTTTGCAATTAATATATTCCAAAATTATTCTTCCTGAAGTATCTTTTTAAAGTTTTTTTTTCCCAATAATTTTTTATATTTAAGAGGTAGCTTTCATTCTCAGAAGTTGTAGATATGTGTATCCTTAAATATTCTGTCCTTCTGCTCTAAATGAGGGATGTTGTTTGGTTCTTTGTGGTTTCAACCATATTTAACAGCTATCCTGTATCCCAGGCAGATCACCAGTCTAGAAATATAGACCTAGAGACCTCTGCATAGTCTCTCCTACTCCTTGACTGGCTGTTCTATGCCAGAAGATTGGGAATATTTTCTGCAGTCATGTAATGTGTTGCAAGACATGCAGCAGTTATTGTTAAAAACCTGTGTTTAAAAGGTGTATAAGGAGCAAATTATCAAGCATTTAAAAAACCCTATTTATTTCCGTGTAATGGATTGCAAAATTAACCAAGACAAATGTTTTTGAAGTTGTCTAGTATAATAGCACTCTTGATCACTTACAATGCTCTTGGTTCTTATATTGGTCTTCTGAAATGGTCTTGAGGTGAAGGAATTGTTCAAAAGCTATAACAATCCTAGTGTGGGAGGTTGTGTGGCTTGTGTCATGGTAAAACATGTCTGTTTTGTTTTATTCAAAAGTTTGTGTAGCTGTTGTGGTTTAAAAACAGCTGGCAGCTGAGCTCTGTCCAACCACGTGCTCCCTTTCTCCCACAGTGGGATGAGGAAGAATGGGAAGAGTGAAAGTAAAAAAGCAGCAAAGGATGTTCTCATATGACTGTTAACTTTTAATTTTAGTTGATATTTTTAATGTATTTCCTAGTTCACTTGCATTTGCTGAAAGGGGAGATACTGACTTGTGTTATTTCTTACTGACAGTCAATTATACATTCAAGTAGTTTTCTTGCTCATGTAATTGCTAGCAATTGCAATTAATGAATTAAATGTTGATTTCATTAGTAACTTTTGAAATTAATGAAAGCAGCATCATCCATTGACTTTCACACAGAATTCTAGAATTGTTTAGTTTGGAAAAGATCAGGTGTAAACCCAACACTGCCAAGTCTACCGCTAAATTACAGTCACTCAACACCATGTCTACACATCTTTTAAATCCCTTCAGGCTGCCCACTTCCTTGGGCAGCCTCCTCTAATGCTTGATGTAAAAGGCTTCCTCTTCGTAATCAGGACAGCTGACTTCAGAAGGAAGAAATCTGTTCTGGGCTCTAGAAATAAAACAATAAACTGGAATAAGTTCAATGGGGGACCACTGGGTTGATGGTGAGTGAGCTAGAGTACTTGTACTGCGGGGAGAGGCGTTCTTCAGTTGGTGAAGACTTCAGGGAACTTGAATAGTTTTCCATACCTATGAGGAGCTCATCAAGATGAGATGTCCATGCTCTTCTGTGATGCATGGCAGGAGGATAAACCGAACCAAGAGATGTTCTAACTGAATATGGGAATATATTCACCATGAGGATGATCAAGTACTGGACCGGGTCACTCAGAGAGGTGCAATCTCTGTCCTTGGAGGTTTTAAAGACCCAGCTGGCTGACAGCCTGAACACCCTGGTTTGACCTCACACTTGTCCTTTCTTTGGCCAGGAGATTGGACTGGACAATGCCTGAAGTCCCTGCCACCCTGAACTATTCTATGATTCTATGATTTGATTTTTAGAAGTGTAAGCTTCAGGAACGTCTTAAAACACCAAGCTGTGTGATCCAGCTGGCATGCTGGAGGGAAAGGATACCATCCAGAAGGACTTGAACAGGCTTAAGAGGTGGGCACAAGCCAACCTCATGAAGTTCAAGAAGACCAAGTGTAAGGTCCTACACCTGGATCAGGGCGATCGTAAGCGTGAGCATAGGCTGGGCGAGGAGTGGCTCAAGAGCAGTCTTGAGAAGGACTTGGGGGTGTCAGTTGATGAAAAAATCATCATGAGCTGGCAATGGTTGCTGGCAGTCCGGAAGGCAGCTGTGTGCTGGTCTGCTTCAAAAGAAACGTGATGAGCCAGGTGAGGAAGGTGATTCTGCCCCTCTACTCTGCTCTGTGAGACCCCGCCTGGAGTACTGTCCAGTTCTGGTGCCCCCAGCGCAAGAGGAACATGGAACTGCTGGAATGGGCCCAGAAGAAGGCCACGAAGATAAAAGGGCTAAAGCACCTTCCCTATGGGGACAGACTGAGAGAGAGTTGGGGCTGTTCAGCCTGGCTCTGGGGAGACCTTATAGTGACATTCCAGTACCTGAAGGGGGCCTACAAGAAAGCCAGGAAAGGACTTTTTACCAGGGCCTGTAGTGATAGGATGAGAGGTAATGGCTTTAAGTTTGAGGAGAGGAGATTTACACTAGATGTTAGGAAATAATTTTTTACAGTGAGAGTGATGAGACACTGGAACAGGTTGTCAGTGAGGCTGTGGATGCCCTCTGCCTGGAGATGCTCAAGGTCAGGTTGGATGAGGCCTTGAGCAACCTGGTCTAGTGGAAGGAGTCCCTACCTATGACAGAGGAGTTGGAACTAGATGATCTTTAAGGTCCCTTCCAAAATGTTTCACACTGTTCGTAAGAGATGAAGAGAAAATTTTGAAACAAAAGAAGCTGAAAAAATACAACTGCCAAATCACACTGAAACATGTGAACCAAGAAAGGAAATGATCCCTGGGTCAGCTCTGCCATGGTCTCTATCCTTTTCCTTTTAGATTGCTCAGAAATAATGATCATCTGTGCTTAGTGTTGGCGAGTTCTGGTATTCAGTTGTATCTAAAAGCTGTGTTTGTGTTTTTGTTATAGGTCTTATTTGGGGACTTAGCTTAAGCACTTCTAGACAGTTCTATGCTATTGACATATTGAATGCTTCAGAGTAAAGTGCACTGGAACTGAGTTGTTTGATTTTGGGTTTTCTTTGGTGGTTTGTTTTTTTTAAGCCTCAGCTAAAAGATAGCTTTGTTTTATTGAGATGCAGAAGTAGAAAGAATCTACCAGCAATTTTAGTTTAAATACCTAAATAAAATGACAGCGTGATAACTACTTAAGAAATCTTTCTTTTAACTTTCAAAGCACTTTATAATCTTAAGACTGCTGCAGACCATCAAAACTATGATGTAACAAATTTAAGGATCTCTCTGGACCTCAGCCAAATATCCTCTTGTTAGAGGGGTTATGAAGGGAATTATAGTCTGTCAAACTGTTCATGCAGAAAAAGAGAATTTGTTAGTCTTAAGTAACCGATCAAAATAGTCTCTAAAGTGTGAACATTTGAAAGTAAATGCTCGCAGGAGCAAGACACCCCCCTACACCCCTGTCTGGGAGGATGTAGTGTGCTTTTGTGTGGGGTTTTTGTGTTCTCGCCAAAGCAGACATTATAAAAGTATGTCAAATCTGTAGCTTTACCATGTAGTGTGCCAAAAGGCCTTTCTCTCCAAGGACCTCATCTTTCATCTTTTTGTGAGTGTAGCATAAATTCTTGCTGTGTGTTCAAGGAAAAAATGGTTTAGTACAGCTAAAGGATTTCTTTTTTTTTTTTTTTTTTTAAACCCTATGCTAAGTTGGAAGCTTAAATGTGATAGCATGGATAAAGTGTAAGTGTTAGAGTTTAACAAATGTTCACTGGATTAGTAAAGGAAATGTAGTTTGTACTACTTTTATGACAGAATTTAAAAGGTTTTGCTTTAAGACTCACCATGTGCTGCTTTCTTTTCTCGAAAACATACCACTAAGTTGAAAAAGGAGATGAATCTTAGAAGGAAACTATTAACTCTGAGGTAGTTTATTATTGTTTGAGAGAAAGGATGAAATTTGCATTTGAATTGGCTCTGAGAGTAGCATGTACTACTAATCTTGTTCCTACTAGAAGCTTGTGAGTAGTTTAAGTACTTCCTTCTTTACTTTTCATGTTCTAGTCTTGTGTTGTAATAGCTCTTTCCCTCCCTCTCCCCCCTCTTCCTAGTAGATCACAAACGTTATAACTTAAAATAACCTAAGTCCTTAACTCTACTGGGAGAAGTCATGATGTGCTTGGGTCCTGAAATTATTCTACAATTGTCACTGGTTTCCATGATAAAAATTTCACAGGTAGAGAGAACTAGCAGGTTTCTGTCTGCAAAACAGACATACTGCTACTCCTTCTCATCATTTTGTCACATGTTGTAGTTCTATATAGTAGAATGGTATCTCCTATATAGGTGAAGTCTTTTCTTTAACATAAGCAAAGTTACTGGAACAGGATTAAGTTAAGATTTGTTCATTCAGAAGTTTGTAAACCTTCCCCATGCACCTTTCCACAACCTTTTTTTTGTTGGTGTTATTTTAAGGTGAAGACATTGTGCTGGTTGAAGTCTGCCAGTTCTGTTGTGAGGAACAGATAACATGCTGAAGATTTAGGAATGACAAAGGAAGTGCAAAATTCAGGTCTCTCTCCATTAAATAGTGGCTTTCAGTTGAACATGTGCTGTGATTCAGGTATCACAAGTTATCCTATTCTGTCTTCACAGTATTGTGGTGCTACACCCAAGTTCCTAAAGCAGAATTGTAAGAGTAACCAAATCTAAGTAGATCGATAATATTTGGGACTTGTGATGCTCCTAAGTTGTTGCTTTGTTTTTGTTTCCATTTGATCACTTTTCTTTTAAGTCCAAACAAGCTGAAGGATTTTCACAAAGCATTTACTAGGACTGCAGTGCGAGATAAGTAGCACTGTTTTGTTTGAAGACAGTTTACAATTTGGCTTTTACAGTATAAATGAAATACATAACTCAAAGGGAAGCTCACTTTATGAAAAAGTACTAGAGTCTGTTACACTGCAGTTCATCATGAATTTTATCTAACAGATTTTTAATTATTTCTTAGTTGGTGATGCTGCATTTAATAAATCCCCAAATGTTAATATCAAGTATAATTAAATGTTCTTCCATTTCTCTAAGTTACTTTGTGGGAAGAGATCCATTTGTCCTGTCTACAGCCTCTTCTATTTCATAAGTATTTACTAGTCTCTGCTATGTTGCTACTTCTGGCATTATTTAACTAGGCAGAGAAATTCAACACAGAAAGTCTAACTCACAAGACTTTAAAACTCTTTTGTTGATTTATATTTTTTTAAAGGAGCTTGACATCTTCATCAAGTTCACAGTGGGCCTGCTTTGTTTGCTTTCTCTTGAATGCTTGATAAGATTTTTCTTCTATTGTTTTGTGCAGCAAGGACAGAACTTACCATGGCTGAGGTGTGGTGTTTTTTTTTTTTTTTTTTTTTTTAAATCCACAATATGGTCATTGTCTGCTGCTGAATAATTGTGACTGCTTTTTGTACAACCAGAACTAAGGCTTTGGCTGTGAACAGATTCCTTCTTAGCGTGAAAAGAGACTAATCCATGTAAATACAGCCCCAAAATAAAGCTTTACAGAAAAAGGGAAAGGCTGCTAAGCAGGAGGGCAGAGGTCAGCAATTTAACCTTTAACCTAACAAATAAGAAGCATGAAAGTTCCCGAATTGGTTTACAAAGGCAAGCTCCTGTGATCTGTCAGTTTTTCTTTTCATGATAGAGTTGGGTGAGAAAACTGACTGACAGCTAGTGCCTTTTTAACTGCAGGTTGAAATTAACTGCTAAACTGAAACTTTTTTTTAGGGAAGCTTTTTTCCTGTGATTTCAACAACTTATTTTCATTTGCTAGCTGTACTTACAGTTTTCCTTGAATTTATAGACGAGTTTGAGTGGTTGATCTTTCTAAAGAATTCTTGAGATACCCAATTTAGATATCAAATACTACTGAAGCATGGAGTATTTCAGCGTTTGAAGCATTTAAGAATTTAGTGAAGCACTTGTTATTAAATCTCTCTTAATGTGCTCCTTTAAGAGTAGGGCTCTTATTCCAGTAACTGCAAAGAGATTCTACTTCTAGTAGAGTCAAAAATTGTTATAGAGTGTGTGCGTGACTTTAAATAAAGGGAGCAATTTTAACCTTACTTCCTTCTCAGTCACAGAAATTTCCAAGGTAGTTTGTTTTTGTTTGTCCTTATTTAATCACAACAGGTAATCTCATTAATGAGTGTTAATTTTTGCTTAAAGCTTAATGCATCTGCAATCAGCGGTGAGTATAGATACAGACTTTTCTGTAAAGAACTCTTAATTAGTGTCATTCAGATGAAAAAGAAACAAAGTAGTAATGACTTTAAAGTAGACTCCCTGTAGATGAAGAATAGCAATTTTGAGGAGTTTTGCCTAATGTTGTAAGCACCATCCCAGGAATGATTGACATTGGGTCCATCCACCATTGCACTGATGCTTCCTATGGGTGGTTCCAATAGCAATACTGGAGTTTAAAAATTGTTCCTGTTTAGTCTGTTGACATGTAGGTCAGTAATTCTACCCACAGTACTGTTTTAGTGTGCAAATAAAGCAAATTTGGTAGAGCAAAAGATAATTAGGTTTGTTTTTATTACTGGTTCATTTTCTAATAGGTGCTTTCTTACAAGAAGAGAGTGTAAACTCTTAATTCAAGAAGAGTATTGGTTTATTTCTCTTTGGTGTGATTTTTTTTTTTTTTTTTTAAATTGGTCCTGAACTAGAAGAGACATTGTCAGGTTTTCTTGTGGTTTTTGTTAGTTTTGTTGGGGGCTTTTTGATGGTTTTGCTGGTGTGGGTTTTTTGTTTTTTTTTTAAGATTTAAACAGAGCTAGAGAGAAAGGTGATTTGAGATTAAAATATTATCTAATAAGTATAAAATGAGTGCAAGACTACTGTTTTACTTCAGTAATAGTTGTGACAAACCAAAACCAAACCAAATCCCACCTCCCACCTTTTGTGCTACCAGAGACAAGGCTGACCCTGCAGTAGTCTGTGAAATGCTGTAGAGTGCAGGTTCATAGTGAAGGGGCAGTGCGTGGTGTGCTTCCTTTCGCAGTGCTTGTGAATGCCAGCGGTAAGAGGTGTTTTAATCAAAGACCTGCATTGTGTGCCGATAATAGCCAAACACACTTCTTATCTTTGAACAAGGTGTGTCACCTGCTCTCTACTGGATGCTATAATTGGAGAGGGGAGAAAGAATGCAAAGAGATTGCTGCTGAATCCTGACTGATGAGTAAGGAGGTTTTTGGCCCTCCTAGACCTTCCAGGTTTTGGTAAGCCATTTGTCAAATCTCCAGATGCTGAAATACTACTTGACTCCTGGGAAGATGAGTTTTACACGTTTTCTTTTTTTTTTTTTTCCTTTTTTGAGGGAAACAGCTTTCAGTTATTTTATCCAAAAGTATTTCCACACTTAAAATTTGTGCTAAATTTTCAGCTGGTGGTGAAAGGAATTATGCTTAACTCCCATTTCATTTTAGTGGAATAACCCAGTCCCATCTTTAGTTCCTTTGAAGAGTCATTTACTTTGTAACCTCATAGTTAGGAATATAAGTAGTAGTAGCATTATCTTTGGGTTGTTTTTTTTCAATTGAATCTTGCATGATTTTATCTCTTAAATGAAGAGTAATTCTTTTCTTGTGTCCAGCTGACCTGTACGATACTTTTGAGTTCCTTGAGATCTGTTCCAAAGATTCTAAAACCAGATCATCACTCTGTGGAAAAGCACCTATCAAAAATAATTAATCCAGACTGAAATCAAATGCTAAAATGTGAAGACAAAATAGCTGATTAAATACTGCAGTATAGGTGGACAGTAGAATCAGGCTTCTGACTTTTCCTATTGGTAAGCTTCATATTTGACTTAATGTTACTTAAATCATGTGCTTTGCCTTTTTGTGAATGTGACACTAGGACAGTGGAAGCAAGGATGGAGAGATGCCAAAATCTGAGAGACAGCTCAGTCAGAACTGAAACTAGCTTATGCTGTCTCTTCAATAGTTGGCTGGAGAGATAGCAGAACAGAAGTAGCCTGTGATAAAGGGCAGGATCAAGTTGTAATAAAATACAGATTTTATCAAACATGTTAAAAAAGACTGAATAGGGCAAATAATTCTCTACTAAAGCTATAACCTATGTCCACAAGGATGCTGACTTAGAATTACCACAGGCTAATGTATTGATCTCATCCCGTTTTACCTAGAGGTGAAATTTGCACATGCAAAAATGTTGTAGATGTGTTTATTTTGTTTCACTGCGATTTATGTCCTTCTATACTAAAGGTAATGTTACATTTGTCCTGTATATTTGCTCCTTTCACTTAATGGCTTAAATGCTTTACTTGTGTTTGTGGTGATCTGTCATCTTTTGCTACACAGTAGTGTTAAAAATTGTTTTAATAAAATTTACTTGTAAATTATTCACTAAAACTACATAGCACTGAAGTGTACTGTAGACTGTCAGTACTATGTAATTAAATATCTCTTAAAGATACTGTCTGCTGGAAAGAATTAGCATGTTAAACCCGAAGTGGTGTGCACCTTGACAGTATTCATAAACAAAAAATGATGTAATGAGTCAATAGAAATATTTAACTTGTCCAATACTTTATTCTTTAATGAACTGTAGGGGTAAACATTAGCAGAATCTCACAGTTTGCTATTTCTCTTGCATGGGAATTGCCAAAAGCATCCCTTGTTGCACTTAAAAATACGAAGTATGGTATTCAATAATACAGTAATTACAGTGTTTTTCATTTTGATGTATTTCTTAATTGCTTTGCTTTACCCTGGATATAGGATTAAGTCCTTCACCAAGTCGTCTTGAAGCAATTCTGAAAATTTAGACTAAATCCTTAACATACAGTGGGTGTCAATCACATGGACAATTAAAATTGAGTATTGACATGTTTTTAACATAGTCATACTTCTCAATTTTGTTTATCTCAAAGTTTTAGAAGCCTAATGACCTCATTGCAGCTTGACTATAATTACCATGTTTAAACTTCTATGCATTTTTTAGTTTAAACAGCCTTTGTGTTTTTTTTTTTAAACCAAAAGAAAATTAATGAGAAGAGACAAAGAGACATCAAAGAGGTTTTCCCTCTGATTGCAGTGTTAGAAGTTTTGCCTGAAAATAGGTTACATTTCTTCTGTTTTCAGCTGAATCCTCATTAACTTTACATTTTAATGATGTCCAGAGCAAATTATACAATTACGTTAGATGCCTTAAAGGGAAGCTTAAAGGACACCTTTTTAATGTTTGTTTCTTTATTGGTGGCAGTATTTTCACTAGTATTATAAACAACGATAGAATGCTAAAAGAAATCCCAAAACGTATGAGAAATATTTTCTATTTTTGCTATATATGTAGTATAAGTATTTTTATGTAATATTTAACATAGATGGAGCATGTTAGGGAGATATCTTCATCTTTGTAGAAGAAAATGTAAAGAGTTTACAAATTACGTCTGCATCCTACCAGTTCTGTTTATAATGATAAAATAAAACTGAGATGATGAGATGATGTAACAAGGCCTCTGAATTGTTTTAATTTCTTGGAACCCTCAGTGGAGAAGAGGATTGAAATGTTAGTAAAGGGATAATTTGCATTTTATGGTGATGACATAAAATGTTATTGGGGGAACACTGGTAGCAGCAATTCTGTGTTATGATGTACCTTTCCTACGAAAAATTAAGATTTGATGCCTGTGAATAGAACCCTTGATTTTTCTTGCACTACACTCTAATCAATAAACTAAATTTTGGAAGGTGGGATTATGGCAAAGGGATGGGAAGATGTAGGAATATCCCAAAGTTCAGCTATGAGGTAGGACTCAAACTCTAGTTGCTATGTTGAAATACAATAATTTAGAATCTTAGTGGTTAGTAGTTCACGACAACTTTGCCATAATAGAAGTGAATTTCTAAATAATCTCTGATTATTCCTATAGACGTGGCTCTTACTTGGCCTATGATTTTACAAACCTGATGTCCTCAGATGTTGCAGACTCTTAATTCCTGAATGTCTGGCTGTTCACTTTAGCGTTATCCCAAGTGTGGTGGCGTGTTCATTGGTAGATCTATAGTCTGTACTTGAATGGAACATCTGCTTCAAGATGTTCTTGAGAGCTCAGATTTGAAATCCTGCCTCTCAAAATAATCCTTTCTGTACTGAGAATTCCACCTAAAGGGTGCTACAATTGTATGATCTGGTTTTCCATTGAAATTTGTGTAGTAGTTTAGTGTCTTGGCATATGTACACATAGCTCTTGGGTAAGTGAAATATTCCCTTTTATTTTGAACTCAAATACATTTTTTTTTTTTTTGCTAAATAGTGCCTGGTTGACTTCTTCATCCTTCTTTTAGTCTACTGTGTCTTGATGGAAGTATTTGGTGTACCCATCGTTAATAAATAATTGAGTAATGCAAGAGGCATTAAATGAAAGGAAAACTGAATTTAACCTTTCTATTTCAGTATCATTCTTACATATTCTTTTTTGTTTTACATTAATACATTTTCTGCAGAAACTGTTCAGAGATCTACATTTTTGTGATTGTCCAGGAGTTATGGCAGATCCAAACTGTGCATCTACTTTAGTGTGCCTTAGATGATACCTTGATAGAAAACGGGCTTAAGTCTTTCAGATGTTTGGCGCTCTGTAAGCTTGAAAACATCTATTTAAAGTCCTGGTTTTAGTTCCCGGTTTAGCTTAAATCTTTTAGCTTTGATGCCTTCTAATGTAGTATTAGTTTGAAGATTTTTATCATGAAAAAAGAAAAAAATTGAATGCAGTTTTCTACCTCTTTCTTACCTTTATTTTGTAATTACTGGAGAATTCACAGTACCTTAATCTTTGGTTGAGATGCATAATCAAAATCCTGGTTAATAAGCTCTAGCTGACAGAAAGATGTGCACATCATTTCCTTGGCATGCAGGATTTTCTATAGCGTCGTATTAGCACTGAAAACCTGAAGTGTTCTTCCTGGTAACTTATTCTGCAAGGATTTGCAGCTTGGCTATTTCCAGCCAGTTATGTGTTAATGATAGTGCAAGGTTGAAACATTCCAATCATTCGTATGCCTGTTCTCCCTTTCTCATATGTGTTTCTTTGCTCGGTGTTTTTGCCTTGTTTCCTTTGCTTTGTTGTGGTCAATTCAGTCAGTATAATAGCAAAGACATTGCCTTTTTTTTTTTCCCTTTAATAAGGAGTTATGTTAGAGATATACTATAACAGAGATAAGAGCTATTTGTGTCCTAAACTATTGATTTTTAATTAATGTTGCCTGGGCTCATACATGTTGGCAGAATTGCTAACAGCTTGTGGTATTTTTTAATTCACATCTTCTTTTTTGGTATTTTGACAGTGTCATTCATATCTCATGAAAAAGTACCTCATCAGGTTAAATGTGTTAAAACACCGAGCAAAAGAAAAAAAAGAAAGAGGAGAGAATGGAACATGGGGCTGCCTAGAAACCTTGATCCATTGCCAAAGTATTTAAACAATTTAGTGTTTTGGTTTTCTAGCTCCAAGCTGCTTCTCAAATCCCTTGCTAATTAATCCAGTTAATTCTTTGTAGACTAACTGTATGCAGGGCTTTTTCTTGTGCTTGTATCGCTGAGAACCCTGTTTTGTTTGAAGCAAACCTAAGCTCTGTTATAAAGGTTGTAGTAATAGAGTGAGTACTTGCAGATGTAAATACACTGTTTTGAGCCTTTCTAAAAGGAATTGTGTTTGTGTGTGTAACTTCTAATTTAATCTTTGGTGGCAAAAAATTTAACATGCATGGTCTTATAAGTAAATTACTGTAAGTGCTGTTTGTTTCTATACTCCAAACTAGGTGATTTGATGTAGAGCAAATATGAGTTTAACAGGAAGGAGAGTTTTTTGGAAATGACCTGTTGATACTTCGGAGTCCTCTTGGTTAGATTACAAAGTGGTGTGATTTCAGAACTGGAAAAACCAGCTAGGGAGCAGAATTAGAAACCCAGTTAGATGTGATATGGGATAATGAGAGAAGAATATGCACTCCTGAAGGTGTGCTTGTCTGTGATAAAAGCTGCTACAGCTCTTGAGCATACTTCTAGTTTTATAGATTTTTTGAAAACTGCTTCTCATGCTGCTTATCAGTGCTAAGCATGTGATTGTGTGCAATTAATGCAAGTGAAACTCAAGCTCTCAGTGATGTTTCTACTGAGCACTATGGGAAGAATGTCTCTGAATGTTCTACTTCTTCAACTTTCTGTTATTTTCAGAAGTTGCTTCTGAGGACTTATTGTCTATAGGACACAGTGATTGCCCATTGGAATGGGCTGCCCAGGGAGGTGGTGCAGTTGCTGTTCCTGGAGATGTTCAAGAAAAGACTGGATGAGGCACTTAGTGCCATGGTCTAGTTGATTGGATAGGGCTGGGTGATGGGTTGGACTGAATGATCTTGGAGGTCTCTTCCAACCTGGTTGATACTATGATTCTCTCCTAGTCTGTGCTATATTGGGTGTTCTTGCAAATCAGTGATGATGTGCAAATATTGGAGAATATATCTGTGCTGCCAGTTGGCCATAACATGTTACACTCCTTGTTTCTTTGGTCATCTTCAATAGGCTTGCATGCAAGTCAGCACAATAACAGTTGATGGCAATCTGCACTTTGGAACCTTGTGGATCAGCCTGTGGAGAAAAACCTCTGCAAGTGGGTTAAAGCTGCATTTTTTTGATTACCTTTGGAGTTGGTAGTGAAGGAAAAAAAAAATTCTGCAAATCTGCTGTGAAGAGTAGACAGATTGGAAAGAATGGGCAGAGCTCCTGAAAGTCTCTAAGTGTAGTTGGGAGTTTGTTTTGTAATAAAACTGGGCAAGGAAAAGAGAAAGGAGATGGTTTCCAGGACTGGCTTATCATAGAATCATTAAGGTTGGAAGAGACCTTCTAGGTCCTCAAGTTCAACCGTAACCCATCTACCAAGAGTACTAAATGATATCCTGAAGCGGCACACCTACACATTTCTTGAACATCTCCAGGAGTGACGACGCCACCACCTCCAACACTCGCCACTCTTTCAGTGAAGAAGTTTTTCTTTCCATCCACTCTTCCCCAGGCCTGGAGTGTTGCTTGGGATTGTTGTGACCAAAGTGCGGGACCACGTTCTTGGTCTTGTTAAACCTCATTCTCTTGACCCCAACTCATTGATTTAACTTGTCCAGATCTCTCTGTGGTACCTTCCTACCCTTGAGCAGATCAACGCTCTTGCTCAGTTCAGTGTTATCTGCAATTTTGCTGCTGCTGTCTTTGATCCCCTTATCCAAATTGTTAATAAAGATATTAAACAGAACTGGCCTCAGTTCTGAGCCCTGGGGGACACTGCTCATGACCAGCTGCCAGCTGGAGGAAGGCTGGGAGGAGATTCACCTGCCTCCCCAAGCAGGGACCTGTTTCCACTACCCCCATCTTTTAGTTGTCTTCTATTGCCTGGTGGCAGGAGGGGAGGAGATCCTCTGCTTTTTGATGAACCTGAACCTCTGTCTGCTGTCTTTGCCTCAGTCCGTGACTTCACCAGTCTATTTCTCACACTCCCTGATACTCCTCAACCTTTCCAATTCTCTTCTAGCTCTGCCATCTGGCTGAGCAGACCATTGACTTGCTCACACCTCACACAGGCATCTTCTCTGTTGTCCTGTGGTACCAGTGCCAGGCTGAGACACTCCCTTCAACTGGACACTTGGGCAGCTACATGTTTGTGGGGAAACTCTGTGTCCATACATTCCTCCTGGCAGTGGCTTTTACCCATGTGGTCGCCATGCTGGGTCATCTTCTAGGAAGGGACCAGTTAAAATCAACAGAAATCACCTCTGTGCTTGGCAGGGAGTGACACCTCACTGCTCTCCCTAAGGCTTCTACTTGGGTGTGGTTGTTTCCACCTTGTTTAGTTGTGCTGCCAGGGGTGCTGGCTCCACCACACCATCTGAGCAGCCTGCCACAAGCTGCCAGCCCTTAGCAGAGGTGTGCTGCTTTCCCAGCTTCAAAAAGCCCCCAGGAGAGCTCCTTCTTGGCCCTTTTTGCCATGATTCCCTCTCTCAGCGTGGACTTACCTACACTGGAGCTGGTCTTCTTGGCGAGGAGGAGGAGGAACATTATGAAACGTTCCTACTCAGAACTAGACTAGTCCATTGTCTGAGGAACATCTTGATAGCAGGATATGTGCTGTCATGCATCTTGGAAGAATCAAATATTCTAAAATATGCCTAGCACATTTCTGTTCTGCAGTTAATCCTGTTGATGCCCTTGCCTTTTCTGCAGTAATAAAAATGTTTGAAGTTTTTTTCAGTGAGATGATAAATTTCCTGTCTAGTTGCACTATCAGCAAGCTCCTCTTCATGTAAAACAAATTATTCTTCAAACCAATACTACTGCTTTCAATGCACTGAATTTACTTTCTCAGAAACCTTTTTATTATAGCATCACACATGGCATAAAGTGAACTTGGTTAATAGTAGTTGAAAGTGCTGAAGGTATGAAATAGTTCAATGCTGCAAGTGTAAATATACCCACAGTTCTCCTGTGGTGCTTGATGCTGTCCAGTTAATGAACTTGACTCCAAAAGACAGAAGTCATTCTGAGTAGCCGAACAGTCAGTGATTTTCTTTTTCTTTCATCTCATGGTCATTAGCTACATGAGATATATTTTCCATGTTAGAAGCTCTCAACCCCCACTAGGTTTTGAACACAATTCACGAAGTTCAACTTCTGCCATCAACACATCTGACTCCACAGAAACTTTTTGCAGGACAGCATGTTTTGAATGCCTTTCCATTTTTTTTTTTTGCCAGCTTTGCTCTGATGTAATGCTTCATTCTGTAGGTATTCACAAGCGATGCTGCAGCCTTAGGCTAGGCTCACTGTGACCAGTTGCTGATTATTTTTTTTAACTCGCTTTCAGGTTATGGGCCTGTACAAATTTCCTTGATAATTTTGATAGAATGGACAGCACTAATGTGACTGATAAGTTGAGATGGGCATGTTACACGGTTTGAGCTGAAACAAAAAGATGATACTGAGTAGTGAAGGGTACGAGGCTAAGTTCCAATGTGTGTCAACCAAATAATTACTATATTTTATGTATGATCTGGCTCATCTTAAAACTTAGGAATGGTTTGGTGACCATTAAAACTACTGGCCAGGCAGCATGGTTTAATACCACAGATTTCTGTAGTTGTAAATGCATTAATCATGGAGCTCTGAGCATGTGTATGCTGTAGAAACCACAACTGTAGTATCTCTGTAATAATGTTCCCCCCCCCAGAATGATAACCAGGTTAGGTTTCCTTTGCTGGCAATGAAACCTATGAATCAGATTGAATATATTTTATTCTACATTCCAAAAGTATTTGTTAACATGTCTACTAAAGAAAGCAATGGAATTTAGGAATTGAAATACTGGTTTCCTCTGTCACAATTTAATGTTTGACAGAATCTACTTTTTCTGTTTCAATGCCATTTGAATATTTAAAGCATCCTGAAATGAAGAGAGATGCAATAATAGAAAATTTGAAGCAAGCAAACCCCCAAAATTATTCTGAAGAGCTTGTTTTATTTGAAATCTCGTATTGCTGTGCAGGGGCATTCCCTAAAGAGATGATATTTGTGCAGATCAGTAACACAGAGCAGTGTCATTGGGAGCTGGTGGTACTCTACTAAAAGTAACAGATGATAACTTTGAAACTGAAAACAGTTTGAGACTATCAATATTGAAAGTATGAAAGTAAGGTCAGAGTTTTAAGCATTATAAAGTTATATAGCTTGAGGCTTAGAAATCAGTATTCACTGTTGCATGTTTAACAAAGAAGGTATTCTCTGTGTAGTTCTGGCAATTATACAATTGCTGAAGAGCAGGGTTGGGTTTTTTCTTTTTAGTACATCACTTCAAGAACTTACGGTTCACTTCAGCACTTTTATCCAAGTGCTTTTTGAGTCACTTCAGGTTGAACCTGAAATGAGACAGTCCATATAACAGTGAATGTATTTCTGCAGTACTTGTATGTATTTGCCTAATATGTGTGTATCTGACCTTATGATGGTTGCTGAATATAGAAAGCAAGAAGAAGTTAGATGATTGTCATTTCCACGTAATACATGGAAAAAATACAGGTTATTAGCAAATGGAAATGGCCATAATATCATTAAAATTATACCCCCAAAAGTGGTGAAAATGAAGCCGTTTAGGAAATGTTTATAAAACTCAAAAGTAATGAAAAGTATGGCAGTATTTTGGAAAATACTATTTGTTTTCTTTAGGTTTTGTAATGTAGTTGATTGATTGCCATGGCCACGTCGTGGTTTTACATGAATTCCTTTTAATACAGCATTTATAAAGTGCAATATGATATTAAAATGTTATTCCTGGCTTTCTTCAAAACAACAAACAGAACTAAAAATTGTCTGTTTCACACAGGAAAGTAGAAAATGGTATTATGTGAAATTTCTCTTAATTGAATCAGGTTTTTTTTGAGTTAAGATTCCTATGATAGGACAATGATAGGTATGAATTAAGTTGGCTATAAACACTAATTTTATCAAAACTTTTATTTTTGCTGTAAAAAGCTAGCTTAGAGAAAATGGTTTAGCCTACATACGCTTGAACCTTCAACAGAAGCAGTAATCTTGGGAAAGTAGATAGGCGTACATAAGCAAGTTGAAATTCATGTCTTGTAAATATTAGAGAGTGACTGTTTCTTGTAGAAATGTCAAAATTCCAATTGCTTTGGTCTTATCTTGTGTAATCTGAGAATTTGCGTTCTGGAAATACAAGTTAAATTGGCAGATCTACACAATCACTGGTGGTGTCTGGTATTGTTAAGCTCTAGGTGATGCACTAACTCTGGGTTAATTTTGGCTGCATGCTAGCTACATGTGATTAAGGTCTGTTTATTTTTTTCCATTATTGCTTCTGAGACATAAGAAAAATTTTATCTTGTAAATCCTAGCCTGTGTGATATTGGCACTTCCAGACTGTCACATGTAAATCATAGCATAAAATATTACTTAACTGCTTTTTTCATATTTTCAGGACAAGGAGGGCTTGCCAGCTGCTGTTGAAGAGGCTGTCACCAGGCAACTCCGCTGTTTCAGAATATAAATTCATAGTGGCAGGAGAGAAACAAATTCAGTATTCATGGCCTGAGCACTTGAAACATCTCTCTATTAAATTTATAGAGTGGTGAGAAGGTTATGAGAAAAAAATACACTGATCAAACACAAATAAATTAAAAAATTGTTAACCCCCCAAAAAGCCTACTTAAAGCATCAACTTCTGCTTTTAAACTCTTTTGTGTAATTATTACAGGCATCCTGTGAAATGTTTCAAAACACTTCATACTTAATTTTGCAAGCCAGGCTTTGTGGATTTCTTGAGCATTAAAGTAGGATGTTACCTAATAGTTTTAGTTGCTGTATGATTTGCTGACTAAAATTACAGAGGGGAAAAAATAATTAAAAACATAATCCATTCAAAATTTGCTCCTTACAGAGCTCATGGAGTTTGTCTTAGGTTTGAGTCAGACAACGGAACTCATTTCAAAAACAACTCTAGGTAAGGGATAATGGAGATAACAGAATCTATTGGGATGTGTACATCCAGTGGCCTGGCACTTCAAAATTTCAGAAGTACAGGGCCTTGGTTGACACAGGAGCTCAGTGCACCATAATACCATCAAATTATCAAGGGGGAGAATCTATAACTATTCAGGGAGTCACTGGTGGATCTCAAGAGTTGTTTAAGATAGAGGTTGATATAAGTTTAACTAGGAAGCAAAATGAAGCTGTTTTGGATTTTGAGTAATTTTATTTCATCTGTTATCGGTGTGATTTTCTACAGATGGGCTGTTTCCTGCATGATAGACAAGATTGTGAGATATGTGGCATATAAGTCGTTTCTTTGGGTTAAGAACAAGTTACTAAATATGGTTGATTTCTGTTCTGGTCTTATCGGGCTAAGAAGATATGGTAACTCAACTACGAATCTGCTAGCAGACACATTTGAGTTTGTTACTCCTCTTACAACTACAGAGGGTCTTTGGAACCAGTGGTACCCTAGATATCTTGTGCTAGCCTGGTTATTGTCGGTGGGGGGAAATTTCAGCTCACACCGACACACTTTTTACTTTTGGTGCTCCAACTCGGGGCTTGATTGTTTGTATGATTTATTCCTGCTCAGATTAGGAAGCAAATGAAGGCTGTATTTACAAGCAGAGAAACGCAATGAATATGTACAAATATACAAAATTCACAACATTTACAAATATATACAATCAACAGAAAAGCACAACCAATCTCCCTTTGTTTCCCCCCAAGGGGACCCTCCCAAAGGCGCCTCTCTCTCCCAGGAGCTTCCCCCTCAGACCCCCCTTGGACAGAGAAGCAGAATTAGTTAGAGCAGAAAGTTGTTAACTTAGCTGCCAAGGTCAGTGTGTGTTATCTTCAGCCAGAAGAGAAGAAGAAACAGCAGCCAGACAGCCCAGCAGCTGCCCCCACTGCAGAACGCAGAATGTGCAGAGTGCCCCACTTTGTTTTGGGTAATAGTTCTTAAACATTGCTATCTATCCAATGGAAGTGTTTAGAACAATCAGTATTTTGCTTTCTTACACCCAATAGTGACTTATTTACACTCTTTCACTTTCTCTGTTCTGAACTTTGCAAGGAAAAATTAAAAAGACCGTTTCAAACCATCACACAGTGACAATAAATTTCTGAGAAGGTTGTAGAACAAATGGTTATGAAGAGAAATATCCCTTTAAGTGCATAGTAAAGCAAACTCAAAAGATTCATGAGCCACGCTGTAATGTGGACTTGAGGTATCCCTGAAGCAATTAACCACTGTGTATAAAAGATCTGAAGATCTCAAATGAAGCCAGGAGAAACATGTAACAAATAAGACTTGAAATAAGTACTTTTTTTGTCTTGTGCTTTTGATCTCTGTTATTTTAGCTTTAGCTCTATCCCGTGCATCCCTTTTTTTATAGTTTTAGCTTTACTCATATCTGTATCCTCAATTTAAAAATTAATCTGGACTAAAAGTTTTCTGCTCTTCTTTGTAAAGAAATAATTCTGAATTTTCTGATAACGGAAGACGTCTTAGGCTTTCCAATGTCTCCTTGTTCTCACAGTTTAGAATGTTTTCAGGTTTTCTGGCAATGTTTGCATTAACATTTAGATCAGAGCTAACTTCAGTGGTGTGGGCCTTTGGGCTTGGGCTTCTATAATAATTTTTTAAAGTTCTCCTTCATCTGTTTATTTAGCTTTTCACGTGCTACTTTGTCCTGGTTTTAGCTCAGCTGCCAGCTGAGTCCTGGCAGTCCAGTCACAACAGAGGGGTTTTCTCCTTCCCCCTACTCCTCTCCCCTCTGGGTGGACGAGAAGGAAAGGAGCAGGGAAAGATGAAGTGCCAGTTGAGATAAGGACAATTTACTACTCCATTGCAGGGATACCAGATTACTCAAAGGGAAAACAAAAAACCAGGAGGAAAGGTACCAGTGTACGCAGCAGATAAAACCATGAAAGCCGCCACTGCTGCGTGCAAACCAAAATTGGAACAAAAGGAAGAAACCCCAGCCTGGAAACTGGGGAAGAAACACAAAAAAACTGAAACAGGAAACTTTATGAACTATAGAACATATTACAAGTCCCGCAAACCCCAGGCAACCCCTTTCCTGTCATAGAAGGAGCATGATGTGAGCGGGGTGTAGAATATATGATCCAGCTTGCTCTGTTGATTTGTGCCACTTGGGGGGGCAGACCTGTCCCCCCATCCCCTGTGCCTCATCCCTTCTTGAGGGGTCAGTCAGCTTAAACCAATGCATATTGAAACAATAGATTCACTCAAAGTTGTAACTGTGCCAGAGGGTAATGGAAATGTCATTCTTAATTGTTCTACTTGTCTATAGGAGAATGTCTATGTGATGCTAGATACCTTTTAAGTGGCAGCCTGGAGAGTTCAACAACTTAACATGACACCAAATTAACTGATCAGGAGTTGCTAAGACGAAACTAATGTACTCTCTTTTTCCTGTAAAAGCACTGAAAGTTTTTCCTGTCTTCATATCCATCAGGGGAGTACTGCTTCTATTTTGCATTTATTGTACTTTAGTTTTTTCAAAGAATTGTAAACTGAATTTAACCATGACCTCTTTAGATGGAAAGTTGGTTTGGATGCTAGAAGCAGTGAAAGTCCTGTATTTAAAATTTATAATGAATAGGTCATAAAGTTGGTGATGGACTAAGGCATGCACTGGAAAACAGATGTCAGGAACTTATCCACCTTGGGTGTACTGACACATAAAGGCTGCTTGGACAGCTTTTGTCAATTCTTTTATCATTAGGGCTGTTATTTCTCCATGTCTCTGTATTCTGGAAAGATATGTAGAGCCTTAAGGAAAAATTGGCTAGGAACTTGCAGATTAACCTGCTTTGCTTTGGAAGTATTTTTAACAATATATATAACTACTGAACACTATCTAGCAAAGATTTGCTCCTTGTTGCCCATCTTGCTCTTGATGTGTTAAGAATATAAAAACAGTCATGGAAATCATAGTGATTTGCTTCATCTGTTCTGGTTTTCTCCCTTCTTTCCTTTTTTGTGATGCATATTTTATGTTGCCTTTGCTTTCTTACTTTTGGACCATTTTACTTAACTCTGAACAACATTTTCTGTGTGAGTTGCAACCCTTATTCTATTTCTTAGATAAAACTGTTGTGAGAAGCATTTTCATGTTACCAGTAAGGTTTTTGGTGCTTGCAAATGTTCTTTTTACAGGGAGAGGCAAACTTAAAAGTCTGGTGTTTATGGCACTGATGTCAATGGACTTGTTGGAACAGCAGCTGATGTACCTGGGATTTGCTGATCTCTCAATGGCAATTGTACATTGTTCATGAAAACAACAGGGTGGTGTTCACTGACTTACGCTGAACTTGACACAGAGATGTGGACTGTAGTCTTGAAATGAAATACTTGTTTACAATGTGATCTGCTGGGTGGATAGTTTCATTGCATACTATTTTCATGTGGGTTTTATTTTTGAATATTGAACCTGCTGTGTGTGCTGTCTTGGGGTAACTTCAATTGCATGTGTTATGGTGCTGGCAGGGTTGTTATGAGTTTGCTTTTTTTTTTTCCCAGATATAGTTTGTAAGCCATCCTTAGAGCATTTTCTTCTGCATCTTGGTTGTTTCCTGATTTGCACACTTTCAGAGTAAGAAATATTTTATGAAGATTGAAATCTAAAAGCTTCAAATACTTAAAATTATAGTTTTTATTCCACACCCATTGTGGGGTTTCTTATCTATATGTGTAGGGTTATTTTTTTTCTCTCCCACGTTTTCTTGCTCCCACTCCTCCCCTTTTTTTTTTCCCCTTCTAGCTCTCTTCCCCCACACTGGGATCTTACCTTCATGCAAAGTGCAGCAGTTTAGGGTCAAGCAGAAGTTTGGGCTATACTGAATACAGGACATCAAGGAGTTTGCACAGGTTTGAATGGAAGTTCACCTAACTTCTTAGTTGTGCTGCATGAGCACTATAATGTGTAGTGAGTTGAAAATAAAGTTGCTCTGGATGGAATTCTATTTAACTTCTAAGAATTGCAGCAACAAAGACCTTAATGAAATGAATGAGCTAAATCATTTAGCTAAAAGGCAAAAGTGAAGTAATTTTCACTGCATTTTTTCTATTTGGGAATCATATACTGAATGATTTATAGCCAGTATGGGTTCAATGGGCTGATTTTCTTTTTTTTTTCTTTTTTTTTTCAGAAGAAACAGATTATTATGTGTTTGTGTGATTAACTCTGGCAAGTATTTTCTAATTTTTTGAGGAACTTCCCTGGTTTTATAATTTCTATATGCTTCAACTACAGATTGGTATGAGCTATGCTATTTTTAGAAGTAATTAAGTCTCTTATTTCAAGCAAAACTCTGTTTTATGATGTAAGAAAAGTTGAGAGTAAAAGAGCAGCATAGTTACACTAATATGCTGTTGTGGCATGTTCCCATCCTGTCATCTGGAAAATTAAATCAGGTTACAGCATGGATTAACATCTAGACTTGTGAGGAGGGGAAGGTAGTGTCTTAAATGCCATGAAATTGAACAATGGGATTATACAGTTCACAGCTAATTTCGATGTACTTCTGTATTTGGCTTTTTGTTGAAGAAGATTTTGTAATGAGAGGCAGTGATAGGTTTTAGAACTTGGAAACATTCACGTTTACTAAAATAATAACAAGGATAGATGGATTGTGGTTGAGTTAGCGATACAATGCTCTACATGATATGCATAGATGTGAAGTAGAATCTCTGCTTAATATCTTGGCAATGAAACTGTATTCACCTAGTATGGAATCAGTGGTATATGCTATCCAGGTGTTGATACCCTACAAATGCATAGGAAGGAATCAAAATGCTGTTGTGATAGCGCAGAAAGTTCCACTCTTCTCTCACTGAGAAATAGCATTGCCTTTTCTTACTTACTTTGAAAAAAAGAAAAGTTCAGTTACAAAAATTTCACGCCTTGTTCATATGAGAATTTATTCAGTAATTTCCCTTAAAAGCAGCTCCTTAAATCATTGCAAGAGAAATCGCTTCAGAAGTAACCATGTGATTCATTTCATGTCTTTTTCCTTGGTCCTCCCTAGAACAGGGTGTCGTGAGCCATGAGGGCTAGTGGACCTCCAGGTCTTTAGGTAACCCAGATTTTATGGGCAGCAACTGCTTTGTATGGAACAAAGGGGAAGAGGGCTTGGAATGATGGGTGTCAATGTTGGTAAGTGAACCTGCTCTGACTTCACTGAGGTTCCTCATGAATCCGATGGCATGCCATTGGTTTAAAAGCTTTTTAAACCTGAGTGAAGATCAGATGAACTGAAAGAGGAGATACTAAGTTCCCGTCAACATGCAAGTTCAATCTGTAACACAACATGAGTTCCTCTTTTGGGATTTGTGAGAAGTTGAGTTTCCAGAGCAGCTCCATAACTCCTGTGACTTTTTTTTTTTCTTTCTGTTGTCACCTTTCACTTTCGTCGTTGTTTTGCAACATCCCCTTTTGCTGACTCCAAATGAGCTTTAAATGCTTTGTGACTTTATAGATGGTTCATGCACTGGAAATCTTCAATCTCTGTGCTTTAACTATGTTGGTTAATACTTCAGTCTGTTTCTTCCCTTGTTCTGATGACAGCAAATAGATTCCCTTCTCCTGAACTTGAAAAACATGTTTTAGATGTGTACTGTCTATGGAGTACTAAAATAGAAAAATATTTGAGCATCATTTCATTAGAGAGCCTCTTAAATACCTATAATAACAGAATTCACTGTTTTGAGTTATAAAGAGGTTTCTTATTGTCTGGAGATAAAACGGAGCTGCATCTAATTCTGTTTGTATGCTGTGTGCAAAACAAATTACTGTTAATACGTTTTCAAGTTATTTCAGTTTTATAGGCAGAGCTGACAGTCAGTTATGTTCATGTCTTTGGTTACCAAATATTTCACATGAGTGCTGAAGCAAATTTGACTGATACCAGTGGTGCTGATTAAAGTTGAATCCTGAATGCTTGGCTGAGCTACCCTCCTGTACTCCTCCATTTGTTCAGGATAATTTGGATGTTACGTCCATTGTGATTACTAGGTACCATGCGATTGTCCTTTCAATGAAGAGCCTGACCATACTGAGTAATAGAAATGCCTGTTTTGTAGGTATTTATACTGCCCTCGTACTGAAGAACGTCTTCCTTACATCTAATGTACATCTGTCCTCTTTCATTTAAAACCATTACCGCTTGTTCTATCACTGCATGATCTGATGAAGATTCTATTCCCATCTCTCCTGTAGGCCTCCTTTAAGTACTGTGGCCCTTCTCTGGACCTCCTCAAGGTCCTTATTTGGGGGCTCCAGATCTAGACACGATACTCCAGCTGAGATTTCAGCAGGGTGGAGCAGAGGGGCAGAATTCCCTATCTCAACCTCCTGTCTGTGCCACTTTTGCTGCAGCCCAGGATATGTTTGCTTCTGGTTGCGTGTGCACATCAATAGCTTGTGTCTAGCTCTTTATCCTTCAGTACCCTACGAGTTCTTCTCTGCAGAGCCACTCCATCTGCTGCTCCTCCAGCTTGTGTTTGGGATTGCCCTGACTCATCTGCAGAACCTTTCACTCTGCCCATGGCAGAGGGGTTGGAACTAGTTGGTCTTTAAAATCCTTTCCAAGCCAAATCATTCTGTGATTCTATGATGATAAAGGACTGTTCTTGCCAGTTAAGCTGTTGGTGTTTTACAGGTTTGGACACCTATCTTAATACACTTACCTGCTTAAGAGTTAAGAATTTTCAAACTAGGGCTTTAAAAGGTGATCTCTTGCTTTGCATTTCTGCTTGGTTGTGTTAATGTGGAAAGGTTGGCTCACATGCTTATGTGAAATTTGATACATTGTGTATATAATTCTATGTAAGGCTGAAATGGTGAAACCAAGCATCTGATTTCTGGAAAAGGTTAATCTAGAAAGTTTAACATGCAGTCTTGCTGTGTTTCTAATGTACAAAGAATATACTTTAATAAGAAGTTTGCCTCTGCTAACAATTGGTTCACCAGTCAACTGACCTATTGCTAAAGGAAACTTTGCCGATGAGAAATCTAGGGTGGGACTACTCTGAAGTAACAGTGCATGGTGCATGTGCTATAAAAACAACTTTCTTGCCTTCAAGCCTTAGCTACAGTGCAGCATAGCAGCAATTCAGCAGTAAAGGTTGTGTGTGCAATGTCACTCCCTATGGAATGATCAGCATCTGTGGAAATGGTGTAGCCAGGGAGCCAAGTGTCACACAAGCAAACCCAGCTGAGTGCAATGCATAGGACACCAGTTGATTTTCCCATGGGCTACGCTTTATTCTGAACTCTTGTCTGACTGTTGCATGGTTTGGGGTTTTTTGGGTTTTGTAATTAAAAAAGTCCTTTGTAGAATGGAATCTGGCCTTTTCATCTGTGTTCCTTTGAAAACTGGATGGCTTTGAAGAGTTTGGTTTTAAATAGGTTGTCATATAAATAATTTCAATCATGATATTTGTTGTTTTATGAGCACCTCTAATTAAATTTAAGATAACTTCTCAGGGAACACTACCATATTATTTATTCTGACAGCCAAAGGAATAAGGACTTTCCATCAAACTTGAATGCTTGCTAATCTGAAGCATTTAGCATTTGTTTGCCTGATGACAGAGGTTTCAGGGCTACGTTAATTATCTCTTTCAAATTTTGTTTTCTAGGAAGCATACAATAACATTAACATGAAATAATTCTGAGAGATTTTGTAACCCAATATCACAGAAAACACAGTGTCTGTAGCTGGCAAAACTAGTTACCTAATTTAAACCAAAATCAAAGTGCATTTGGTAACCTTGTCTGGCGACAAGCCTCGTCGGGAAATTGCAGCCAGAAAGATGCTATACAAGGTAACAGCCTAAAGTTTAGTGTAGCACCAGCACATCTCTTCTAAAATAAATGATACATAAATATATGTTTACATATACATGTGTGTGTGTGTGCCTGTGTGTGTACACACAGACATTTCTGATTGCCTGTCTTTGGTGTGTGTATGTTTTATGTACAGTTTTTGTCTTTCTGGAGGAGGGTAAAGGCAGAGCCTTGAAAAGTCCTTCTCTGCTCTTATCAACATAGCAGCCTCAGCTGCCCTCCTTGGATCCCCTGCCAGGGTTGCTATCATCTTCTGATCAAATATTAATGTGTGATTCTCTGCTTGCTCACTAATCCAAAGCCAATTAATATTATCTGTCAATTATTTACAGATCCTGAGGTGCGGAGGCAATTCCCAGAGGGCTACAGTGACCAGGTTTGGAATGCGTAATTAATTTTTTACATGACAAAATTTATTTCAGGGTTGTTCAACATATTATTGCTGCTCTTTTTACTGAAAGAGATAAATGCATTCTTAGAAAGAAAAAGAAGCTGTAATTAGGAGCAGAAGGATAAAAACATTTTTACATTTAAAGCAGAAAACTGAAGAATTTTGGATCTCATGAGATTGTTTTAAAATCTAGTTTTTACAAGCAAACATGAGAGTGGGAAGGAAAATTGATTAATAAATTTCACTTTTTGCCTTTAGGTGCCACAGCCTGCAGTTCATTTGGCAGTCCCCACTTCATTGTCTGAAAGGTTTATAGCTATATTTAACTGGGCACCTGGCACTACAGTACATTTTTAAAATTCTTGCCTGATCATGCTGTCTCCAGTCCGTATCAAAAAGATAGCATAAAAATCCAAATGTGCAGGTGGAACATACAGGTATTTATCATTTAATTCATACACAGATTGAGATCTGGAAATTTTCACAGGATCTCTAGCTGACTTTGAAATTAACAACTTCAAGTTACCTTGTATTTTACTGTGGCTCATTAGAAGTGGATTGGGGCAGGGGTCAGGGGTTAGAGAGAGGGGATTATTGCTGTGGTGTCTATAAGTAGTACTGGAGTTAATGTACTGTTATTGTTTGTCTGTGCTTGGGATAACTGCTGCATCTGGGTTGTGAGCTGGTTTCTTGCACCTTTAGTTCTGGGGAGTGCTGAAGTTATGGTGTTGTATAACTTTAATATAACAATAAATCTTGCCTCAATGAGTCTCTGATACTGAGTTAGGGTCAGCAGAGATATTATAATTCACATCCTTTCCCTCTAATTATGTTTTCCTGCAATATGAAATTTTGTGGCATTTAGACTAAAGCGTTTAACTAATTGTTAGATGTGATAGCTCATCAGGGCCAGGACAAATGCTTTCATATTTGGCTGTGATCACTCTATGCAATGGGACTTTGACCTGGGCTTCTGGGGTTTTTTGCAGTAGTAGTAATACTATTTCCTATTTCAAATCAGCTATTCAACTACCTGACTGTTTTTCACTGTAGTTTATTATTAGGTCTTTCTTTGCACATGAAGTAAAAAATGGAACTAAACTTTCTGGGGGAGTACATCCTTATTGCCACTGTCAGTCTGTAATTTGTGAATAAGTAGATCCCTGAGTTTGTGGCTGCATGATAGACTACTTTCCAGACTATTACAGCGTATAAGGTTAGTCCTTCAGAGCTGGTACAGTCAATTGTGTTCATGGTCAAGGTATTCCAGGAGAGTCTTGTACACAAAATTGATTTTATAAAATCCTTAACAGTCCTCTTCCTTCTACCAAAAATGATTATACTTGTATGATGTTGCTATGAATATGCAAGACTGAATCAAACTTGCAGGAGTCACAGGCTCATATATAATTCTTAAGATGTTCTCCCAGTTATAGTCAGAATTTCCAGTCTGATGTCAGACCTCACAAAAAATACAGTAATGTTTGTGGGGATGAGATGGATTTTTAGATCATCAAATATTTTGCACACACAACTTAAAGGGAAAGCAAAAGAAAGGAGAGTAAACTTCTCAAACTAAGAATAGATTTTTCTTAAGAACATTTACCCTCTTGATGCAGAGAATGTTCTGTTAGTAATAGCTATGTATTTTTTAAGAAGAAAACATGTCCACAGCTGACAGATTTACATTTGAAATATCACTTATTTGTGAATCTTTAAGTAAGCCAGAGGAAAAAAAAAGTAGAAAGTAGAGTAAAGATTTAGAAGTGCTAAGTCACTATAGATAAAGCTACACACTAGGAAACCCTTGATTTTTCTGCATGTGTTCTGTATGCAAAGGAGGAAGATGATATGCACGTTAGTGCAGGCAAAAATTGTTTCTAGCAATCAAACATTTATGGTTTAATCCAGAAGGAATATTTGAGTTAAATCAACACAAGGTAAAGCACTTATTAGTAAGAAAAAAAAAAAGGAAAAAAAAAACCCTCATTTTTTTTATTCATCTAAACTATCAGTGCTTGTTTTTACATACACTGTATTTCCCATGTACCAGCACATCTGATCAGAGACCCTCGCTGCTGCTAGATGTTTTATTCTGTGTGTTCTTTGTACCTTACAGTAAAAGAATCTGTCACAAATTATTGTGCCTCACTGCTTTAGAAACTGAGAAAAAAGGGAGGTTAGATTGACATCTGTGACTGAATAATGATGACCAGCCTTTTGGCTCCCCTTGAGCCACAAAGCTAGCATTGCCTTTAGAGAGGAAAAAGGAGTAAGAAGAAAGGGGAGGGATAAAAGAGAGTTACAAATCTGTGGTCCCGGAGATGTATTACTGTTGGACCAGTTGTCTGCGTGGTATGATAATCCATTTTGATCTTCTGTCTTAATTGTCTGCTAAAGACAAATGGGCAGTAAAAGTTCATCAGTTTCATCTTTTGCTTCTCATTTAGAGACAGAATAAATGATCCATCGCTACAGAAGAAACCTTTCTTTCTGACACGGAAGTAATGCAGACCCAACACATTTTATTAAAATATTTCTCCCTCATTATTTCAGTCCTCTCAGCTCTGATAGATGTTACTGTTTCATGAAAAATGTAATCTGAAATGTAAATAAGGGGTTTGATACAAAGTAAGGAAGGTAATGAGCAGGCTAGCCACATTGTAGGAATTTTGATTGTAATTACTGACAAACTGAATTCTGCGTGTCCTGATTTTTTGCCCTCAAGTTGTCTTTGACACGTTCATACCACAATGACATCTGTGGTTTAAATCTGCTAAATAACTGTATAACAGAATATTTTATAGGCAATGTCATAGACAAGGTATCTTAGGAGCCTTACTAAGGAAAGAAAATGCTAATGATTGCTCCAGGCCACTTGAAATGGTTAAAACTAGGGTTTTTTTTTGAATGGCAGAAGGGGGGACTGAAGTAATCTTGAGATGTATTTTTAAATATGAGTGTATTAACTCGTAGGGGTGTTTTTATAATGGCTTTTAAGAATAAAATGTGTGTTTACATGCATGTGGTTGTACCTAACATGAAATGCAGTAATTGGTGGCATTATAAGCAACATATTTTTTTTCAATGCTAGCTTTTTAGCAGTGGTCTTAAAATTTAAACCAGATGAGAACTCTTAGATATTCTTCCTAAAATACAATCACTATAGGTAGAAGCATCCTTTAAAAAAAAGTTAATGGTCTATCAGAAAAATGCTGATGTATTATTATGTTTTCTAATTTGAGTTCCTAATAAAGCTATAATAATTAATGTTTTTTGGTAGGTGCAATCCTGTCTTACTGGAATGTTATAAATACCAAACTCAAGCCAGGTCACTTTACCTATATTGTCATATGAATTGTGACTGCCACTAATTGGAAGTTTAATCTCAAGATTAATGCCGCTCCTGGCCTAATACACACAAGAAAGTTTCTTGCAGAGATAGGAAGACCTAACAAATAGTTGATGTATAAATATCTAAAAATAGCAAATATTCAAACAATCAGTGGAAGGCGTAGCAGCAAAGACACAATGTTGTAAAATGCATTATATTTTTTAAATGGCTTTTTTTGAATAGTGCATCGTTTGGCTCCTTGCTGTTTTAGTCTTTACAACTCATCTGGAAGGGAAAGAAAAAAATAATGTGGTGATGGTTCCCATTTATAAGCTACTTCACATGGGTATGATGACTTGTCTATAATTTGATGAACTATTATATGTATCAGTTAATTACTACACGGATGGCTGAGGTATGCATGCTTGCAAGCTGGTACTTATGCAGATTGCTACTTCCATTCTGCTGGTAATTTTTCTTTCCACTGGCATTGTAACAGAGTTTATAATGAAACTAACAATCTTTATACATTTATAGAAACTGTAAAACTTTTATGGCAGTCTTTATATAGAAACTAATGGTCTTTCTTGTACAAAGTCTGTGAGCATTGTAGAAACATTCCACACAGGGAAGAATAAAAAGCACCCTTTCTTTATGTCATTGTAAGAGTCGTGTGATTGGAGAGTATTTACACAGTGCTGGCCATAAATAGAGCATAAGCCTCCTGTCTTGCGAAATCTGTGTGCACTAAGAGGACTTAGTTGCTTGAACAGGGATAATTATAATCCAGTTTGATATTTCTGAATTGCACATAGTATTCTTAGTCTAAAGTTTTTGCCTTACAGGCTGCATATATGATAAAACCTCTCTTAGGAGTAGTTTAAAATAATAGCTATCTTATCAAAAGTAGGTGAAGAAGTTGGATGAGGAAAGGTTGAGTAATTAGTAACTTAAATCTATTAAAGTGGCTACAGTGATGCTACTATACAGTTAAAGCCACTTTGTAGTAAAAAGGCAGTGTAAATAGTAAATGTATGGAGTATTTGGTACTTGTTTCTGAAGCATTTGATACTCTGTATGTGTGGAGCTATCACACTGCATTCATACAGGGAGGCTTTTTAAGTGAAAGCCTAATAAAACTTAATGTAGGATAGTTATAAATGTTTTCATGGTACAGTGACTTCTATTTAGGTAGCAGGAAAGTAGCAGCATGAATGGAAACCTTTGTGTGGGGTAGGCAAGCAGCCTGTGTAACCTGTGAGGAGATCACCTTGTGCCTTTGGTGCAGATAGTACAGCTGCTGTTTCACTGAAGCATTCTGGAAACAATTTATCTATCCTGTGAGGACAAAGCTGGGTTATTTAGTTCAAGCCCTAAGAGGTAGTGGACAGGACTAAACCATGGGCTTTGACTATTGAAAGCCATGTCAAAAGCCAGTGTCCAGAAGTTAGAAAAATTCTGAATAGAAATAGAGGAATAATTTAGCCCAAGTGTGAGGAAATGTAGTTCAAGCTACTTTATAAACAATTTCATTTTTTTTTCCCCCACGTAAAATTAGAATCAATATTAGAAGTTCAATAAACACAACCTGATTTCACCACAAATTGTTCATCTGGGTGCAAATATTCCTGGATACAATCATATGGCCTTTGTGATACAAGAAGTCAGACTAGATGATCATAATGCTCCCTTCTGGCCTTAAAAATCTGTGAATATATGAATAATTTAAAACCTGTCCTGCCAACCCTCGTTTGTTGAGGTAGTCATGTTAAAATCCTGCGGGACTGCTCATGTGAGCAGAGGTTGTGGGATCAGGCCTAAAGTGAGTAATCATTTTCGCCTATGTTTAATGTATTGATTAAAGTATTCACTTCAATTAAGATGAGTTTCTTTAAAATAGGAGATGCTTAAGTAGTTATATTCTACATTGGGTTGTATAAGGCAGTTGTTATCAAGATAGTTTAAAAAGGTCTCATTTCAGTCTCATGAACCATTCCGTTCTCTACTGGTGCTATTAATCAATTTGTAAATAATTTCAGAAGTATTGTGTTAAAATTTGTACTATGTAGGAAATGTCTTTGTTTTGTTTAAAAATAAGATAAAACCCAATCACCTAACTGTGGGCTGTGGGCATTTTAAAGTTGATGTCAACTCTTTTCTCTACGATGAGAGGAAATAGCCTCGAGTTGCACCAGGGGAGGTTTAGGATGGATACTAGAAAAAAAAAACCAAAACAGTTGTTTCCAACCAAAATGATTCTGATTCTATGATTCAATGCACATATCAGTCTTCCTTGTAGTGACTGATTGTGTCAATAAGTGCAGGAGAACTGGGTAGTACTTTCCTTTGCAAACATTAGAACCTCTTGAAACATGACTATAGTATCAACAGGCAAGTGGTGTCTTCAAGGAGAGAGTTACAAATCAATCTAAGATATGTCATAACTTTAAAGTCATAAAGCAGTTAAACAATTGATTAGTTGATTAGAGATCACTTTTAAATCCAGAATTTAGTGGGATGACTTAGTTAGCTAGCTTAAAAATCTGAACTACTGGTGAGTAAGACTATTTTTGAGACCACGCTACTGAATGAGCATTGATAATACTCTTTTTCCCCTTAATATGTCTTCTATTGCTTCTTTAATGTAGCTCTGCTACAGCAGAGAACTTTCTCTTGTAGCTCCTAAAGCAGCTGTTAATTTTTCAAAGTTTCCCTAGCGTGTGGAGGAGGAAACAGTTCTTGGGATTCTTCTTGTTGCAACTTGTCTGCCCCTACTCCAGTGTGTAAATGCATTTAAAAAATGTGATAAAAAAGCTAAAGATTCCCTCAAAGTTTCTGTAAAGACAAAAACTGGAAATAGAAGTTGTGGGGTTTAAAATTTATTTGGAGAGCATCTTGTGGCATATAAAAAAGTATCAAACCAAACAGAACTGCTTGTGCTTTGTTACTTAAATCTTGAGTTCTTGTACCAATTGCTGGTGCATGTAAACTTTATGAAACGGAACTCTACAAGATTGCTGTTCCTTGGTTTACTTTGATTTCCAGTGTGGCAGGAGGTTTCCATGGCTTATTCTTGACAGCAAAGGAGCTTGGGTTTGGGGCAGTGTGGATGGAAATAGAACTTTTTTCGGTTTTCCTTGTTATGTGTGATATTTCAAAGTAGGCATGAACTTTTTTTTGTTCCACACCTCACACCCCCAGGTGATGAACTGTAAAATCTGATAATCTGTCCAGTCTTTTCAGGAGAAAGAATTTTATATCAAAGTATTGTTTCTCAGTGAAGTCAGTTGGTGATTTGTTATTTCAGTAACAAGTGTTCAGTTGTAGTCATCTGCAGGGTTATCACAACCCTGTGCCCTCTGCAGATTAGAGATTGTAAGGGTGGAATGCTCTGGAGAATACACAGCACAGAAGATGTGTGGGAGTGCCAGGGAATGTGTTGGTACTGAATGGCAGGTGTACTGAATCCCAAGTCACTATAACACAGCCAAATGGAAGAATGTATCTTCTGGAAGGTGTATGTTTTTCAATGCTTTACTACCATAAGCTGTGAAAGAAAACCAGTCTGTAAGAGTGTGTGCAACTGGGATGCTGAGATTCTTGCATATTTTAATGTCCCAGTACTGTATTTTCTCATAGCCATCATCATGTTGGCATATTTGCTGTTGGCTTTAGTATAACTTTGGAATAATTTCACAAATGGTGTAGAGCATTAGACTGCATGATGCCTTTATTGAAGTTGAGAGGGACTTTTAAAAAAAGGCCTGTAGTGACAGGATAAGGTGTGATGGTTTCAAATCAGAAGCAGCTCAATTTAGATCAGACATTAGCAGGAAATGAGGGTGGTGAGGCATTGGAACAGGTTGTCTAGAGAAGCTGTGGAAGCTCCAAGCCTGGAAGTGTTTAAGACGAGGCTGGATGGGGCCTTGAGCAACCTGATCTAGTAAATGGTGTCCCTGCCTATAGAAGGGTTGGAACTGGACGATCTTTAAGGTCAATTCCAGCCCAAACCATTCTGTGATTCTATGTTAACTTTAAAAAAAAAAAATATTTTAAAGAAATGTTTGGAAAGTAGACTGAAAGAAAAGTTTTGTTGGTGATTGTTAGATGACTTCAATTGATACTCACATACTTAAATTTTTGGGTGTCTGGGCAGCAGCCCAGAACTGATTGTACCTTACAGAGAAAAGTTGGAAAATCTTCTGTTAGCCTAGGGAGGTTCAAATTCCTCTAGTCTATACTTGGAAAACATAAGTTTCTAACTTGAGTCACCTTTGTACACATCAGCAGTCCTTTCTTCAAGTCAAACCCAATTTCTGTGACTAAGGAATGTTTTTGTAGCTCTGTGTTTTTATTTTCTCTAGCATATTCTTGTATTTGGAAATCTAAAAGTTGTGAAAATACTGATAAATTTGAAAAGCTGTGTCCTCTTCTGACCTTCAGCTGTCTAAGGTGATCACAGACTCTATCTCATCTCTGCAAAGCTTAATGTTAGAAAAATTGTTCTTTCCCTGGGGCATTAGTGTCCTCATCATGTATCATCATTTTCCTTCCTTCTCCTTTTGAGAATTCTCAAATAGGTATGATGTGCATGCAAGGCTGAGAAACAGGTACTGCTGGATTTTAAAATTTGGTCAGCTGTTGCCCCCTTTGGGATAGTTGTTGAGTTTTGTTGTGTTTTCTTAGCTGCAAGAAAGCAGATAATACCTTTAAGGCAGCTGTGAAGAATCTTCATTAGTGGTCAGCTTTAAAGATCTCCCACAGCCAAGTGTTCTTCTTAGCATTTAGAAGACTTTTGTGAGAAAGCAAGTCCACAAATTGTGTCAGTTTGTGTTTTGGTAACACAGTGCTAGGTATCACAGAATCATAGAATGGTAGGGGTTGAAAGGGACCTCTAGACATCATTGAGTCCAAGCCCTTTTGCCAAAGCAGGATCGCCTAGGACAGGTCACAGGAACACATCCAGGCAGTTTTTGAAAGTCTGCAGAGAAGGGGACTCCACAACCTCTTTGGGCAATGGGTTCTAGTGCTCTGTCACCCTCACTGTAAAGAAGTTTTTCCTCATGTTGAGGTGGAACCTCCTGTGTTCCAGATTGTACCCACTGTGCCTTATCCTGTTGCTGAGCACCACTGAAAAGAAACTGGCACCTTCATCCTGACACCCATGGCATGGTATATATCCATGGCATTTTTCTTGACAGTCATATTTAATTTTTAGGCAGCAACTTTTAAAGTATTCTTCTGTTTTCTCTTAAGTGCAGTAGCATGATTAGACAGGTTTTTTTCATTGTTTCTCAGAAATTATGTACTTTGCTCAGTTGTTGGTTCCCAGTCTGTAGTTTATTTCCTCTTAAGGATGTCACTGGTGGAGAATTTCTAATATGGAATGACTGCTTGGATTCAGTATACACTCTTAATGTTCTCCTAGGTAACTGATGCGGGAAGGAATTGGAGTCTAGTGTTATTTTCTCATGCTTTTTAATGCCTTGAATTTCTATAAAAGATGTTCTCAGTGAAATGACTGAATTTTATGTGAGAGATGGTGGAATTTCTGCAGTAAGGAAGTGGCAGAGAAGTCACACTGGAGTCCTGCTTTACACAAAGGCAGAGAAGTTGCTGGTGGCGAATTCTTACCTTTGCTTCTCTTGTCTTTATTCAGACTTTGTCAACATTCCAAATTTCTTCACATGTTTTTTCTTGGGCAAAGGGCAGGAATTAATTTTTAATGATATTTACTATTCATTGAGCTAAGTTGTGGGGTTTTTTTTTTGGGGTGTGTGTTCTATTTGTGTTTTTTCCCCAGGTTGATTATTTATAATATCCTAGTCATTATTTTTTCCTTTGATTTAGTTTCCTATTTGTTGTGCCTGGATGTTGCAGAAGTGTCTATGAAAACTTGTACTCACCTGAAAAAGTTAGTTTTTAACAGCCAGAACAGTTTGTTTAAGTTTGGTGTTTTTGTTTTTTTTTTTTTTTTTGGTTTGGTTTTGTGTTTTCTCTCTCTCGCTCTCTTTTTTTGTTTTGTTTTTGTTTTCCCCTACCCTGTGAAAAATGAATCTCCTATTGGGACTCAACTACCATAAAGATTTATAAAGGTGTAGCATAGTTACATGGGCAATGTTTGAGTTTAGGTTTTAATTTAGATTTGGAGCTCTGGCCCTGCTCTTCTAATATATATTTGTGTGAGTGAATTCCCATGATTAGTATTATCTCTTTATAGTAAAGATCAAATCTGGCCCAATCTTGTAAATACGACTGAAAATCTTACTGGAACAGTGCCATCATAATAGTCTCCTGTAATCATGAAGTTTATATTAGATAAACAGAACTAATTTTCAGGTATTTTGGAAGATACTGTTTTAGAGAACTGCATATATGTTTTTAAAGATTGGGCAGTGGCTGGTACAGAAGTGATTAAGAAAGCAGGATCTTGCCCGTTTATGTGAACAGGGTATTTCTTTTGTGGAGATGTCGTGTTAACTATCCGTTGCAGACCTTTATTGGTGCTTCTTGAATAATTTGTTTAAACTACACAGTACAGATTCCTTATTTTAGCACTAAGACTTACAAAGGCTTCTTTTAGCAGCCTTTAATTTTGTACTTATGTATGTGACATAGCCTGTGGCTGTGATCTCTACTGTGAATCTGCAGTTGTTTTGGGATGAAAGGAGGAGGCAGCTGGAAACTCAGTAGCTACATCTAGCTGTCTACCTAGAGAAGGCCTTGATTTCAAGTTTATCTAAACAAGCTCGACTAATCCCAACTATCTAGGGGGATCCACTGTCAAAACAAGCAGCATGGCCCTAAGGCAAACACAACCATACAGAAATGAAGGCTGGGACTTCCAATACTCCAATGACTGCATACTGGAGGCTTTTCTTCCGGAAAGAGAGTAAGAGAGGTAGAATTTGCATAATGCCTTTTCATTGGAAACTTTTGGAAAGCTGACAGAGGTCCAGTTTATAGCTCTGTAGCCACAATACAGAGTCTATAGGAGAATCCTTGAATGACCTAACCATATTGAAAGAAAAAATGAAAGCATGGAAGTATAGCCAAGTGAGTGTGGAAAAGAGGGCTGCTGCATTGTCTAACATCTGCTCTACTTCTCGTTAGTTTTGTTCTTTGGTATTCTATGTGGACTTTGGAGAAACCTAAGACAGCCTAACATGAATCCTATAATCTTCCTTCTGAATATTTATGCAGTGTGCCAGCCTCTAAGCTGTCCTTTGCATCTTCCTACTTCCCCCTCATTTTCATGCTCTCAAATGAGGCCAACATTTCAAAAGCTAAATAAATGTTTGTGAATGTTTATAAAAGATTTGCATAAATTTGTCCTTGTTTGACAAAGATCACTTTTTTCTTATGCCAGTTCTGAAATTTTTTTAAAGGTTTCAGTGCTTGTCTTGACAACAAAGCTTGCCTCAGAGAACAATGATTGCTGATTAAGAGGGTATGCAGTTATAGCTGAATAGAGCGTTTGAGACACGTCTAAAAGGACCAGTCATCTTAAGCCAGAATTATAATACTTAACGAGTGTTAGCTGCAGCAGATATTTAAAGCTTTGGTTTTGATGCACTATACCTGTGCAGTCGAGTTAGGGTGTGAGAAGTATCTGATTCTCTTTTCACAGCTAATAGTTTTCACCTAATTTTTCCTAAATGTGGAAGTTAAAAATATTTCTCATTTTTAGTCACTAAATGTTTAACATAGATCTAATTTGTGCTTTCTGATATTGACACTTCTTATCTTTATCAGTTGATCAATGTTAATGCACATAAACGGACATGATTTTTTTTTTAATGCTTGTTTGTATAATTTTTCAATTCTTTGTGAACTGAAACAATTACTCCTACAACAGTCGTTTTTCTAAATTTTAATTTGGTTTTAGCATGTTATCTAAAAGCCATTTGTCTTAGAATAAAACTAACTCTTAATTTTATTGAAGAGGCTTTAAAGATATTTATTGAGGAGATCTGAAAATCTGCTTAAATATTTAATTCAGCTTTACTTTCAGATTTTTTTTTTCCACTGGAAAAAAAGTAATAGTCGGTTCTGTTCTTTTGTTCTGTTAGTTGAGAGGTTGAAGTTGTCATTAAGGCAAAAACTAGAGCTACTTCTCTGACACAGTTTTTATCACATCTGCTAGGCCTGTGTCCCAGGAGGAGCTGTGCAGAGCAGTGAATTCAGCATAGGCCCATTATCTACTGGTTTTGCGTATGTTGTAAAAGGAGTGAGACCTCAGGGAGGCTTGGAGCCTCCTCCCGTGTAATGTCCAAATCAGATTTGAAGGACTGGTGGCAGGAAAGCTGTGGCCTTGGGGTGTGAATTCTAAGAAACAGAGTCACAATTAGGTTTAAAAAATTCAGGGATTTTGAGCTTTATCTTGAAATATGTTTTTAGTAATGCAAGTAGAAAAGTTGCCCATCTGTGCACATATTTTGTATGTTTAAAATATTTAAATGATAGCAGGCCTCAATATGCTTAGGAAATGTTATTTATTTCATGCTCTTCCTGATACCAGCATTGTGTATATATGTGTTAGGGGTTTTGTTTGCTTTTAAATCCCAGCATTTTTGTGAGAACAAATGGTGTTATTTCATCCTGGGCACCATTCCCCTTCTGACCCTCATATAAGAAGTGACTTTTGTAGAAGAAAAGCCCTCCCCTAATTCAAGCTTTATAATTACTCAGAGCAAGTGGATTTGTATCACACTAGGCAAATGGATAAATTAGTGCTATGAAATTGTGTTGGAATACTGATAGAATTTTAAAAGTAGACGTAAAACTAAATTAAGATGATTAAATTAATGCTATGAAACAAATTATGCTCCTGATTTTTTGGATTGGAACTTTCTTTTAAAGTACTGATTAACATTAATTCTGAAAATATTTTGACCATTATAAAACCCAGTAACACTCAGTGCTGCTGTAAGATATAAAAGGATTTTAGGATAAAATCAATGCAAGGTGAAATTTGATACAAATATTTTAACTAAAAAAAACGTTGCCTTAAAAATAAAATATTTTATCAGTTCTTAAAAAACTAGGAAAACCTTTAAAATCTAGAGAGATTTTCGTTTTTTAATTTTATGGTTTTTGGTCTGCCTCGTCATCTTGAAAAATCAGCTTTTTGTGGCTGTGTGACAGTGGCCTCTGCATGCAGGACGCTTTCATTTTAATTTGAGGGTTAGATTTTATAAGATGTTTGGATTAGAATGCTTTTCCTGATTTTTAATTGCATAATTAGATGGCACTTTTTAATCAATGAGAATCTGTAATAATAACATTAGAAATATTTGATGTAAGATAGTATAAACTGACAGTCATACTAAATGCAAATGAAAGGTTAAATTTTCCAAACACAAGATGTACTGATCTCTTCTTGTTACTCATAGCTGTGTTCAAGTGAGTGGTTGAATTTTTTGGGCTGGCATAGCTTTAGTGCATTTAAATTCTTTAAATAAAATTTGAAACATGACTGCATTTTCCTGTCCGTTTTACAATGGACAGCTTTGTGAAATGTTTAAAGCAGTTATTGAAACTTGTCACTGAGGTACTTAATTGGGCAGGAAGATGTTCCCTTTCCTAGGAAAACTGCTCTCCAGTTTCTCTTCCTTCCTTCATCAGTCTGTTGATGTCTTCTTGAAACTCTCTTGGTGTCTCCCTGTGTGAACAGGATGGATTTCATGTTTGTTTTGTGGATTCAGATGGTATTTCAAGCTGGGTAAGGTGAAAACTGTTTGTATTTCTTCCTTCCCTGTTTAGTATTTTGCTTACAGCAGCCTAACCTATATTTCACCTCTGGATTAGCGTCAAGGAAATAAAACAGCATTCATCTTTTCATCACTGAGCCACCTCTTTTCTCCATGGGAAAACTCATCCTACTTGCAATGCTCTATTCTACTGTAGTATTTAAGTTGTCCTCACATTAACATATGTGCTTTGTGAAATGTGGTTGTGGAGTTTTTGAGTTGTTTCCTTCCCACCCATGATTCACAACTAAAAAGGTTTGGCTCTACTCAGAGCAGTCTCAACTTCACCCATGTTTCCCTTGGGGTTTCCTAGTAGGCTTCCAAATACAGGTCCCCAACCTGTTGGGTGTTGTGGTGTTTTGTTTCCTTTCTCTGGCTTAATTATTTGAATGTCTTGCCTTAATCATTCACTGTTTTTCACAGATCTCTGCCTGTATTTTAATTTTTCTCACCAACTTTTTCTTACACTTCTCGTTCCACTTGGAACATGTCTTTCTATGAGTAGATTGTTCACAACAGTCTGCTGCTCTTGCCTCAGACCAGCAATTTACTTATCATTTTATCAGTACAGTTTAATTTCATTGTAGCTTCAGCGTGGGGTATTTGTTACCAATATTCATTTGAACAAGGGAAATAAAGTGATCTTGTATATCAGAAAATCTCTGAACTTGTTCCATTGACTTAGAGGTAGGAACATGTAGGGAAATGATTAAAAATAAGATACAGCTTGCTTATTAATTTCATAAGTGAGTATGCAACTTTTTTCATCCATGTTAAGCTTTCTCTGCTATTTCATCTCAATCTATGGATAATTCAGGACATTGTCGAAGTGTGGATTGTGCGTATTTAACTCTCTTGCTTTCCATACGCTTCTTGAGCATCTGTGTGTGTGTGTAGGAAATCCTTTCAGAGGCTGCCTCACCTCCATAAATTGCTGTGTGACACAAAAGGGCTGAACACTGTATTCCTGTCTCATTTATTCTGAAAACTTTGCTACTGAAACCAAACTTAATCAATGAGCTCTGTGTTGTCTCCGATAAGTTATGTACTGGCTTTATTGATTGGGAAGGATTTTAGAAAACCCATGTGGGTTTATAATGTCAGCAGTGTTTTGATTATGAAAAGAGTTGGAACCTTGGGACAAGGAACCAGGTGGTGTATGTCCTAAAGCCACTGGTGACACGGCTGAGCAGAATCCCCCCAGGGACACAGTTCATGCCCTGCACTTTAACTGTGGTGACTGGCTGCTATAGATGCACTTTTTGCTCATTAAAATGTTAAAAATCAAACTGCATGTAAAAAGATTTGTGAAAATATAAACTTGGGGATTGATCCAGGAAACTGGCATGTGAGACCCTAGAGACACTGGTTTCAGCTACTGAGCTACTGGGTAATTTACGCTTATCAGCTGCGTGTCCTGGATTGGTTGGTTGTGGTGTTTTTTTGTTTTTTTCTTTTCTGTTCTTCTTCCCTTTTTTTTTTTTTTTTTTTTTTTAGGAGGCTTTGCTTTAGAGCCACTTATATAGGTTTTTTCTTTTAAGAAAATAGGCATAGGGGAATAAAATAAGAAAACAGGCTGTTGATACTATCTCTGTGTTTCTTGTCAGGTAAAAACATAAAAAGAATTATGCTGCCGTGGAACGATTCTAGGTTTGGTTTTGTTATGTTTTTTTTGTGCGAAATTGTAAAGAAATGATGAGTTCTCTAGGCTGAAAGTGACCACTCACCTAAAGAGGTCTGGTAGGAAGTTATATGTTATGTAGGAATCACTAATCTCCAAACTGAGCAGTATTTAAAAGAGGGGGAAAAAAAAGAAAAAAAATGAAAACAGAACAACAAAAAAGCATTGCATTTATAGTAACAAGCCTGAAAATTGAGCAAAAATCGAGTAGGTTCTTCAGTAATTGTATTCCTTACATGCAAAAGATCAGCAGGTTTGCTAATTAGAGACTAATTCTGTATATTATTTTAGTATTTCTTAATAGTTTAAACTTAAAAATGCATCATTTTATGTGGTTAGAAAGCTATAAATATCAAGAAACAAGTGCAAAGTAAGTAGTACACTTAGCCTACATTAACACAATGCTGATGACATGCTAAAGTGCCTTATTATGCAAGTGTTTTTACTTACAGTAATTATTTACATCATCCAAGTGATGGAGAGAAGATTATGAAATTTTCAGGTGATTTATAGCTTGTTGTCTTTTAACATGGTTTTATTTCAGAATTCTGTCTAGCACTTACAGGGCTGTAATTCTAAAAACTAGATGTGCTGTCATTATTTTGAGAGCAATTTGTATTGATAAGGCCAACAAAAATATAGACACCTCACTCTCCTGCAATTATGATTTTGGTTGTTTTAAAATTCTACATTTTTTTTTCTTGTTGTGTTTTAAAAAATATTTTCTTCATGAGTATTTCTGTTGTGAGTAAGGAACAACTGTGCAGTAGTTAAAACGGTTGATCTTTTTAGAAGTCACAGACTCTGCACAAGGGTGAACCCAATCACATTAATGAGGCCTTCATTCTCAAGGCATTATTTTGTGTCAAAGTGCATATTTCTGCAGAGTTTATTCTGAAACCTGTATAGCTCCTTTCCAAGTCTCCTGCTGAATTTGAAAGGAGGATACTTCTTTGCTTTACATGGAATTCTTCAGTAGATCCTTTCGTGTTCTTTAAAAACAGGGGGTTCTTAAATAATCTATCAATAAACTGTCAAGAAGTCAAAGTTTCCATATCTTTTTCTCCCTGAAATCTTAAGAACTTGTCACATTTTAGTTGTCAAGACACCTCCAAAGAAGAATCTATGAGCAGTTGAACCTGAAACCATTGCTAAGAATGGGATGTGCTGGTTTGAATTATGTAGGAGGAGCGTGTTCTTGCAAGGGATTCGGTGTGTTTTCTGCTTCATTGAATAGGTTATTAGATTGATGTAGTTTATTTGTTGATGATGGCATTGGTTTTAGAAATAAATGAAGCGAGAAGCATCAGTTTAGTTATTGATGATAATTTATTGCTATTGGTCAGAAAAGTGTTGAATATATCAGAGGGTTTGTCATTTAGTCAGGACTGTCTTCTTTCAGCTGAGAACAAAAATATAGTTTACATTTCAGGTCCTGAAATATTTAAGTGTGAAGGAGAATGAGCAATGAACTGGCTGGTAGTAACTGTCTGAAAACTAGGTAGAGCTTTGTGGTGGGTTGTGGATTATAGAATTTCAAATTTGAGTATTATAGAACAAGGTATGTAAATGGATTACTTGTTTACTGTGAAAACAACTGTTTTGGGACTAGCATGTTTCCGGTTTTGCCTATAATTACTGTATTTGTTTTAAGTTGAAAATTAAATTAATTTCTGTGCTGATGATGTTTTTAGTTTCTGTATTCATGCTTTTTATTTGCTGTCATGCAAAGGCTGTATTTAAAGTTGCTCTGTTTGTGGTGCTGTTTTACAGTTTCTAAAAACTGGGTTGTAGGTTATACAATTTGTAGTCATTTTAATACACATTGTTTTAATCAGTTTTTTAACACTCAGATTTTCTTTCTAGCAGCAGTAGGCAACAATAAACGTTCCTGCTATGAGACCTATTGGCTGTATCTTTTGTTATTTATCTCACTGATGCTAGGAAGTATTCTCTAATCCCCCAGACCTCTGTTCCTAGGTAACAGTCAAAAGCTGTGCCAGCAGAAGTGGTCCTGCCAGGCCAAACCCATGTGGTTTGGTGTTATTCACTATGATCCATATGGTCAGGGTAGAGATTGTCCCTAGAGAGGTGTTAACACTCAACAGCCCAACCTCCTCCTACTCTTCAGAGAATTGCTGGATGGCTCCTGCTGCCTGCCCATGTGTGAATCTTGATTAATTTTTCATTTTTAATGAAGTTTGATCGTGTTTATTATTTCACATGATTGACTGCCTGGTACTCCTTCCATGTAATTGATAAAGCCCATATTTCTTCATCTGTCTCTTATTTCTTCAGGGCAAAGTTGTGAAATTCTGTGATGTGGTTAATATTAGATTTATTGGTCCCAACAGATGTATAAATTATCTCTTTTTCTCTCCACAGGAAGTTCTACAGACTTTGACCAAGTTTTGTTTCCCCTTCTATGCGGACAGGTAGTATTAGCTTTTCAAACTTTACGAGAAAATAAGCTTGTCAATAAAACCACTGTAGAAAATAAAAACCATGCCATTCTTAATGTTCTGTATGCTTGACTTTGATTTAAAGCACCCAAGTGCAAATTATAGTCTTAGAATCACATTTTCCTGGGGTTTTTATGGGCATCATCAAAAAAAAAAAAGTTTTAAAAGTTGGAGCTGTTCAGTGGCAGCAGTAACAGTGCATTTTGGTTTACTTCTGTGTAATGCTTGGATGTGGAATCCTTGGGTAGTCACTGTCAGATATTCATATTGCTATCAAAGCTTTGTATGCCTGCATATCTTATCTCTTAATTGATAGTATTTGGGCAGAACTATGAATTAAATGCTTTACATTTAAAGGCCTTGGTCTTGCTGGAATTCTGGTGCTTTACTTGGTCACTATTTAATGTGGCTTCTTATATATGGCAAAAATTGTAAACTATAGCGGATTTGACAGGAGCTAAGACTCTTTAATTCTTGTAATTTAGAAAGCTCCAGAACATTTTTAGTTTTTCAGTTTTGCTTTTACTACGAGGATTTTGTTAATGATTTCTTGAAAAGAACAAGTTTTGAAAGGATGTACCACTGCTTGCATCCATGAGCATCATTTAATTGAATAGAATCACTTGTCTTAGGTCAGCTAACACACTGAATAGTTTTATTGATGGAATGAACTGACCTTAACTGTGATTAAACTGCTAGAATTTGCTTCTCATTTCAATGAAATGTCATATTAACAGCAGAAATTGATTTTTCTTTATAAATCAACATCCACTTCAAATATTGTTGCTTGTTGGAGCTGTTAATTTTTTTTTATTTTTCACATTTCCTCCCAACCCATAGCCCAGCTGAGATTGCTTACAGTTGTCTTGAGATATTGTTCGCTAGTTTCTGTGAATGGAGATGAAATCTCATAATGCTTCTCTGGAGATAGGAGCCTTCATAATAAAACCACTGCTACACTTTGTCCTCTGATGTCATAATCTGGGCTTGGAGGAAGCTGAAATCTTGAATGGATCATGCAGGCGATCTGTTCTTTCAACCCTCCAGGTGGTTCCTGCAGATCAGGGTTGAGAGCTATTGGTGAGGCTCTGCTGGAGACAGCAATTATTACCAGTGCCTCTGCTGTACCTGATTTGTACATAAAAAGAGAATTTGAATATCCTGGGCTGTCAACATGAGCTACTTAACCGGTTCATGTTGACTCAGGTGACCTTTAAAAGCCACAAATACCTCTTATAATTTGGAATCACTTTTGGCTGATCATCTTTTCCCTTTCCAAAGGGGAGGGAGCAGGGAGATACTTATTTATATTTTTCTCATGTATGTGTTTCTACTAGAAATATTTATGCTTACTCTGTGTAGGCTTATTGTACCTAGGAGTTGTGTTTGTTTTGTTGTTTTTTGGTTTCTCCCAGCAATATAACATTTTGAAAGATAAGAACATTGAAAACCCATATGGGGTGCAAATTAGAACATAATGGAAAGTGATTCCCATTTCTGGATTGGCTTGTTTGACTGAATATCACAGACTGTTACTGAAAAGACTCCAAATCAACCATTATGAACATAAAGGAGAGATTGTAACCGACAGCATACATAGTAATGTAAAATTAAGAATGGACTTTCTTCAGAAGGTAGATGTCGTCCCCAGGTTAAGGACATGGCAGCTGAAACAGATGTGTGCTGCTTCTCTTCTTGATGTAAAAATACACAAATGCATAGGTGTGCCTGTAGGTATTTATATATAAATAAATGCTTGTTGTGTATATGAATAAATACTTGCCAGCTTTGAAATGTGTGTGGGAATTAACCTGCCAGTTACAGTAGGGAGGAAAACTGTCGTTTATCACCGAATGCAAATGAACGTGATGTGACCGTGATAAAGATACAGTGCATCTTAAGTGCAAAATGTCCTTCAGCTTTTAGCTACTTCCAAGTTTAGAACTAATTGAATACCTGCTCTTAAAAGCTATTTCTGGAACTCAACTAGTAATGAGTTTGCACTACTTGGTCTTTTCTTTCCCTATTTACTGTTAAGCAACTATTGAGTGCTTATTTATACATTCCTTATACTGCATTTAAAGTAAAGTTATTTAAAGTAATGGGCAGTTAGCCCCATAATGAAATTACTTCAGACAAGGTTTTAATATTTTTCTCAGTCTTCACAGTAAACGCTTTTTCTAATTTAAGATGAAAAGAAATTGCTTCTAGAATAAATACTGTATTCAGTTTTATGTCAGAAAGATCCGTACAGTCATATCTTACAGAGTTGACTAGCACTCTCTAGTGGGATTTTATCCTTTTGTATGTGCCTGGGGAGTGGTATGTTGGATCAGATCTCCACTTACTGTAATTTTTAGTCCTCAGAGTGGTTTTTAAATATAGTTTTGTCCTTTCTGAACAAAGAGAAACACTGGAGTTGTTTCAGGAAAAACCTTACAAATGCCTAGGTACTATTCCCGTCTAACTAAGTGGCCATGTCACCTGTGACAATTTTAGTATTAGAATCTCTCCATAGTAATGAGAGGTTTTTAAATGTTTATTTTTAATAAAACAGTGGAGATACTGGCTCATTGTTCAAATAACTTTGGAACATGTTCTGTTGGAATAATACCCTGTGGAAAAGTGATCAGTATGAATTGTGATGAAGAGATACTGATACAAACAGTCAGAAATGCGTAGTCACTGAAGACTAGGCACTGCTTTCCTTTTCGCTAACTCAGAGCCCAAACTTAGGTTTTCAAACCCTGATGGAGTCATGTCCCTAGTTTATACCCTGTTTGTGAGGACTTGTATTTGAGGAAATTTAATTTATGTAACTGCATTCTGTGTTACATGCAGTATTCTACCAGACTTTCAGTGGAAACTTCTTGATGGTAGAAATGTGCTCAGTGGTAGTTGAGTTGAGGCTTGCTCTTCTGACTTCGATGTTAAACAGTGGTAATTCTTCCACAAGTGATGAGAAAGGACCTAAGTCTTCACCTTCATATGTGCCTCTTCTAAGGCTACATGATTCATAAAGCAGGTTGCAAAAACTGAAGATGTGTTACTGCCTCTGCCACATCACAACTTCAGATGATGGTAGGACATCAAGCTTTTGAGGCAGATCAGTATCTTCTGTGTATCTGGTTTTTTTGCTGTGCTGAACGTTTTGCCACTTGTTTACACAAACTCTTCATTCTTTTTATATCAATTTTTTTAATCAATTCTTATATATATATATATATATATATATTGTTGCCAGTGTTCCAAAACTACCAGGGACTAGTTGCCCCTTACTGTAGGCAGTGGACCATGAATTTTCTAGTCCTATGAAAGCAGGATCAAGGCAGTGGATATTCTAACTGCAGCAATGAAAAACTCCACCTCAGGCAAATTTCATATCAGGATTAATTTGTATTAGTCAGATAAAGCTGATGATGGGGCGTTTTTAAGAATTCACTCTTCCTCTCTCCACTTCCCTCCAACCTTAACTTCTATTTGCCCATTATTTATGGTATTTCTATCCTGTTAGGCTCTAAATAGACCTTCTTCCCATTTGAAAATAGAACTGTGAATTGATATTAAGATCTTAGATAAAGTACTTTTTATTTGGGAAAACTGACAAGTGAGCAAGACCCATCAGACATATTTGATTTCTGCAGAAACCATGAATACAAGAATCTTTAGGTTTACTTTGAAGGAACTTACTGACTTGTCACAATTGTTCCATAAAGAAGCTTTTCCTTGCTGCCAGGGAAATGTTTTTTTCCCCCTCTTCCATAATTCGTCAGCTAGAATGCTATTTCTCACACACACTCTGCTCTCAACCTTGTTAAAATTAAGCATATAATCCCCTTTTAAAACACCATACGAAAATCACCATAGTAACATTACTTCCAAGCTTTACAGATAAAACACAACACTAGTAAGGGATTTTTTGGTATCCCCAGCAGCTCAGTGTGGTTTATGGAAATGGTTGCTCTGGTGACATTTAGATTTCAGTAGGACGATAGTACTAGAACCTTTGAATTCTCAGAATGATGAAATCCTTTTAAATATCTGTCTTTTTGTTCATCTATGAATTTGGAGCACTTTTTTTTTGTCTTCATCACTGCATGTTTTTCCTTCCTTGTTTGGAATCCACTGAAGGTTTCTAAGCTGGACAGTGACATCTTTTCAATTCAGATCCAAATTTTATTTCTGAGTCTATTTTTCATCTTTTTCTATAGACACTAAGTGTATAATCTCCCACAGAATTGATTTATTGCATTATATATGGCATCATAGGAGTGAATACTTGCTTGCTTTTAAGGCTTCTGCCTGTTATTTAAATGGCCTTGAATTTAATAGGATTTGTTGGTGATGTCATAGAACTGACTTGTAAAGCTGCTGCCTGTGAAAATACCAGTCAGTTCTCAGTAATCCTGAAATAAACTAGAACATAACCTGAAGTAGGTGTTAATTTCCTGTTATTATGGGGTCTTAAACTGATCTGAAATTGGATGGAAAACCCTTTATTAATTATGTTATTCCCAGCTTCACCACTCAGTGTCATAATTTCTATTAAACAGTAAAACTACATTTCTACAAATTGGGATGTGAATTGGTTGTGGTTTATATGGGATCTGCTGTTGCTGTACAGAAGATTTTGATTAACTTGAGACAAATGTGCTAGTATCTCAAGAATGTCATTATCTTAACGGTGTTCAGAAAGTGCTGGGCTTTAAATGTAAAGCATTGTATTTTGATATTTTACTATTTTGAGCATAACCCATCAGCGGTAAAATACAGATGTTAATTAGAGTATTTTTAAAGATATAACTTTAAAAATGTTTGGGTTTGGGAATTTATTTTGTCTGTTTGAATGGTCTGGTTCTTGGGTTCTGTGATTTTTTATTTTTCTTTTTGTTTTGTTTGGTTTGGTTTGGTTTTGTTGGTGGTTGTTATTGGTTGTGGTGGTTTGTTTTGTTTTCAAAATTGTGTTTTTACAGTTTGGTCAACTTTTCCTGTAGTGATACTTTCCACCGTGGTGTGAGTGGGAGCCAGCATTTAAGAATATTATTAGTTCACTTACGCTGTTCTCAAAGAGCTGTTAAATCCTACAGATGAGGCAGATTGCTCTTAATTTCAAAAGACCGCACAGAAGTCCTACCAAATGATTTTTATAGTCATGGCTGGCTTGAGCACAGTGTATTTTTGATTCTCATTTCTCTTTTTTTCCCCATGCACACTATTCTGGTTTTTCTTTTAACTGGTTGCCTGGCTGCCAGTGTAAAGGAGAGTCACCTGGCTTGGTTCCAGCTGCTGAACATTTTGGAATTATGTATCTGGCATACATGCAGAATTGGTATATGGATAATAAAGCTTCTCTAAGTCAGTATCCAAGTGTTGAAGAAGCTTAGGATGTTATTAAACATTGTCATGCTCTTGGACTAAACCAATTCTTAAATGAAGAGTAATAAAGAAATATTTTGGGTTACATGAGAGAACATGGGTTTGGTTTGTACAGTGTGTACTGCACTGAAGATGGTTGATAGTCATAACCATTTTCATTTAAAGATGAATGCATTTTTAGTGTCCTCCCACGCTTAAAAAATGGGAAAAAAAGCCTAAAAAAAATCATTCCTCCCTCACCAAGCAACTAGGATACTTAAGTTTCTAGTGGGTGTATACTCAAAGTTAATCTCTCAGAAAAAAATTCTGCTGAAAGAGGAAGTGTTACAGGTTCAACGACCTAAACTAGATACTTTTGACAGAGTTAGCTCACCATTAATTTTTTTTTCCCCCCTCTTTATTTTCAGCCATGCAGTTAACCAAGTTGGGCAGAACTTTACATTTGTGCTTACAGACATTGACAGCAAACAGAGGTTTGGATTCTGTCGCTTGTCTTCTGGGGCCAAGAGCTGCTTCTGTATCTTAAGGTAGGTCTGTGGTTTGGCTTTTGGCTGACTCTAGGGAACAGTGTTTAACTTTCTGTGCTAAACTGCAATTATAATTTCCAGCTGTTTAGAATTTTCCTATCTGGTCCTCAAAGTCACTGCTCTTCAGGAGAAGTGATGCAAAATATCTTGCACTTTGAGTTCCTCTGCAGATAACTATATTTGTTTGTACATTGTGGGGGGGAAAGAGAGGTCTCTTTGCAGTAATTTGATATGACATAGCCTGATGGCAGCTGTTATCTTTAGCTGTCATAACTGATCTTGTTAAGACATTTTGTGGACATTTGTATATGCAAGTTTTATTAAGAAAGCATCTGTTGGTAACTGAGAGAATGTCACTGATGCTCTCTACGTCCTAAAAGTTTGTGTATATATGCTTTAGTCTGTCCCACTGAGGAGTTTATAAAGTTTGTCATAATAAAGACTGTTAGTGGAAGTTGGGAGCAAAGCCTTTCATACCAAGCAAGGGAAGAGGCTTTATCAGATTATTTTTGATGACGTCCTGTGGACATGTTGAAGTATAGTCTGTAATTGTCTGTTTACATTTGCTGCAAGAAATAGTGCAAGTAAAATCAATTTTAATATCTATCAATATAAGAGCTTTGATGGATTGGAGGTTTCTAAATGGTATGTAGCCTGTCTTGTTTTAAACAAGTTTTAGAATGATCTGTCTTCTGCTTTCTGCTTTTTGCATGTTTGTGAGAAACTGGAAGTTCAGGAGCAGTGGCCCAGGTAGAGTTAACTATGTGAACAGCCAGGGGGGTGACTGAACAATTGCTCAAGCAATCACAAATGAGGACAGTTTCTTCTATGAGCCATTGTTGATACCTGTCTTGGTCATCTCTGGCTTGCTTCTCATGTGAGAGTATCCAGTGTAAGAACAAGAGCCTGTCTTTGCCCTGTGAGTATTGTGTGTTACACATGACCAAATGGGACCTTCTGTATCTGTCACTGAATATGACCCCTCTGAAGAAGTGCGAGGATGATGCTGAAAAATAGAAGAACACCTATCAAGTACAAGGACACTTCTCATTCCTTTGGGTTTGTACAGCAGTACCAGGGAATAGATCGGGCTCCGTGTACGTATTTAAAACGAATGCCTATGCCATTTGTGCTGGCAGTAGGGTGGTGAAGACACTGAATGAATAATTGCTTTGTACTTCAGCATTATACTGATGGCAGTGATCTGCTCACTAGGCCTTCACTGAAAAAAACTAATATTTGGAGAAATTGTTGTGAAATCTACCAAAATTAGTAATTAATTGGGTGACAGGTGTTTTCTGAGTATCTTCCTTCCTTCTTTCTTTTCTCTAGTAGACGTTTCCACTATTATTAGCTATGGCAGTCCAGCAATATGGATGGTGTGCTGGAGGCAGGAAGGTGTTTCCCTGGCTCTCTCCCCATAGCTGCTGCCCTGTCAGCTGGGGTGCTGATTCACTCATGTGGGAAGTGTCTGGTTACATAAGGTAACTTTTCCTGATTAATGACAAATTAAAGGGGAAACAGTTTACAAAGAAAATCTGAATGAGGAGTCCCTTCTTGATCTCTCCTGGATAAGAGTTCCTTGCTGTCAGCTCCCTTATGTTAAGTGAATGCCCAGAAGAAATGGAGGAGTTATGTTGTAGTTAAATGCCTTCTGCTTCAACTCATAACCAAAAAAAAAAAAAAAAGGAGTTCTAGTTTCAGTTAACTGGGACTCTCAGCTTCATTCCTGTTGTTTCTTTCTCCTAATGAGAAATGAGCTAATGAGAAAATGCAAGTTCATCATAAATGCAAAGGAGTGCAAATTTTAGAGGATGCTAAATACTGTAAAGCATCAATACACAGATTCACTTGCTCTGTTCCCAGGACTGCGGTACCCAGCATGGATGTAAATCTTGTCAGAGTCCTTTCTGAATTAAAGGATGCTATGTGGCAACTGAATGGGTCAAAACATGCTGAAAAACATGAGAATGATAGGAAAAAAGCAAATGGGAATTAAAAGGATGTTTGTTAAATTACAAGTTGGATGGCAGGAAGCTTCAAGTATTCCTTGCTGTGCTCAGTGATGGTATAAAATTAAGTGATATTGTTTAGTAAGAGAGATGATATTCACACGTTTATCAGTAAGAGATTTTGTGAGTCTGGCCATGGTAAAATGGTTTGGAGGTGGAAAATCATCACATGTTTAGGTTCATTATTTAAGAGGAATGGAAAAAAAAGGAAAGTCTTTTCAATCAGCCTGTGCTTTAAAAAATGTCTGCAAAGGTCTGGAAGCAAAGTTTAAAGCTGAGACAGTACTCAGAAGGCCAGAAGTCAAGGTCTGGACTTCGAGTTTTAAAGTGACCCAGAGATTTTTTTCATGTGATACAAAGTGCAGTAAAGGCACTGGAGTTATCCACATGGATATGGCTCCTGTGGCCATCAGAGAGGCAGTTCCATTTTACAGAGAAACTCTTTTGGCTGTTTTAACCAATGCTGTTTAGAAATCTACTTTCAAGATAGTTTTCGTAGTTTCATTCCTGCTGTGGTTAGTTAGCATCAGAGATTTATGAAAATCTTTGATTAAGTTTAAAAACTCCATCTTCTAGCTGTTCTGTGATTTCCTTTTAATGTGGAGCCACTGACTCTGTCTGTTACTCCATTTCCTTTTTTCTCCACTTCATATGTAGCTAATCACGAAACTACAGTGATCAAACATTGTACCACCAAACTGGAGACTGCTCTGGTGCACGGATGACTCTTTTCTGCATTTCAGTCAGCAGAGGGCAGACAAAGGCACAAAACAGGGGTCACACATGGGCTGGGGGGGTTTTGAGGTCCTGAGCGTTGAAGTGAATTGAAAAAACCCCACAAGCTCCCATACCACACAGCAAAATCTCCTGGGTAACTTGGAGTTCTGGGCTGCCTTCTGCAATGCAGATTGTTAGAAAACTTAAAATACGCTTTTTTATGATTTTCTTTTCCAAATGATGAGTATAGAGTAATTTGAGAGCTAATGTCTAAGTTGTTGAATTTTGAGATGAAAGATGGTAATTTTAGTGCCCTGGAAAGTGTCCCACACCAAAGGACTTTTTTCTTTGTAAGATTTCATTTAAGAACTAAGGATTTTGGCTGAAATGAAACAATACATATGGATATGTATTAAGAAGCTGATTTTTTTTTTTGTGTGTTTGTTTCTAGAGGTTTGTTCTAACCTCACACCATATTTGGCATGAAGTTTAGAATGTGAACAGTATAGATAGCTGTGAATTTAGTGAGGGGCTGTAGTCATAATCTCAGTGCTGAAAAGTACAACAACAGTATAAATTTATCTTTCTCTTTTCACGTATTCTTAAAGGATATAGATGCCTTCAGATTCTTCAAAATTTTGCATGCTGAGGCTCTTAATGTTCATCTCCTCATTGTTTCAGTGATAAATCACCTTACTAGCTTATTCATCTTTTCATGTTTCTGTTAACTCCAGCTTTACTAAATTTTCCCAAAGCTGGTTTGTTGCTTACACTCTGGACGTTCTTGTTCAGTGGCTCAGCCGTATCTGTCTTTTTGGCTACCTCCTGTTAGCCAAACTCTTCAGGCGCACAGGCAATGATGAGTTTCAACATTCTGCTGATGGGAAAGTAGTGCCTAAAGCAGTTTGTATTAGTCTCAGTAGGTGTAACAAAAGGAGCATAGTAATTTACTTTACTATCTGGTTTCTCAAAGCATAAATGGACAAATGCTTTTGTATGTGGTCTGCTCATAGGATACAGTTACAAACCTCATAGCTGAAATGTAACTGTAAGCATCATGCTTGTACTGTGTCTAATGATCTGAAGGTGGTTGAAGAAAGTGAAGATGGGGTATATAAAGCTGTGAAGAAGCTGCTGAACATATGGAATCCTAAATTCTATGAAGACATTGAAACATGGAATTCTTGCCCCCCTTGCCTGCCCCCCCTTGAGAAAAAGATAGCAAGTTCTTGTATGAAGACATCACTTAAAAGTGTGTATCAGCTGTCATTGTAGCTGGGGTTTTTGTTCTGACTCTTACATGTTGTAGAATCTCAAACTCCTGACAACTTTGTCTTTCTGTGCAGTCATGAAGGGGGAAGAAGTTACGCTTTAGGAATGTAAAAAATGCTGTTAGCTCAGTTTTTGATACCCTTGTTGTGGATTGTTTATATAAAAAAACTACCAAGATTATTTAAAAAAATAATTTTATCTATTGTCTTCTAAAATGTTTCCAGAATTCAATGTGAGGACCCAGTTACTGATGCTTGAAGAATTCTTCAAGTTATAACTAGATAGACTCCGGTCATTTCTTCAAATTTCTGTTTACTCTGTGTTCTGACAATCTGAATGTTAAAATAAATTTTGTTTATGAAATGCACTGCTTCTAAATACAAAAAAGAAGTGATGATGTTGACTGTATGGTAACCTGTTTAAATGTATGAACTGGTTTAAATGTGAAGGTCAAGGTAATGATTTCTTTCCCATTTAGATAAAAAGATCACAGGCCTGTTCACCCAGTTGATTTTAGCATTAAATATGTGTTTCTCTTGTGGCAATGAATATTGGAGTTTAAAAATCATTTGGTGGTTTCACTGAGAAATAATATATTTGTATCAATTGAACTAAACTTTTGTAGTAGTATGCATAAGGCCAAGTACAGTACTTGTGGTCTGCAAAACCATTTGGCAGAGTGGTTTGCAAGTAACATTCTTGCTGTTACTTTGTTTGCCTCATAGTCAGTTATTTTTGAGTTAAGATTCCGAGGCCAATAATGTGAAAAATGGAATGAAAACTATTCTGAAATAAAAATGTGCTTTAAAAAAAACCCAAATCACAAAACACCCTCAAACCTGTGAACTTCTGCAGCACCTTACAGCAATCCTAACAAACCCAACTTTAACATGTTTGAAGGGACATAGTAGGTTGTGTAAAAACTCCATTTTTAATCTGGTCTGGATTACTGGTGTGTGATAGAGTATGAACAGTTACAAATTGTTTGATTCTTCACCGATTTAAATGCATTTGAATGTATTTTCCAGGATGTTCCTAAGCTTGTAGAATACAATGATTTACTATTTAAGTTCTAAAGATGTTCAGCATGTCTGTTACAGTTCTCCACTTCAGTAGAAGTCAAACTGAAAGGCCATGGTGGGTAGATGTCAGTTCACTTGTCCATCTGGGCAGATAAATATGTTGCCTAACTGTCTGCAGTTTCTCCACAAATGTGATTTTGGTAATTTTAATGCTGTATTCAATCTGCAAAGTTTCTTTTATTCCAGATATTTTAACAGCTCTGGGAGATTTTGGTTCAGTTCTGCCAGACCATACACAATCCTTTATCCCTCAGAGGCTGCCTTTATGGTGGTTTTTGCCTTCCTATCAAAGAAAGATGGCCACCATAAGAGTAAAAACTTTGAGAAGAGAACATGGTCATTGGTACAGGAATGAGCTCTTGCTAGTTACTGCTTTGACAGCACTGGAGAAGTGTGTGGTACTGAACAGGCTGTATTGCCCTGAAGGCCCCAGGATTTCTGCCTGCTTAGTTGAAGTAATAAGATGCAGTAGACAAGCATTCTCTCATTCCTGTAACCATGAAATAGGTGCCTTGCATTTTTTTTATTATTAGCTAGTTACATTTCTGTTCTGTCTGTTAAATTGTGAGCTATAGCACCTCTTTCTAACTGCTTGAAGGAGCACAAAGATTTTTTTCTTGCTCCAAATTTTGTTGAAGTAAAAGGAAAAAAATAAACCAAACTTTGTGTAGTTTTGCTCTGGTTCACAGAATTACTGGGCATAGTTACTCATTTAAGGAGGTGCTATGACCATGTGCAACTCTGATTTCAATTTTACTTAATTTGAAGTTTTCAGTAGGTATTCAGCTTTTGTACCCGCAATGAAAATCATTCTTCTGAAGTGAAATGAAGAAACATTTGTGTGGAAATCCCTCTTGGCCAAAATAGCTAAGCTCTGCACCACTCTTTTTCTAAGATAAAAAGAAATGAATCTATAATAGTTTGTGACAGATGGCAGAAAATGTAACTAACTGAATGTGATTCTGTATGGAGTTATTTGAGGTTTTTGGTGTGATTTGTTGTGAGTTCCTCTCCTCCCCCCTTTCCTTTCCTTTGATTGCAGTCTTTGTCCATTTATTCTTAGGATAGAATAAGATTTCTGAGAAGGGGCCTCTCTTGTGGTGCAAAGTGAGAATTGTTTTTAATTGAGCAGAAACATGTGGAAGGATCAGGAATATCTCAAGGGATTACAGAAAAATTCCAAATTTGTACTACTTACAGCTTGTGTTTAGAGCAGGGTCTGCTGGGAATAAATGTTAGTTAGTGTGACCTGTGACCTTAAAAACTGTTGACATGGATTTCAGCCAGAAACTAGCCACAGAACTCCTTTGTTAAGCTCATTCATAGCTCCTTGAAAACTCTAGTCAGTGAAAGTTGCCAGCTCAAATCTAAGGAAAGCAGAGCCCTTTTTTTTTCTTCTTTTTTTTTTTTTCCCATGCTTTGGAAACAGTGGACGCCCCTTAACCAGCAAGACTTCTTTAATAGGACTGCATCGCCTAAACTTGATTGGAATTGACAGCTTCCTGGCTCAGGCTTGCCAACTGGCAGGGCATTGATGCATAGGGGACAAACAGCTTTAAGGGCCTGTGTACCACTGTTTGTGTATGTGCCTCTGAAATGCAACACACTTCTGTTGTGATACCTTTGAGTGGAAAGGAAAAAATCCCAAACCCCAAAGACTACTTTTAGCTTCACAAATCTTTCCCTTATTTTGAGTGGAAAAAAAAAAAAATTGTTGTAGGTCAGGTTTTAAAATAATGTTCCTGCTGTGTTCTTGAATTTTCTGTTGTCACTGATTTGGCTAAAAGCCACAGAAAAATATTTACACTTGGGTGTGCAGGGTGGGGCATAGATTTTGATTTTAGAATTTTCACTGGATGTTGTTTTGGGGTTGGTTGATTGCTTTTGTTTTGTTTTGGTTTAGTTTTTTTTTAATGTGGCTTTATTGTACCTAAAAATATTTTGATTACCCCACTATTATAGGATTAAATTTACAAGACCTGCTTCTTGTGCACTCCTTTACAAGTTTTTCCACTTAATGGGTTTTATTTGTCTTCATCTGATTCTGTGGTAGATTTCTCTATCTGACAGCCTGAACGCTCACCTGACATAAATGGGACTTTTGAATTAAGAAGTACCAGGAAGTTAGTCATTACTACCTGTATCTGGTGATCAGAATAGGCACAAAGTAGGATGTGGGAAGGAGAATACAAATTTGGGTTATTTTAAGCTAGAAAAAGTAAGCAAAACAAACTAATCTTCATGAACAACCATTGAGCAGATAGATGATGAACAGAGATAAGATACCCTTAATTGATTTACAGTGAAACTTTATGCTGTTTTGTCTGCTGTTGGGTAAAGTCCCAGTTTTCAATAACCTTTGTTCATCCTGCACTGTTAAAACACCCAAATATTAATAGTTTTGATTCAGGGCTTTCTGTAAAAGTGCACACTCCCTAAGGCTGACATGTCTTTTGGAATATCTTCCATGGGATGTTTTGAAGAAGAAAATAGATGCAAAGATAAGTCAATCTCATTTCTCACCAAGATGGTGCAACATTAACTGGTAATTCCTATTGTTGTCTGGGCATGGAAAGGAAGGGTGGTGGAAGAAATTGGAAGCTGCTTACCTCTTACAGCCCCTTTCATTGAAGGAATAATATTCTTGCCCTTTAATCTTTATTTTGTAATCTTTATCATTCTCTTTGAATTCTTGTGCTGGTTCTGGTAGCCTCAGAGAGCTGTACTTCTAGTGAACTAATTGCATCCACCTTTCCCGAGTTGACTTTGCTGCTTTTCTGCATAAACTAGAGAACATTTTGCTCATGTTACTAAGTCAAGTGGGAGCAATTCAGCTCCACAAAAGCTTGAGCTTATAGAAATTCTCTAGTTACCTGTGGGAATTATTAAATATTTTAATTAGAAATATTAATATAGTTTTGTTGTTGTTCTAAAATGTTCTGTAACTGCTGTTTGTGAAGGAGTCTTTTCAGATGAATAAGGAAGGACATCCCATTCTCACTTTATTGGGATGAAAGTTTGGAGCGTTAGAAAAGCTCAGGTTGGAAGTGCCTGCTTTGAACTAGTGTTAATAGGAATTTTCCTCTGTGGAGTATACAGACATTAACAACAAATAATTCACTGCATTTAGTAGTAGTTTAATATATAGGAAAGCTGAGCCTTCAAATTCTTAACTAAAAATTCTTACCTCATTTAGAGTTTCTTCGTTTTTTCTTTGTGTACATCAAAGTAAATTAATAGGAAATCTTTTTTGTGCTTTGTAAGTAAGTAGTTAGACTGCTCTATTTTTTAATTTGCTGCAGAATAGAAAATAAAAACCCTCTGTCTGGGTGTGTGCTGCTTTGGGGAGGCTGTAACTGACCTGTGGCTTAAGCCTTTGGTGTTTTTGCCACTCGTGGGTTGTACCTGGGTGGGGATTTTGCCTGATTGCTATTTGCAGGCTTTGATTTCAACCCACTGGGTTGGCATCTGTTGTGTCCTTCTCCCCTCTCCTCAGCCTTACCATGGATATATGTAGACAACTCAAACCTTCATTTTCCTATCTCGGAGTGAATGGGAATATGCACACATAGCAACATGGTACCAGGACTGCTGAGTTCTGTACCTAGTTTTCAATGGTGACAGATGCCATGAGTCTGCAGTCTACTGACCATTACCTTAAATACTTCTGTTCTAGCAAGATGAGTAAAACAGATTTTGGGTGCTTTTACTTAGTAAGGTTAGGTTACACTTAATTGTAGTCTGCATGAGATTAAGTGCTTTTATCCACTGATGTTACTTTATTTTATGATTTTTATTAAAAGCTTGTACTTTTCTGCAAGGAGGGAAAGAAAGCTGATGATGAAACCAGTCTTGCCAAAACAAAATGAATCTGTTGATAATTTAAAGTTTTAATTACAAGTCTAGGCTGCAAGCAATGACTGTACCATAACCCCAGAACAGAGATCCTTGGGGGAAAAAAAAAAAAGAACAAAAACCCCTGTCTCTCTATCTCTTTTTCTTCACCTTCCATTTTGCTGTTAGGCTTCTGTGTAGACACAGAAAAGTATTACTGTCCAATTAAATAAATGTCCAGACTTTATTTTAGGAGGATTTACTGTAGTTGTATGTTGAACAAAATGGTAACAAGCAAAATCAGTGTTTTGCTTCTATATGCATCTATATGATACTCTCAAGCCTTCCAAAAAGATCTGTGGTAATGGCTGGAAATGGTATGGAACACTTTTTCGGCAGTCTGTTTGGTCTTTATGATGTATTGACCCTGGAATCTCTGTGCTACTTAAACTGCTTCAGAGATGAAAGAAAGTAGCAAACCAGTTCTGTTAGACACTGGAAAAGGCCACAAAAATACATGTATAAGTCATGAGAAATTGGATCTCTCTGGTTCATCAGTGCAACAAAATTGTGCCTAATAAAACTGTTGTTACTGAGCCTCTCTCTGCTGCCTTCATAGATTTTGTTATTTTTCTAGCAGTGTATTCAACCCATGCACTGAATCTAAATAGAAGTTGAGGCAGATATTTCTCAGTTCCTCTGCATGGACCTTACAGAGAGAAGAAGAGAGGACTTGGATCTGGAATCTGACCTTTCACAGAAATTCTAATTTTTTTACAAGCTTTAGCTGTTGCAAACCAGTTTGGTTTCCACTTCTGCGGGTAACAGGAAAATGATCTTAAAGTGGCCCAGAGAATGTGAGAATGCCATGGCTGTAGTGTGCAGGGTTGGAAGGGCTCTCCTGTTGTTGCAGGCATTTTGCTTTAGCTTGACATGTTTATAAAACAGTTTACATCTTAAAAGTTTGGGGTTTTTACCCCTGCTGATTTGCTTAAACAGACACTGGCTTTTATTTTCGGTTACTTGTCAGGATATATATGGAAAAGTGGTGAACCTAGTGAAAAAGAGCTTGACATCAATTAAATTTAGCTATCTACTTTGTGTTTCTGCTTTCTGATACACTTTCCACTATGGCTTTTCTAAACTTCCTGTGTTTTTTCTTTATTGTCATTACAAGTTTTACAAGATAGAAATGAGCTATTTAAAACACTGTTCCAGGAAAAGAGGAATAAATTTTGTGTTACATCTGCTTATTTTTCTTCCATTTTCATCTCTGCTGTTCAAACTTTTTTAGACTCTACAGACTTTCTGAAATAAGTTTCTAAAGCTGCCTTAGTATCCTACCTTGCTCAAGTATCTTGGAATAAAATTTGAAGTGTTTCTCAAGTACTATTAGCTTTCTGAAACTGTAGTCTGCAATACTGAATAAAATACACTTGCTGAGATAGTCTTAAACAACTAAAAGCATGTGATAATGCATTTCTTTTTCAGTCCCATCATTAAAAAGCTTCTACTGAGGTTTATTCCTATTTTTTTTTGGTCCTCTTCTTGATCATGAATGAACACAATCATTATTAATCATGTAAATATGTTGTGTGTATGTGTTTCATAAGGAAGTGCACTTGTGTGTACATGTGCAAAAACAGAAAAGAGATTTTTACATGTTTTTTTACATGTTTCACATACAAACTTCTTTCCCAGTTTTAAAGAATCCAGTTAATTCTGTATGAGGCTTGGGGTTTTTGTTTTATTAATATGTGAAGTGTCTACACTATTGCCTCTTAATTGTTGTTTGGGTTTTTGGTTGTTGTTTTGTTTGTTTGTTTTGAAATTGTATTCAGGATCAGAGTTGCAGCAATAGAAATGCATTTTGATGTTTTAAGACTGGCATTAAGTCGATTCCGCTGAACTCATAAATAATGAATGCTTATTTTCAGCTAGATGTAGTTGATAAATAACAAGTCAATAGGGAATACATTAAATGACACTGAATGAAAAGCTTTGGAGTTTTCATTGTGGTGTCAGTAGGTCTGTTAAAGGCTTTGCTCACTGAGCTCAAAGTTTTGAAGCATGGTTGAATTGGTTTAAATGTTTTTGTTGAAATATAAATGCTGTAGAACCTTGCTAATCCACACACCTCGTAGTCACAGAGGCAAAAATGGCAAACTCCATGTATGGCTCAGCAGAAATGGACAGGGCTGGAGGGAAGGTTTTATGTTTCTAGGCTTCACTCTTCTTAAATAGACTACAGTATGCTTAGAATCTTAAATTCTATTTGTGCGGTTCATCACAGTAGCAAAAGAAATCTGTCATAAAAAGGTACTTTCACCCTGTTTACCTTTTGGTTTCACTTCTGGTGCTGAATCCTCTAGTCACAATTGCAAACCATGTGATGTCAATATGAGTGACTTAAGGCATGAATACGGCAGGCAATATGAAAAGATTTAGAAAAGACAGAATATGTTGCATGTTCTGAACTCTAACTAGAGCTTAGTTGATTAACTAACTTCCTAGATAAACTGGACCTGCTGATTGGTAAGTGCATACATGAACTGTGCAAAACCTGAAAGGTATCTCCTGGGAAATACTTAAATTAGAAATAAACATTAGAAGTAATTTTTTTTTCAATAACTAAATTTAAATTCCTTTTTACTTGTAAACAAGAGGTTGTAGAGAATATTAATATGAATACTTTATTTGGCTGCTGCTCAGCCATTTTTTAATTGTTCCTTGACAGTGCTTGGCTGTGGGGAAAAGATGCTTTGATTTTGGTTTTCACTCTACATGTGCGTATGTATTCAGCATAATTTTAATTGAAAGTGTTAAGTGTTACCCTTTAATGCTGATACTTACTTCCCTACATGGCGATTTTGGTACAAATCTGAGCTGTTTACTTGCATTAATTTTGTAGTGGGATAAAGTTTTAGTGCTTTTGAAGTTAGTAGCAGCCAGAAAGTACAGGGAGTTGTTTACAAAAGAGTCCCATCGATTCCCCTTTTCTGTGGAAGCATTCAAGCAGTAAGACCTGCACAGTCTGTTTGGCACAGTAGCTGCTCTCAGCTGGCCCTGTGCCCTCCTGCTGTTAGTCAGGGCAAAGGATGTGCCAGATCTCAGATTGTAACGGAGCAGAGCCTGCTTGCAAATCTGCTTGTAGTTAGCCTGGGGCCTTTTGGCAGCAGACTACAGCCGATTGATTTAGTTGCAATCCTTTTTCCTTAATATTTTCCATCTGGCCAACAATGACCTATAAAGACAGACACAAAACAGAGTTTGAAGTATGAGGAGTGCAATAGTGAAATGTTTCCAAATCTCACTCTAGAACCTGCACCAGTGGATCGCTGCTGCTGTGGAGCTGAAGGGAGTTTGTTCTAAAGCACAGCTGAAACAGTGCTGATAAGGAGAAGCCATTGTATTTCTCAAGTTCAGAATTATGTGTTTCCCTTCTTGCTATTTCTTGCTTTCTAATGATCCTGAGCGGAAAGCAAAGCTCTCTCTCAAAAGCTTCCTCTCACCCTTCTCTTGTGCATAATGCAGGGACTAACTCTCAGTGTGGCATCAGGAGCCATGTGAGGGTGAGGGATCAGAGTGGAGACGGGACATAGAGAAGAACATAGACACAGAGATGCTTCAAGGTATGCAACAACAGGCTGGGGGAACTCTCATTCTAATGATATTAATAAGGAGGTGATATGTCCCAGGCTCTGCAATCTGTAGGCTTGGATTAACGCTTTCCAAAATGAACTGCTTCTAGATCTGAGTTATTTGCCAACTCTTCCAATTCTGCTCAAAGCAGAGTTCTTGTTCTGATTACTGTTACCCTAAGCTAGTCCTCTTGATGATTTATTTATTTAGTAAGGTAATATTGCAACCATTCCAAGTTTCAGACATTTAGAACCTAGAACTCTAAATAGGACCTTTGGAGGAGGAAGGAATAGACATTTTTGTGTATTGGCTTTGAAAATTATAATGAGATGTGCAGGGGCAAGGGAAGGAAATTTCTGCTGTCCTAGGTTTACCACATGTTGGACTTACTCCATGTATTTTCTGAAGCTGTTGACTTTATAACTAATGCAGGACTCTTCTCTGAGAGTCACTTCTCAGTTCACAGTCCTTTGTTCTTGTTTCATCTCCATCTGCTGCCTGCTGCTTCTCATCATAGCAGTAGTAAAGCTGGGGATCTGAGCTCATGGATATTGCATTTGTGGAAGTGCAGTCAGAGGCACAACCATGTTGTCTTCAGAGTACTGGTGTAATATAACTGAGCATTTCTGTTGGAAACACTCTTGCTACTTTGATGTTACAATTTGTTGAAGTAAAAGTGAAGGACAGAATTAAAAGCATGAGGAATAGGTGCAGAAGGAAGAAATTAATCCTCATGGTAATTTTAGGAAAGAGCTGAAGATGGACAGGTAAAACATACATTGATATACAGGTTGAAAAAGAAAGGTAGACCGGTTATGATTTTAGCTGGTGTTCATCATATTTCATGTATGATTTTTGGTGTATTGTGCTCCCCCCTCCCCACCACCATGCTGACTCCCCCTCCCATTTCAAGGTAATTATAACCAAAATAAATAACTTTAAAAACAAACAAACAAAAAACCAAACCAAAACAAAAAGTCTTCTTCTGTAAAACCAGAGATTAGATTTCAGGTGGAAATTAGACTTGGTGTCATGTAACAGTCCTGGATGGGAACTGTCAATTGATTTAACTCAACCCATGTCACATAATTTTTATAACAGTGATAACTGCCATTCATTCTGAATATTCCCTCTTGGAGCAAAAATTATGACACTTTTGTATTTAAAGTATCAGTTCTGTGCTGTTGCCTCTAGGTAAAATAGAGGTCTGACCTCCACTTTATTGATGTTCTCTTATGTCATTAAAGTTTCTTAACAGAAGTTATGAAGATATGAAAGGAGCTGTATTTGCTTTCTAAATAGAATAAGGAAACGCACAATATGAAGTTAGTTATGACTTACAACTTTTTGATCTCTCTCAATGCTATCCTCAGAGACCCATGATCCTTGAAAATAAACACCCTCCCCTTCTCCCCTTCCCTCTGCATTACCAATCCATGGCAATGCTGATTAAACTGACTTGTAGTGAGTTTGAAAAACAGCAAAGGTGTGTCAAAGGAAGTTTATTGCAGAGTTTCCAAAGCTTTAATCTTGACTGGAAGTCAAAACACTTTTGTAAAATACCAATGAGAAGGATCGCAACAAAAAATGTCAAATGTTAGTCATACCAATGCATTGCTACTGATGGAATTGGATAAAGCTAAGAACAGTTCATTCTAGTCCAGCCAGTTCACTGGTCTTGCCTACTGACCAGAAAACAATTTTACTTAATTAGGGCTTCATGTCACACCTTCTTTAGTTGCTGAACAACTGTAACAGAAGTAATTAAATCATGTCACTTTTTATTACCTTTGGCCCTGGCTGACTGGCTTGGAAACATCAATTTTAGGGCTAATACAAAATGAATTAGTGCACTACCTTGAGGAAAACCCAGTTCCCTGGCATCAAAAACATAGCAGGGAAGTAGTTAAAGTATGAGATGGTTAAATTGTCTCCTGCACAAATGGATCACTTTTGGGTTGCTGTTTGAAGGTCTGTAAAATGCATCTGTCAGGATTAAGACCATCCTGTACTTCCTGACAGATGTACCCAACATTCCCCCAATGAGGTTACATGGCAACTTCCTCTTTCAAAAATCAAGATGTGGCAGGAGCCCTGAGGTTATGCAGTGGTAATCGAAGAAGCAAGGACTGTTATGAAAGGTAGAATTGCTGAGAAAATCTGCAGGAGTTAACTTCTGCACATTGTTTCAATAGAAAACGTGATTCAGCCAGTGTAATGACATGAGAAAGCACTGCCTCTAGGAAGCCATATAAAGCCTATCTGGATTGTGCATGGATCTGAAATAAAAACTAATTTATGACTCAGACTGTTTATGAACATTCTCAGTAAGTGACAGATCTTCCTCTAAACTCTGCAAGTATTAGCTACCTACTGGTCACTTATCTCGTGTTTTAGCATTAATTGGTGTTGGTACAACAGCTTGAGTATTCAGAGAATAAAATGATTGTGGGCAATTTCCTGTTTTAATCATTTGCTTAAACTGATTGTTAGGTAAGAATTCTTATAAATTCTTATAGAAACCCATGCCCTCTAGCCAGCTGAAGGGACAGAGAGTCTTTTCTGGTCATTGCATGTCATATTTTCAGGCAGTCTGTTGCCCAGATTCATCAGGCAGATGAAGACTCAAGAAATGTCATTTTGTGTGCTTGCTTTTACAGCTAAATGTTGTGAATCCTAAAATGTTGTACACAGTCATAGGCACCCTGCAATCAAATATCAAACTCTCTGACTTGATCTTTCAAGCCTTCAGTTTAAGGACTGTGTTTACATCTTGTGTTACAAATGCTTATCTGCTCTAAGTACATTGACCTTTGTATGACTAGCCCAGTTTCTCCCATTCCCAAATGATGAATTCCAAGTAGCACCAGACCACTGAAATAATCCTGAATTTCTCACTTGACTTTTTCAGCTGTGGTTGGATTTTGAGTTTAATTTTTATGACTTGCTGCCAATTGACTTGGGGACCAAACTTTGCTTATTAGGAGGCATGTGTAGTACCACTGAACTTGTCAGTATTTCCTCACGGTAACGAAATTTCCTCCTTGTGCAGGGGAACTAGGCAAGACCTCACTGCACTTAAGATTGTTTTTTTCCAATAGGAAACAAAAGTGGTTTAAATTCCACAAGAGGGGTGCATCTAATCTGTTTCTTCCTTCTCTTTGCTATTGAAATATTCTCAGTCTCTATCCCAATTTTCCCTGTATGTAATTTACCAAATGTGAAGAATCAATAACATCCAAGAATGTTGTCATTTGAACACAGAGGTGTGAAGCTTTATCCACCTTTGCTCGTTTGGTGGTGGAATGATCTAACGCTGTTCGTTGGACAAAACACAGTCTGGGCTTACTTACTGTCTTGGTCATAAAATGTTTGCCTCCTACTAAAACTAAAACTAAGCCTTTTCTGAATCAGCTTATGATGCTGATTGGAGAGTGAGATTTCCCTTGTGACATGCTTGGTTTTGAGCAGATACTCCTTTGTGTGGCGCAGAAGGTGATTAATTCTCTTTGTCATATGACAATGTGATTAGCCAGTGAAAACCTTGGCTTTCCTCCTATGATTTAAGGTAATTGATACTTGCCTTCCTTAAATACTAATCTGATAGTTCTGATTATTCTAAATATAACTTTATGTCCTAGTGAGTTCTTTCCCAGAGATGGGCATTGATCTTACCTGAGATTTGTTGCTCTACAGGTGGAATGTGTTGGCCCATTGGGAGTCACTTATCCTCTGGTACAGTAACGATGTTTATTACACTGAGAGTGCATTTTGGATTCAGTTTTTTTTTTCCTGTTGTGTGTGTTTGTTTGTTTGTTTCTCCTTAGCCTTTGACATAGGTTGATGGTTAATGACCAATTCAGAATAAATAGGTAGGAAAAACTCCACCTCTGGTTCAAGAGTGGAAGGCCCTGGGAAAGGCAGAAATTATAGAAAACAGTCCTCATGCTCAGCTTCAACTTTAAAATACGTGGCAAATTTCTTCTTTCAACTGAGCAAAAGCCCTTACCAGCCTTTCAGTGTGACTGTTGAACATAGAGGTGTGTTCAGATTTTTCTTCTCTTCAGGAATGTATTGGGGTTTATAGATTGTGATAGACCAAATGCCAAGGTCCTATAGCTTTTGAAGCTCACAACATCAGGGTGCTGCAGCACATTGTGTGTTTACGGATAGGGAGCACTTCTGATTTCTAATAAGAAGTTCCTAATTCTACTGAAATTTCAGCTGAAACTTATAACTAGAGGGCACAGCTCAACAAGCACGTGGGATTGGAGCCTGTAATGAAAAGGAGCTGTTTCTCTGGTCAAGGAAAAAGGGTTAATTTGCATTGCAATGAAAAGGTTGTTCAGGATCTACTATTTCAACCTGTGATAGACTTACCAGTAGTCTTTGATCCCCAAATGAAATGTGATGGATTTCAACTGATGCCAGATGTCTCAAACCTAGTGGGATCTCTGACTGTCTGCCACATCTAGAATTCTCTCTTCCAGCACTTTCATGTGTGCTTTTAAACGTGGCTTGAGAAGAGAGATTCCTTGACAAGCTAAACCTTTGGAATCCTTTCTCTTTATTGTCACTTCAGTGGGGATCTCCAGGCTCTCGTGCTAATGCATCCCACTTAATATAAAATTAAGCCTTAGCTGCTGAAACTGCTTCATAACCATTTTTTTTTAAGTCCAAGAAATGTAGTACTGGTATCATCTGTAACTTTTTTCAGTTTAAGGCTGTTCTCTCCCCTCTTACTATTTGTTAATTAGAGCATTTTACCCTAGCCAAGTAAAAACATAGTTCAATGTATTCCAGTTGGTATTAAGCGAAACAGAATTGTTATCTTTTTAAATCCAAGGCTACCTTGTTGCATTTCATAAATCTTACTATAAACCATCAAGCACTTGAGCATGCCCATCTTCTCACCAACTCTGCTTTATGGGATAGCCTTTGCCTGTGGTTTTAATAAGAATATGAAGACATAATTGTCACTATTTGCCTTGTAAGTGTAAAAAAACCCTTTATTTTTTATGTACCTTTATTTCAGGTCCCTGCCTCAGTCCTTTGCTTTCTTAAAAAACCCAAATCAAAACAACAAAAAACCACCCACAAACCCCCAAAGATTTGCACATTTCTGAAAAAGAACAAGAGACCTTATGAATGTGTTTGGGAGTAGATGGGTCTTCCTGGTTGATTTTACACCTGATCATTCAGACTCAGTCATCCTAGACTGCAGAATCTGAGAAGGGAGGTACACCTGCTCAGGCCTGCTTATAATAGCTGGGTAGAGTAAGAACTGCAGCTTTCTACACTAGAAAAGCCTTGTGTAGTGGGGATTGCACTGCTGTAAAGCTGATAAAATTGCACAGCTCTTTTCTTCTGTCGTCAGCCTGTGCCCCAGGCTGGCTTTTGAGATGTATGTACTCTCCAAAATCTACTTAGAGTTTTGCATTTTGTTTCAGCAGACCCTAGGTTCTGTCTGTGAAATTAATTCCTTTCTCTTTTCTCCGTGTGGACTGTCTGGAGAAATATTACTTGGCAAGTTTTCCCAATGGTATGAATAACTTGTGTGTTAGAAGTTAAAAATCTTTGATTTTTAAAATGGAGTGATCTACCAGCAGGAGAACAGAAAGTCTCCAACAACAGACCAGACCTGAAAGACAGTTCTGAAATAAATTTAACACAGTCTTCTATCATAAAATCCAATAAGCTTTCTTAAATTTTGCAGTGATACATAGTTCACAAGAAACAATCTTTACTATTGAAGATGGTTAAAATGTTGTACATTTTAAATGGCACCTTATGTGTGTCTGTGAGTGTATGGATTTTTGTACAGACTATAGGATGTTTGTACATGGACCCATAAGCCAAAAGGCATGAGATCTCTATTTTCCAGTCTGAAGTATAATGCTCCAGGTTCTTAAAACACAGATTCTTTTTTTTATACAGTGTTTTCCAGTGAAAGTCCAAGATGTATTTTTCATTGAACAACTTTCTTTTTCAGGCTGTAAAATTATGTTGTTTTCTTCCTCTGCAGAGAGCTCCTGTGAGAAGCAGGGGCTATTACTGTGTGCTGGGCTGATGGAAGCTTCATCATGTTGCATACTGTAATGCTAAAGTTCTTCTGAATTCCTTTTATTTACATAAATTCCACAGTGCAGCTGCCCTGGACTTTTTTTTCCTTCCCTAAGGTTTTAGAGTGACCACAAAGAATCTGAGAAAGGGTGACAGCTTTGTCAAACTCAGACTTCAGTTCTATTTGCGATGTCCCAATTAGATGTTAGCACACTAACAAAAGCCTCTTGGAATGGTTGTCTCACTGCCCTTGCACTTTTAGCTTGACTAAAATGTAAAATTGTTACATCATAAATCTCTTTGTTACAGTTTTCTGGCTTCATGTTGTTAAAGGGGTGTATTGAGCTCCTTTGAGCTGCCTTTTGTGAGAGACGCTGCTGCTGCGTTTCAAGAGCCACTGTAGCTGTTTGGGGAGCAGTTGGGTTCAATAGTGGTATTTAGTGAACTTGAGAGGCTTTGTGTGAGTGAGACTTGCTGGGACTACTTATGCTTGGTCACACAGGGTAGAAAAACAGGAAAGGGAATGTTTTAATTGACTTTTATTATTAATACACAGTGGCAAGTCACCAAAGTAAGCACTTTCTATTGACAATTATGTAATATTAAGATGTTCCACAAGACAAGATGTGCAAGTCCAGTGTGAGCCAGTTCTGTGGGGTTAAATACTTCTAAGATATGTATGTGATGCATGTGGTTAAGTCTAGAACTGTTAACTGAATCTTGTGGAATCATGGAAAGATCATTCATGGATAATAATCAAAGGGAAGTTTATAAGAAAACTGAGGGAAATTCGTAAAGGAAATAAAGTCTGTGAGAGTGAGAAAAGGAAAGGATTCGGATGGCTTTCTACAATGGTTTGAGGTCTAATGCAGAGACAAAACCTGGAAATAAAAAAAAAAAGCTGATGTTCAAAAAAAGGCTGTTGGCTGATCCTGTGGAAGGTAAGCCTGCATCTCATCAACATGCACAGATGTTGCTATGGAGATTTGTGGGTATGTGTGTATGTGTTTAAGCTTACAAGTGTGAGAATGTGTCAGTAGACTGAGTCTAGAAGAGAGAATAATGATGTACTGAGTTCCATAAGGTGTAAGGGAAGACACTGGAACACATAAATGTGGTTGAACTGGGAATTTAGCCTGTGGGAATACCCAAATGAGCCCAGAGGTGCCTTGCTTCTTTCAAATGCATTTTGTAAAAATGCTGAAAACATTGGGTGGGGGAAAGAAAGGAAGGTTGGGGGAAAAAAAATTAATCATGTATTACAATAAAGGAAAATAATAGATGTATGAAGGCTTCTCTGTCTTGAGGGGAAGGAAAGGAATACTTTTAAAAACATGTAGTTAAGTCATTTAATAGTCTTAGCTGGTAAAATCGAGGTGGAAGTTAAAAATAATTAAAAGGAGGAAATTCACATTTTTGATGAAGGGAAGGAAAAAGTGTTTTGATGGCTCTGTTTTTGCTATTTAATACTTTGTCTTCATAAAACCACTGAAGAGCATGATGACTGTCCACCATAATTTAGTTAATCATCACATTCTGCAATCACCATTATTAGCTTAATAAAGACCATGATTGCTAACGTTAGGAGTCTAATTACCAGCTCCAGGAGAATGGAAAGAAGCAGCATGGGTTTAAAGTATAAATGCAAAAACTCTTAAGATAAATAGTCTCTAAGAGACTGTAGTGAGTTTTGATACATTTTCCATACTCATGTTCTTTCAAATGGCAGGAGGAGAGGGGACACCACAAAGATATCTTCTGAGTTCCAGATGCAAGGATTTGTAGTTCATCCTGCAGGTACTGACAATACCTTGGTCAGAAAGCATATCCTGTGCTTCTCTAGGAAATTTCATCTTTTTTCACATTGCTGGATTTTACTTGAGATTTTGATGTCCTACATGACTTTTCTGAGGATGGCAAGTTTAGAACAGTGATGTTGCTTGAGTGGACATAGAGAATGAGACACACATGCCACTACCGATACCAGTCACTTGCCTCATATGAGTGTGACCATGCAAGAAAAGGTGTTTGACTCATTAGACTAATGCTTTGTCAGGCAATAACTTTATGGGCTTCACAGTGATTTTACTGCCACAACTAAGTACCAGGTCATCTATGGTTTGAATTAATTATTCAGTGTCCAAGAACTGAAACACCACTGTGGTTTATTGATACATGCACAAGTTGTGCTGGCTGAAGAACTACTTGGCCTGAATTTCCTTTCCTTACACTTTTGTCACAGGAGTACTTGCAGTGAAGGTAGTGAGAATGCCTACTATGGTTTATGTAGGAGCAAAGCTTATTGTTGGCAGAATTAGGTATTCCAGTGGCCTAGAAATTACTGTCCTGAGCAAAAGGTCAAGATGCAGGAACTCTTTGAATACAATCCTGGCTAATACAGACAGATTTTGTGAGCCTGTCACTACAGAGAAGTGTGCCCATCTGTAAAATGGAAATGACTGTTCTGTTTTGCAAGGGAGATGGCAGTTGGTTATGCTGTTATCAAAATATATAGTATGTGTTGTAAATAAATACATGTGAACAATTCCACTTCTGATTTGTGTGAATGGAAAGAATAAAAGTTCTATCTCCTTGTAACTCAGTCTTTAGGACATGCTGCATTAAATATGTTGGTGTTTGTCTCGTTAATTTCAAATGACAGAGATCTGTACAAAAATGCAGTTCTGCCTATATACAGAGTGGGAGTTGTTCTAGTGCTTGGTGGAAATTGTGTGAACTAAGGAAGTACTTGAATTTGTAGGGTTGAGGAAAACATAGGTACCTTGCAGGTACCTTTCCAGAAGTGTTTGCTTTGCTTTTTCACGGTGTCAGTACACCAGTAAAATTGAACACTGGAGCTGTAAGTGTTGACAATTAATTTTATTAACAGTTACTATAGTAATTAGCAAATCCTCATAGAACATTTTCAAAGTTAGCTGTTGCCACTGAGGCTTGCTGCTGCCACACTGTAGCATTTTTGCTGCCGAAGTTCTTAATACACTTTCAGACTCTTTAGTGCTTCATGGGAGTTTATTTTGCGTTCAGCTTTCACCATGTTCTTGCACACTTGGCTTATCTTGCCATTGCTTTCTCATTCACAGTCACTTGTTACAGCTAACACTGGAAAATCTCTCCCTTTCAAGTTGACTTCACTGGAGATTTACCTTTCTAACAGAAAATAAAATTCCTAGTTCCATATCAGGTTTGTCCAGCCTCTTTTTACACTTGACCTTGGATGTACATGGTATTTGTGAGAGAGTACAGTGATTCAGAGTGGTGCATGCTATAACTTATGTCTCTCCTTCATTTTAATGAGTGTTCAAAAATATCAAACAATAATGGTGAAATTTTAACATTCAAAGAAAGTATATTTATTAGCAAAACCTCTCTTCTTTAGTAATGCTTCAAAACTGGATATGCAGTAGCTGGCTGTTCCTGAGGAAGCCTTCTTTTACTTGATAAAGAAATCAACTGGATCACTGTGAGATAACTTGTTGACAGATTTCGCCTTTGCTGTTCTTGGAGATGTTGCATTTATTATTTACTGCTGGAGAATTCCATTTGACTAAACTAGTTCCATGTCTTCACATGCAGGCAATCACAGAACTATCATCTTGGGTTTGTATATTATTTCTTGGCTTCTTTCTTTGGGAGGCAATCTCTTACTGCATCCTTCTGCTGGGGAATGGTGATACGCACTCGTATGTATGAATGTATGTACCCCATGGCTGGGTGCATATAAAGGCAGTTGCTTTAGTTCTAAACTCCTAGCTCAATATTCTCCAATTCCAGTTGCAGTCTCTTCTGGAGGTCAGAAAATATGACCTCACATGTGCTGCTGTGATAGTTTTTTTAAATGTTAAAACGCACAAGTGGATTAATATGTTGAAAACTCAAAGCTAAATTGACTGCAGTACAGCATTTTCATCTGGGCAGCAGCTAATATTGGGTGATGACATTTTCTGTTCAGTGTAACTTTTGAAGTATAGATTGGACTTGTGGGAGTGAGGCTGACTGGTGAGCTGGGCCTTTGGCAGCTGTTGGTCTGCAAGTCATCTGCGTCCTCCTGCCTTCCCCAGTACTTCAGCTCTGACATCTCAGGACAAAGGCTCTGCTGCTTCTTGCCAGTTGAGTCTAGGAAAGGTGAATCTCTTCATAACTAAAGACTTCTACCCACTGGGATTGTTGGGCTCTGGTATCATGTTCACTTGCTGCTTTCTCTCTGTCCTGTTGTCTTGGCCCAGCTGTCCACTGATTTTGCATTTTGGAAACATTTGTATTTACAAGCTGCAGTGCAGCACTATTGTCTTAACGTTTGGGCTGCCCCTAATTGCTATGACACATGTAACTAATGATGTTTTGTACTTTCAAGGAGTGCACTAAAAAGGCGATGACATATGAGTTACTGAATAAGGTACTGTGCAACTCGTGCAGCAGAGTTTGTGCAGACCTGCTGTAGCACAATAAGCAGTTTTCCTGTGCTTGTTTCTGTCAGACTGGCCTGTCTCCAGCACTGAGGCTGCATCACATACTACAGGTTCAGAGGGAGAGAAAGAGTGCTAAACCCATCTCTCAGCTTGAAGAAGCCTGATTTGATTAGGCTTTGGTTTGATTTGGATGATTTGTGGCAAACACCTCACTGTATGTGTGTGCATGTGTGAGGGAATGGAAAATGGGTGTAAAAAAAAAAAATGCAGTTTACCCTTTTATTTTTGTTTACTCTTCAGCCACAATCTGATTTATGCTTATTGGAGTCTTTGAACTTCAACTCCCTTGAAGAATCTCTAGTCTATCGCTTTTTTGATGTTGCGTGAAGGGGGATGTGTGTGTGAGTGTGCCTGCAACTCGCAGGCTGTGGTGCTCTGGGCAATTTCACTCCAGAGCGCTTCCCTTCCTTTGTTTAACCTATGACCTGTGAAAACAAGAGTTAATCAAAAGTTCTAAGGTAGCTAAGAGGAAGGGGAAGTGTTTGGTTACAAATTAAATATGAGCAAGTCATAAGCCATAAATCTTCAGCAGTGCTACCAGTTGTGCTGCTGAAGTTGCATGTGGTTCAGAAAGTTTTTTGGTTATAAATTCAACCTCCATTTCTTTGGAAGGGGTGTTTAAGGGCTGCCTCGAAGTAAAAAATCCACGTATTTTCTTTTTTCTTTTTTGGCAGAGATCTAAAAGAAAATTCAGGTAACAATATTTCTTCATTTTAGGGTTTGTTTGGTTTTTTCCAACTTTAAGTGGTCACAATTTGGTCTAATAAAAGCAGAACTGTTTCACTCTTGAGCCATAAACACATAGAATAAGTGATGAAGTAAAAGTATTGAAGATGGCAGGATAAATTAGTCTTTTAACATATCTAAAGCTTGCAGGATGAGATTGATCCTGAATTCTGCAGTGATGAGGGAAGTGAAAATTGAAGTGAAATTGTCTACATAATTTATGCAATTTCATGGTGGATTGGTTTGTTTTATCTTGTCTTGCACCTCTCTTGAGCAAGAGCCACAGAGATCTCTATGTGTTGTAGTGTGCCAAGGTCTGCTTCAAATATCAGCTAATTTCCTCAGCTTCAGAACTGTGAAGCTTCTGTCCTCAAAATGGAACATTATTCTTAAAATAAGAAAAAGAGGAGGTTGTGCCGTGATGCTTAACCGTCATTTGGGAAACATGGATTAAAATAACGATGAGTTAGTGTTAAACAAAGGGCAGTAATGAAGTTCATTATAAGACACTCATGAAAAGAGAAGGGAAAGCAAACAGTAATCTGGCTGCAACCTTTTTGTTGTATAGAGGGTTTGCTGATGTTTCGATGTTGTGTGAATCCGAGACTTTATCTGGGCTATTTTTATTAGAATCAGGGAAGCTATTTTTCTAGGTGCTGAGCCGAAGAATTGAAACCTGATTTGGTTGGAGCATTCTCATGGGTAGGACTTGCAGATTGGTTATGTTGGGTGTATTGCTCCCTTGAAACTGTAGCAAGGTGTGGTTTAGCTATGAACAGCCAGGCCCCCGACAGGATGGAGAAGCATTATCTTTGAAGAAAGAATGTACCTGACCACGGTGCAAGACTCGGCATTGTCCCTATTTGGTCCCTGCACTGCTCGTTGCAAATGGTGCTGGGAACCTGCTCTGTCCTCACCCACCAGTGCTGGGGCTCTAAATGAAGCACAGCTCTGGCAGAACAGAACAGAGGTGACTCGCTTTTGTTCATTGCTTTTATGCTGACACATACATTATAAACACAATAATACTTTAAAAGATGCTCATTTTAATTCTATAAATATAGTTTTTCATCAAGATCCCTGAGCAATTAAGGAGAACTTGAAATACACCTTCATGAAATAAGTTTTGGGTTCATACTGCTGGGAGCTGTGCTGTCTTTTCAGACTCTTTTGATAGATGCCTTACAAGGATTTGTTTACCAGGTTCTTAATCTCTACTTAGTAGATATGTTTTGAGAGGATTTCTTGTTACTTTTGTAATGGCTTTTAACTCTGCTGAAGTTTATTTAACTAAACAGAAAGAAAGGAATTATCTTCTAGCTAATCCTTCATGATTGTTTACAATATAATGCCAAACTTAAATGCTGTTTAAAGTGGTAATTGTCTGTCTTTCTGGCACTGTTCTAATACACAGTTTGTAAAGATGCTTAGAGCATATTAATTTAAATGATAATACTGTCATATAACATGAAAAGTTAAGTTGCTTATCAGTATATTTTGATAAGCTACTTACATTTTACAGTAGCATTTGCAGGCTTCAAACAAATGTCAGTGATAGAGTGCCATTCACTTTATCTGTCTCATATATAGCTTCTCACTTCATTTGTTACTGAAAGCTGTACAGTTGGGAACCACAGGGCACTCAATTCTTTATAGCTGTCAGGATGTAGTCATATTTTATAAAAACTTTAAATCCTGTCTGACTATATCAAAATAGATTCCATTTGCTTCAGAAGGCTTCTGTGATTAGAAGAATAATCAGTTTGTGCGTCACACAAACTTGCTTTCCTATTTGCTGCAGCTGAGGGGAAATTCCTCACTGGTATTTAAAAAGGAATTGAAATAAAGAACTGTGCTATTGAGACCTAAAATCATAGCAAAGCATACTGTGGTGAAAAGTAACATCTTAGCTGTCTGCCTTATTTTATGGAGTGAAAACGTAATGTAATTGAAAAGTATTGGGTTTTCTGTGTGTTTGTCTTTCAATTATGTTTCTTTATTTCTTTTGAAAATTGAGTGTCATGTCCAGTGGAAGCTTCTGTTAAGATACATCTGTGTAATAAAGGCCAGCAGTCTTGGATTTATTAACTGACATTTAGAAAGTTAAACATTTATTTTATTTCTTTCTATTTTTTTTTCTCCAGTTACCTCCCATGGTTTGAAGTCTTTTATAAGCTGCTCAATATCTTGGCAGATTATTCAGCAAAAGGACAGGTATTGTTCTAAAGTATTAAAACTTCCTTTCCCTGCACCAGTATCAAGTAAGGGAGAGAGGATGAAAGCAAGCTTGTTTAAGAAGTGCTTGTATGAGAGATGACCATGTGGAATACTAATCTGTATGATGCATATAGAAGAGCATATTCAGCCAAGCTGAAAGCTTGGCATGTATCTCTGAAAAATAAAAATGCTTTTAGATTGTCTTTGAGAAAAGATGGCAACACCTAGCCTGCTTTCCTGTACTTAAAACATAAGCAGCCTAACTGGGAAGATTATACTTGTTCTTTGATTCGTTACCATTTTGTGGTAACAATTGTATTTTGCATGTGTCAATCATTTGCATTTGAGGTAGAAGCTCTTAGGATCAAGTCTTCATCTCAGTGGATTAAATACATTGGTTTTATCCTAAGTTAGTGAGTTGTTATTTAGAACTTGCAGTGAAAACCAGCTTGCTCTGAGTAACTCTGCACTGCATAGTTTGGTGATTCAGTAGGTTACAGAAATACATATGAAAAAAAAATCTCAAAAACTCCTGTTATTAAACCCAGCTGTCAGAGAAAACTACATTTATTTCTGTTCCTAGCCTAGTGTATAAATCTATTTTCACATTTTCCTTTGCACTTGCAAGTTCTCTAGGCACTCAATACCACAAACATTGCCCAGCTGTCTTGGAGTTTAGCCTGTTATGGCAATGCCTACTTAGTATTCCTCTGTTTTTTTCCTCCTTATTTCAGGATAGTCAAAGGAGTGAGCTCCTAGAAACATTTCATAAACTTACCATCCCTGAGCCAGGAACCTCTGTTCATCTTGGAGTGGTAAGTGAAGTGGGAGAGATGTGAACTAAGGAGCTCAGTTTTCATTACATATCATAGTAGAGGAATGTCAAAAGCAATTCTCCTTTTTGGAACTTGGTACTTGAATGTTGTTTTCCTGTGAGGACACAGAGCTGTGAAATTCCCCTTTTCACATTTGGGGCCCTCTGTTTCCCTTTCCTTAACCTCCAGTGTCTTTGAAATGCTGTTCCCTGATTGGAGGAAGATTGTATATATTCCCCATGGAAATTTCTCACCATATCCTCTGTGACCTGTGAGAGGTCACAGAGCAGCAACATGACATTTATTGCCCACACTTCTACAGAAGTCCTGAATCTTGCAAGTATGCAAGGGGGACAACACTGGAAATCAGTCTCCTACCTGTCATAGCAGTGTTTTCTGTATTAACTATTTATTTACTGTTTCTTCTTTCCTCCAAGAAAAAGCTTCAAATACAAAAAAGTATTTATTTCATTTTTATATCTTGTGAGAAGATTGATCAAAGAACAGTGAAAGAATAGATGTGAAATTTTATTGATAGATACGTACTTTATTCTTTTGGGGTTCCTGTCTTCAAATTAATTTTTGCAGAACAACCTTGTTCCAGGCTCTACTGAAAAATACTTACAATGCACATTGCTGCAGTTGCCAATTAGTCATTTAAAGTTCACATGGAAACTAGTGGTGTGTGCAGCCACAGTTCTCTTCTCCCTCTCATTTCCTTTACTCCTCCTTCTAAAGTACTTTTTGGCAACAAGCAGCTTACTCTCATCACTTCAGCCTGTAATGTCAGTCGACAGGTAACAGTTGTTTGGCCTTGCTAGGTCACCAGCTGGCGGTGGAAATGTCCCAGTCCTCTTGAGGCGAGCTCTTTCATGATCAGCATTTCTGTTTAAGGGGATGAGCTGTCTCAAAAGGCAACCATCAGTAGGGATATTTCAGTTTTTTCATACCAGTGGTTTCAAGGAATGCTGCTGCTCTCCCCTTGTCTCAGGCATTTCATGGGCGATGAAGCAAGAAAGGATGTAAAAAAGCAGCCAAAGGACTGTTGGCTGTGGTGTCTTTACACATTTTATTTTGGCTGTTTGCAAGCCTATTTTGGGGTCGGGGTGAGGTTCCTATATGTGATGCAATTCCATGTACTATTCCTGTATCTTTGCATTGCAGCTCTTCAACCAAACTAAACCAGTGATATATCAAAAAGCAGAAATTTGTGTTTATACATTTAGTGTCTATATTCAGTGTGGCTGTTATGCCCTCTTGCTATTTCAGGTTATAGATTGTTCATGAAGCTCTGAAATGTCTTAGATAGATAGATAGATAGATAGATAGATAGATAGATAGATAGATAGATAGATAGATAGATAGATGAAAGAGAATAAGTTGTGCTGGTTGTGGAACTCTGCCAAGAATCTAATAGCCCTTAAAGCTTTAGCAAGTCATTAATAAGTACCCCTAAGACAAATTGTGAAAATCTTAAAAGTAGTATAAGTTGTTTATAACATTGATTTACAAAAGTGGTTTAGTCTCATTCTCTTCTCTCCCAAAGCCCTAACCAAGAAGCATAAAAGTCATGCATGGTCAGCTATGAGAACTGTGAACCTGGTCTCTTTGAATGCAGGCAGTTAGAAAACCCGTAACAATATAATGGAATATGATATTGCAAGACCAATGTGGTCTTCCAAAATACGCTTTTTAAAGTGTATAAAAGTGACCTAGAACTTTAGTAATATTTTCCAAGTAAGCAGAAATCTTCAGGGAGCATTTCTTAGTAAATTTCCATAGCTTCACCATTGTCTTGTATGAAACTTACTGATGCTGTAAGTCAGAAGAGGACTCGATGCTGCTGTTGCTGTGGTCCATCCTGCAACCTGCAGTGGGCTGTGGAAAGATGGCTTGAATTATCAACTGCTTTGGAGTTTCCTTGGCATATGTCATAGGTTGTGTGGGTCTGTCTGTAGAGACTTTGAAGAGCAAAAAACCCTAATGTAACTTTTCATGAGCATTTGATACTTTCTATCTTAATGAATTTTGTACTAGATACGTGATCTGAGAATCCAGCTTTTGAAACCCATGACAAAGTAGTCGTATTGGTAGTTGGTAACAAATGTTCTGTCGTTTTTACTTAGCTGAGCAACTGCTTTTACTGCTGTTACTAATACCAAGCAACAAATATAGATTGCTTTTGACAATATTGGAATAATTAATATTTGCCTTTTTTTTTTTTTTAGCACTCTTACTTTACTGTACCTGACACCAGAGAGCTTCCTAGTATACCTGAAAATGTGAGTACTCTAGAGGACTGTGTGCTTTACCACTTCTATTTAATATCAGCAGCAAAACAGATAACAATTCTTACCTCTCATTGGCCTAGTAATAGATAACATTCTGTAAAATATTGCTAGATTTTGGACCCTGCATTAATGGTGTATTATTACCTGTAGTTGCTCAGGCAATTGTTGTTTCCTTTGGGATAACATATTCCTTTAAAGAATAGAATTCAGGTGTCAATTTGCATTGGTGATTAAAAGCTGAAATGTGTTAGGATAACGTATTTGTGGCCAGACTGATATGGGTAGAAAGAAGCAGATCTGCAAATCATACAGAGAGACCCTTTTGAAAGAGTGACATAAGAGACCAGTAAAATAGGTGCCTTTTGGACAACTTTCTGAAAATGCCAAGCACACTGCCTTTCTCTAGAGTCACTTTTTGGGAGACTTTTAAAGCCTCATGAAGTTGTCTTCTATGTGTTTCAGCTTGCCTCAGATTTCTAGCCAGATAGGTCTGTGGAAAGACAATTTTGGCATTTGCTTCTCTTAAATACTCTTTAATATGCTCCTGCGATACCTCTTAGTCAAATTTTTGTGTCTGACATCTCAGTTTTCTTTCTCAGCATTTTGCAGTCTGCCTTAGTGCCACATACCTCAATTTATGGCATGAAAGAAAGAAAGGGACTCGTGAAGACATTTCATCTCATTTGTGGATGATTTGTATAGCAGCTAACATTTGGGGGTTTTTGTTTCGGTTTTAAAATATTGTTGCTAGCTTTTCTGTGTTGTAGACTTTTTATACTGCCATGTAGCCTACCAGTAAATTTAATAGATGTGCTCTTTCTTCTAAGGTGCTTTATTTCTGTAGAAATATGATATATTAGGAGTAATTCAAGAATCAATTCCTGCATCTAAACCAGCTATCAAATCCTGCCTTAATCCAGATATGTAGTTACTTGTTTATAAGGCTTATATTTCATGTTCATCTCTTTCATGTTAATCGTCTCCAACAATTTTTGTCTGATAAAGCTCAAATCATCTGGAGAGCAAGGAAAAAGTTTATTTCTGTTTTGCAGTCTGGCAAACTGAAGGGCAGAGAAAAATGAGCTAGTAGTGATAAGAAACCAGTGGCAGGGATTAAAAGTAGATCATCTACCTTTGGCTTGGTTTAACTGATATGGAACAGCTTAATAGCACAATAGATGGTAAAGGCAGTATAGCTGTATTTATGCTTTGTTGGTTATGTCTGCTGGTGCTGTTCCCTTTATATTTGAAGATATGAGTCAGCTTCCCAAAAGGTTTGAGCAGGAGACATGATGAATGCTCAGGAATCAAAGGATGTTATAAACGCAGAAGCCTTGGGCCAGGAGGAATTGGGAATCCTTTGAAAACTGAATGCTCAACCTTCATGGCTGGGAGTGCCATGTGATACTAAAAAGCATCCTCTTTGAATCATTGAGTGGTGCTGATGTGCCTCAGAGGGAATGTGGCTGGCTGGATGTAGGTATCCTGTGCAGTGGTGGCACGTGAAGGATGGACTCGTGGTAGTGGCTCGGGTGACCCAGGGCATCTCTGGGAACAGAGGTGTGGGAGCGTTTCAGTTAAGAAACGTTTAGGTCCACTGTATACACTAAAATTTTAAAAGCTAGGGCTTGTTGTAAGAAAAATATTTCAATTCAAATCCACTGGCCCGACAGTTGTAGCAGTTGACTGTCTTCTATTTCTCAAGCATTTTGTTTATTTTTTCTAATTATTATTGTGAGGATTTGTTCTATCTGTTAATGCAGCTTTCATGTAGAACTGAGGCAAATGAGAGAATGATACATGGACATTTAAATGAGCATAAATCTTCATGGATTTTAATCAATTGGCCTGATTTATTCAAAATTCTACATATCTTATCAGTAATTATGTTTTAAACACATATTAGCAAAAGTTTTAGTAGTGCCAAACTTTGAAGTTGTGTGTAATGATTAATGGAGAGCTGCACAGAACTCTTATCTGGAATGTTAACAAACTTCTTGAAATTATCTGACTTTGTGTCAGATCAATATGTTTAATGAGTCTCAAAAACATTTAGCATGGACACTTTTATGTAACAGTTAAGCATTCACCTTTTCAAAAGATTTGAGTTATAGGAAAGATTTGTAAACGCAGAAGTAAAGTGGGCTCCTTGCAGGAAATTCAGTGCAAGCTGTAAATTTCCTAGTAGTATCTGTCCTGTTTAAGGTAAGTCAGCAGCCTGAAATGGTGATGTTTTCTTGGTGATAAGGTTCTGCTGTGTTGTTGTATATTTCAAACTTATCTTTTGTAACCCGATTTTCTTAAAATCCCCATCCCCTTTTTATTTCTGTATTTGCAGCATTTGATAAAGTGCATTGTCTTCAGTCACAAGAGCGTGCTATTAAGAACCCATGTTAGATTTTGTACTTGTGACACTTCAAAGAAAACAAACTTCCAAGCAGGACTGAGGGATTTCTAGTAGGAAGATGGAGAGGGAAACATGACTTAGTTCTATTGACCTGTTCTAACAGGAGATTTACTGTAGTCTTGTAAATGAAGCCATTTCAAGAGCAGACTAAAATAATTGAACTATAATTCATGTTATTATGCTTCACTCTTGGCAAAGCAGAAAGCTCTTTGCATGTTCCTTCAGTCAGAAATTCTCCATTAGATGATGAAGGAAGAGAAGTCCAGGAATTTTAATTTTATTTTATTTTTTTAATCTCAAAATTCAGTGTTCTTGTGAATTTACTGTTACTAGATAGCAAATGATCAAATAGGAGTGAACTTGCCAAGGCACTCTTAGTGAGTTTTGAAAGGAATGGGGGATACCTGTTCCCATATTTTATTTCAAAAATCCCACTTTTTACTCTTCCAGGAAAGGTTTAAATCCTAGGAAACAACGTACACAACAATTATACTCCAAATTGGAACGCTTTCATTTGTATTTATTTAACTCATTCATGGTTTTGTCACTTACGAGACATGGCTTTCAAAATACATGTGTAAGTCCCAATTTCATCTTCAAAGATGACAGCTTTCTTATAAATAAAACTTTGAGCTAACACGTGAATTTCCTCAGTATCAATACATTACCATACCGCCCACATGCTTCGCAGGTGTCACTGGCAAATTTCTGAGAGCAGAGAAGACTAAAACCTTATAAATCTTTCCATCTGAAGGTACATTTGTGTGTCAAAGCCAGTATTTTGCTAGAATAAACTTGATGGAAGAATAATTGCAAATCAACTCCCTGTGTCTATTTTCCTCTCGTTAGTGGATACTGTTGCTTTATAAACACATCCCTGCACACAACTCTATACCTTCAGACAGACTGTAGGCATTATGTGCTGCTTTTGCCATGCCCCTAATTTGGATGGCATCAAAGAGAGTTTAGTGCTACTTAAAAATTATTTTAATTCACACTATTTGCAGTAATTGTGTCGTCATGCGCTGTGTTTTGGCGTTGTGGAAAGATGGGTGAGAGGGGGAAGAAGAGCCGTAGAGAAGACAGCTTATGTTTAGACAAAAATATCATGCTAATCAGCACAGATGGGATGAGAAATACAGAAAAAGTACATGATAGTTTAATAGGTTTTTGGCAAAATGTGTTGGCTTTTTTTTTTTTTTCCACCCCCCAGTTCTTTGAATATACCTGTCTGTGGCAAGAGCTTTTCTGTAACAAAGAGCTGAATGACTGGTTTATATTAACGTGTTTGAAGCTAACCATAATGAGCTTAGTTTTTCTCTATCTACGTACTGGTACAAAAGTCTTCCAAATACAATGCTTAATTTTTCTTCAGTTCTTTCTGTTTGGATGGCAAGCTGTGGAACATATTTTTGCACAGTATGAAGCATCTTGGCAGACTTCTCAGGCCAAGTATTGGTGGTTTAAGAGTTATCTTTGGATCTGTCAAAAGTGCTAATAGGCTTTGTTGAGCTTCTTTAAGTTTCTAAATCATATTTGCTTTTCTGCACTTTTTTATTTAACGATGATTAAGATTGCACTTGAATTCATGACTAATCTTATTTTGCTCTCGTGTGCTTTTTCTATAAGGCTGTCTTTATCATACAGCAACTCTTTCGTATCTGTTTGGAACCTATTTGGAAGCAAATTTCCTAATTCAGCATTTTCAGGTGTATTATTTTTTCCTCCACCACAACCCCTTTTTAAAATTTATGTGTGTTAAGAAGTGAGAATATCCTCTACACACAAAAAATTCTTTTCTGTTTGCCTTGCACTGTAAAAAAAAACTTCATTCTGGGAGAATGTAATGTATTTTATCAAGTTACCTACATGGTACCTTTTAATTTTGATATTAAAGATGTTAGCATCGCATTCTACTGTTTATTAGGAGATATCTTAAATATTTAGTAAATTATACATGATTCATGCCACTGTAGCAAGTGCACCAGGGAGTTACATTGGTAATGATGAATGGGTAGTATTACTGGCTGATGGGAGGATAGCCTCTTGTGCACCTTGTTCTGTTTTCTTTTCTGAATTTATGTATTTACACTACTTAGGTACTTTTTAATATTCAGAGCAACAAAAGCATGAGATAAGCCTCTGTTGCCTAGGAAGTGTATCTGTAAAGTTTGGGCAGTGCTACTTCCTTGTGTCTTGGTCTTTCTATCTGTACTTTAAAGGCAGATTGCAGATTTGTTTTGCTTACAAGATATTTCTACTGCAGTTAATTTTCTTTATACTATATAAACATACTGATTGGATGTTTGAATGATGTCTCTCCATCAGAGATGGGCATCCACTGAAATTTCCAAAGAGAATTCTCTGTCTCCTTCCTCAGTTTTCCCAGCTTCCTGAGGAAGTGCTTTCTGTTTTCCACCAAGGGGAAACGTGTCTGAGTGCACGAAGGGAGGAGTTCAGACAACTCCTGTGTAGCTGTATTTAGCTTGTGTGTTAAATGCCCGTGTGTATTTCCAATTATCAGAATTGTTCTAGCCTAGACGGAGCTTACATCCAAATTGGTCACATTAGAATTGGTGGCTAAGAGAGCTGCTTTTATTGTTAGGTGGAGAAATGGTTTTGGTACTTCATCAGAGAACTTTAAAGTTTCCATAAAAGTGACAGAAGATATCTTTTTTTCTCACAGGAATATCTTGTATGTAAGAAACTGTATGTGAAACATCATCAATTTTACAATTCCAAGACCTAGCTCCCCAAAAGTTATGGGAAAGATGCTGCAATTAAAAAGTGCTCTGACATAAGAAGATGTACTGCTTGCTTTTGTTAAGTCACGTACTGGATCTAGCATAATAGGAGGGTGAAATCTGGTTATTTTTTTTGTTAAGAACACTTCTGTTTATAATATCATGAATCAAAAATTATTTGCTCTCTTCCCAGAGAAATCTGACAGAGTATTTTGTAGCAGTTGATGTCAACAACATGCTGCATCTCTATGCCAGTATGCTGTATGAACGCCGCATCCTCATTTGTTGTAGTAAGCTGAGCACTGTAAGTACAATGCAGAATAACTTCTAAATACTTTTTTTTAATGATACTCATATGTACGAAATGATCCTGTGATCTCCAAGTCCTCTTCCAGCTTCAGCTACGCAACCTCAACTCAATTCTATGGTTCTGTGTGATAAGTTTACTGAAATGCTCTTGGGCTCTAAGGTTCAAATAAAGAGTGGTTTTTTTTATAAGGAATCATTGGGGTTGATTGGTACACAAATATACAAATATTTATGCCATTGTGAACTCCCTGTTTCATTTACTCAATAGGGAAAAAACGAACAATGGATGAATGGTAGTGTCAGGTAGATACTCTAGTGACCTTTTCTGGATGAACTGAAGGATGGGCTAAAATATCGTGACCATCCACGTTTTTGCAGTTTTGTTTGGTAAGGTGTAGTAGCCTTAGTGCTACTTAGGCTCCGTCAAGTGTCTGGGAGATGAAAGCTACTGAATACTCTAGAGTACTCCCTTCTGAAAGTGACTGGACATCAAAACAAGTGCATGGCTTGATTTAGTTCAAAGTTTTGTGTTATGCATTTCAAAGTTAATCAGTCAATAAGATTGTGATTTCCTTTATAAAAGAAACTGTTTTCATTCTGTTTGCTCTGTAAATGGGTATTGATTGCTTTCCTTTATGAATGGCAAGCATAAGAAGGTTTAACTAATTTTGCTTTCTAGTGGACTAAGTGAGCTTAAGAGCCTGAGCAATCCTTTCTAAAATACAAGCTTCCAGTTCCATTCTGTATGGTATTAACCAGTCTCTTACTGTCTGAACATGACCTACATTTGTTTGAGATTAAAACTCTTTTGTGGAATTGTAACTACTATGGAAGGCTGAAATTCTGTACATAAAATCATGTATGGATGGTCTGTAGATACAGGGCAGGAAAATCAACAAGAATAGACTTCATAATTTCAGAATAATTATTACAATGTAATTTAGAGAGGTAAGTGAAACAAGGAGAGTTAGAATAATCTCTGGGACCTATTATTAAGTATTTACAATCAATCCCATATTTAACTGAAAGAATTTAAGTCTTACAAAGTTTAATATCTTTGTGTCCTCCCTATTAAAAGAAGGAAGAACAGATCCAGACCTGGTAATTGAATAAAATAAGAGAGAGAGGGAGGTGTTTATTCAGAAACATAAAGAATGAAAAGAATAGTAAATTATCAAAGAGGAGGAAAGAGGAGAATGGATATCCAAAGCATTTCACAATTTGTGTGGCTGGTTGGTTTAATCTCTCCCTTTGTGACAAAGCCTGGGAAGAAGAATTACTTACCTGTCACTTCGCCTTCCTTAATGAGCCATTTCACAAGTAGGGTTGTGTTTTCTTTCCTATCTTTCTGCTATTTCTCTTCCTTTTGCCTCTGTCCAAGATAAAAGCATGTCTGGTTCTTCAGTGGGGAGGGGTATTCATACTGTGTGTTCTTATCTTACAACTTTATATATAAACTGCTCCAAGATTGGAGTGACAGTGTAAGACAGGTTTGAAGTGTTGGGCCAGCGCCAGTGATTCCTTGCCTGCACGCTCTGCTCTGCATGTTCCAGCAGTAGGAACAAGCTGCATTATTTTATTTCAAACTGTGCTCAGAGGAAGCCAAGACCTTGTAACTGGAAACGTACCAAACTGAGAATTCTCAAAGTGAAGTGAGGGTGGTGTGGTGGGGAGGGGAATTGCTTTCTTTGGGTTTTTTGTTTGTTTGTTTGTGTTTTTTAACAACAACAACAAAAAGGTGGAAGGGACCTATTTGCAGTGCATTTCTTTTGACTTTGAGAGACATGGCACACTTAAGGCTTCAATTTAATATCAAGTAAGAGAGAAAATTAGGCAGTCATGGGTAGAAAGCCTTCCATGGTGGAATGAATTCTGTGCTGTAATACATCATACTAAATTCAAATTTTGGTTTGGAATACTCTTAACAGAGTTAAGTTCAACATGATTTGGAGGTAAGCGAATGAGGCTGTTAGCTGTTTTGTAAATCATGTGTACTGAACCTATCAAATGAATTGCTGTTCTCTTGGATTTTTTATTTTCTTCCTGCATAAGACAACTCTAAATTTTTTTTAATGTTAAAGCACTTATTCATGTTAAATTTCTTTATGTATTCTGTTGGTCTGATTCTCATGAAAAGCCAGATGGGAACCAAAATGCATAAAAAAGTTGTGCTTGGTAAAAGACCACCTGCTGGTGGGAGCATGCTGCTGCAAAACTGAAATGAGCTTTGCTTGCATCCAGTATTCTCCCTTCCTTCATGACTTGCTTGTGCAGCCCTGCCACAGCAAGGTGTGACAACTAATTGTGAGAAGGGCAGCAGCAGGTTGTCTCTCATTATAAAAAGGTGGTTAACATGAAGCCTGATGACTCTTAAAAGACTGAAACTTGTGAATTTCTGTGATGTTTCTGCTTGGCTCCATCATACTGAGGTGAATTTCTTTACATAGTTTTTCCTGTTACTTTTTAAGTGTTAGTACAAAGCAAAAAATACCTTTCTGACATGAGACTCCTTTGTTCCTGAGAGCTGAGAGCTTGCCATGTCACTTCTTCCATGTCACAGAAACCTGATACACAACTTCTCATTCCCTGCTTGGTTTCTGACATGCCTCAGGGCTCTGAGGATAAGGAAATGGTGGTCCTTAGGAAAAGGCAACGTATTATTAATACCATTCACCAAATGTCCTTGTGATGCAGCACAGCTAAGAACTTGCACTGTTCTTGTTCTACAAGCAGCCTTACAACTACTGTTTTAAATGCACAAGCTCTTCCTTCCCAAGAGCTGTGTTGCTGTCCTTCTGACCTGCCAGGATAGGTTTTGACCTGCATACACAACCTTTGCAACAGCCCTGCTTTCTCTGCTTAATTCATATGTAGCTCAGTCTTAAACTTTCTACTTCATCTTTAGCCCTGAGTAAAGCAGAAAAATGATCTTACAAACTGCAAAAGGTGATGATTTTTTTTCCAGTATATATTACACATTTCAGGCCACATTCTGCATCTGTGAAACTGTGCAGTGTCTCTGCATCAAGAGAGAGAAAGTAAAACATGCTGGAAAATGTCTATTGTAATTCACCATCAGTTTATAACTTCTATAACTTCTATGTATATATGTGTGATAAAATACCATTGATTTTAATTTTCTCAAATAAGGCTGTTAGAGTAGTAAATATAAAAACTGCAAGGAATGGGTGAATCAATGTCTTTCTTACGCAGCTATCTTTTTACATTCTCTGGCAACAGCTGCAGGAAGCTGAGGTAGTGGAACTAATCTTATTTCAAAATGCTGGATTCCTATAGTTTTGACAGTTGGGCATTTCTCAGGCTGCCTTATTATTAAGTGCTTGTTTTCTGTATGGCAATCACTAATCAGGTGAGGTCTCCAGCAAATATGCTATTTCTTTTTTATGAGCCCTTATCTTGGCAGAATTGAAGGACAGTACTGGTGCTTACCCATGGTAGTGTGTTGTTTGAATTCATGCCAGATAGCAAGGTGGGAGTACATCTCAAAAATAAGTGACAGGTTCTGCTCAGATGTCTGCAGTGTTGAGCATTATGTCTGTTTAATCTTTTCTTGCTGAGTTTTAAAACCAATGGGAGGGAGGCTTGGAAGGGGCCTCCTTGAATTACTGAGTTCACTTCTCTACAGTGGCAACTATATTATATAATAATACCAGGAAATAATCCATTTGATCCTCATGGAAGCAATTGTTAAGTAAGAATTAAATTTTTTAACAGTACCTTTTCCATACACCTTTTTGATTTGGAGAACAGAAACAAAACATAAAGGATTTAGGAATATAGAGGAAAAACTACAGTGGGATGCATGCCCTTTTTTTTTTTTTTTTTCCTGCTGCATATTTTGGAACTAGGCTCTGCCTTTTATCTAATTTGTGAGAGAGGAACATCTCCAGATGGAGTAGTATAAAGATAAGTTGAAATATAATAGGAATAGGGATAAAACTTTAGTGTTTTGTGACTCATAAATACAGAATACATTAAAGATCTTGTAGCTTCTAAATTTTACTTTAATTAGCTAATTTTGCTTTATTAGTTACTAATATTTCCATCCCATATGGACCATAAAATAATGTTCATCTGCTAATAAAGGGCTTTCTCATTGAGAGAGACTGAACAGGTACATGTTCAGATACTGGCTGTACCCTGTCTACTTCCAAGGACGCTATATCTTTAGGATGCTGCTTCAAATCCAGTTTAAATTTTTTTGCATGTTCTCACTTATGGAAACACACTGCCAGCACTGGGATGCTTTTGGCTATGTGGCCCTCTTGTTATGACACTTGGCAAATCAAGGTGTGCTAAGGTGAGGCGTGACTGTGCAGCTTTTCTGTGAGACAGAAGTAAAAATCTAAGGAATATTAAAAGAAGGAGAGATAAGACTGTGCCTCCAGAATTTATCAGTATTTTTTGAAACAGCTTAATGAAATTGTGGAGATACTGAACTGGGTGTTAAGATGAATAGAGATGGAACAATACTCTTTGTGCAGGTGAATGTCACTTATTCAATGTGATAGAAAACTGGTAAAGAATGTAGGCCAAGAGATGGATGAAATAGACAAGATAGAAACAAAGGATGCTAACAGGTTTGTGTTTGAATCATGCTAAGAGGGATGACTGTACCAGAGTGAGCAGCTTTCTGTGCTTCCATGCAGCTGCCCTTTTCTGCTTTTGAAAAACACCTGCTTACCAAGCTCACACCTCACCATGGCTCTTGCCTGAACCACACTGCAGAGATGCCCGTGTCCCCCACCCCCCCCAAAGTCTGTGTTCCTTGGTGCATTCTTATTGCTTATCCAGATCTGTATTGTTAGGGGCTTAAAAATAGCACATAAAATATGTGCTTGTCTTCTGTCTTCTTGCCTAATGACCTGCATGTTAATCAGAAAACCAGATTCTGTTACTTACAGAAATTGCACTGGAATTACTTAAAGGCTTTGGCATTGAATTTAAGCCAGACTTCACCCAGAGTTGTAGCTGATTTTCCCTGATATGGAGCCTGAAGAGACCGGTTCATCTCCTGCAGACCCATTTTCTTTACCAGTTATGGTGGGTTCCCTGTGATGAGGTGTATAATTCAGTAGTCTGTCTTAATGGCAATTAATAATAATGAGGGTCATTTTTTTTTTTTTTAAGGTTGCACTGCATCTCACTGAGTTAGGATTAATGTCACAATTTGTCTTTGCGTAGTTTCATCTCTCAACTTCAGGTCACCGCAAGGACCCAAGTCCTTTAGATTTTTGTCTTGTTGGTATTTGCAAGCAGTGCTCTCCCTACTGTCCAGACAAGCATTACATGCCCGATTTCATCGTTCCTTCAAATGACTGCTAGGCTTTTGTTGAGTATTGTTCTCAAAACGTGTCTCACAAGTGAAACGCATTGTAGTACTTGTGCTGGGTATCATTTGAGATTAAAAGACACTCTAAAACTGCAAAACACTGTCAGGGTGGATGTGCTTGCCTGTCACTTCGTAGTCTTTTCCTTTTATGTGTCTATTTGTATGACTCTTCTGATTTATTTATTTCCCCTTTTCCAGGAGTTAGGGGTGTATTCATATCCTCTTCTTATGGTATTTTGAGTATAGTTTTTGAGATTTCCTAATTGAGGATTACCACCTTCTCCATTCTAATATCCTTAGTGAATGTGACAAATATCCTGCTTATCTTCTTTTCCATATTATTAATTATCATTTGAAATAGGATTGAGAGATGTAATTTCCTCCAAAGCTCTGTGATGATTCTCCCCACAGCTTGACTGGCACCTGTGTTTGCTACTTGTAATCTTTTCCATTTGGTACCTGCCAACATCTAAACCATTCTGAATGATTTTTTTGAAACTATATCTAGGAAACTCAATGGATCAAATGATTTGGTGGAGGGCAAGTAGATAAAAATGCCTTTTAAATAATAACAACTTGATCACTGCATTTAGTACAATACACTCTTAAGAAATCTGTGCTACTCACATGGTATCTTCCTGGGATCGTATATTTTTTTTTTCCAGTTTGTGTTACCGCTTCAGTGCAGTTTTATGATATTTAATGGATGGTAATGACCAGGACTGGGAGTATTTGCCTGTACTGTTTTTTAATACCCTTTGTGTTTTTGTTGCCATGTTTTTGTTGCTTTATAGAGCACTGGCTTTGTTTTCAGGTTCTGTTGAATGAATCATGTTCTCAGCTGTTTACAAAGGCAGTCAAAATACAACTACCATAAACCAGTCATGCTTCACCCACCAATACTCTTTTCTTAACAACAGCACTGTATATTTTGTTGTAAAACATGTTGATATGAAAGCAGAATTGATTCTTTACTTTTTATTTTTCTTCTAACTTCACCTTTTAAAGCTTGGGTTTTGTCTTATTTATGGTCCTGTTTTAATATGTGTTTTTCAGTTAACTGCCTGCATTCATGGGTCTGCAGCTATGCTCTACCCGATGTTCTGGCAGCATGTTTACATTCCTGTTCTGCCCCCACATCTATTGGACTACTGTTGGTAAGGCTATATATATGTGTGTGTGTGTATGGATATACATTAGATGTATGTATATGTATCCCTGAGATTCACAACATTTCTCTATAGTAATTCTTATGTCTTCTTCTGATGCAATTATTAATCTAAAAATATGATGGCATATTAAGGAAGCAACCAACCTAGTAAGTAAAATTTTTTTCTCATGGCGAGATATAATTGTCTATCAGTATGTTGAGATACTCTGATATGAGTGGTTACTATGGAAGGCTACAACTTGGATATTGTGTAATTAAAATCTGTTTTCAGCGTATCTATGTTAAATGTTAAAGTTTGAATTAAGACTCCCAATGGTAGAGGATGCATTGAAGAAGGTACTCTCATTTTGCTGCTTTCTTGTACTATTAGGGATGGAGGGGGAGGTACTAATTTTCCCATGGTGATCTTTTATTATCAGTGTGTTTAGAACATGATATTTACCTTATTTAGGGGGATGAATGTAAACCTTTCAAAAACCTACTCATTATAATAAATTTTGGCAGAGCCCATGAGCAGCTTCATATGATGTCAAGTCTCACCCTGTTTTGACTGGCGTCTTGGACCAGTTGCCCTCTTGAGGTTTCTTCCAACCTGTTTTATGATTTCACACTGTCCAGATGGCCCAAGAACTCTCCTTATTCACTGAGGTCTGCAGAGCACCATGTCGTTGGACCCTGTGGTTAATAGTTCAGAGGCCTGTCCACCATGCCCCTCAAAGAGACTGTCCGTTTTTACTTTCTTTTCTAGTACAAACTCAAACAGTTTAGCCTTATCAGCCATAACATCATCTCTTATTTGCTGTGCACCAGAATGGTGGATGAGTACTCTGAGTAACTTGGAGGATGTTGCAGATGCTGCTGCTTTCAGTGGCTCAGTTGTTAGTTATTCCCATGTTCAGTTTGTGTGACTTGCCCCCCCTTTTTTTTTTTTCCCCTTCTTTCTGTGCAGGTAACAGGGAGATTAAGTCATCCCAAAAACAGTGGCCTTCCTTTATGCTTCCTAAAGAAGTTAAACTCTCAAGTACTAATAGAGAGTTAATGGAATTTTTGCCTGGGCTTGCAGGGATGGAATTAGTAAGGCCAAAGCTTGGCTGGAATTAAAGTGAGGGATGTGATGGATGAAATGAGGCTTCCACAGGCTTCTACAGGCTTGGAAGGAAATCACAAGGGAAACATGAACAGGCTGCTGTGTGGTCACATACTCAAGTGATGAAGGATGCAGAAAAGATTGAGGGACTCAATGCCTTTGTCTTTACTGGCAAGGTCTACTTTTCTACTTCCACTTCTCCCTGTGGAGCAGAACTGTTTGTGGGAGTGCAGCACTTAGGGCACTTTTGGGAATGATTTGAAAACACAGAAACAGCCTTTCTCTGTCCCCTAGCATTTTTAAAAGTCCTCCGGAAAACACAAATGTAAACTTACTGTGTCATCCGATACCATATTTGAAGTGTGGCTCTTAGTCTGGAGGTTGGCTGGGGTTTTTTCAAGTGTGACAGTGTTCTGTGAGATGTTTTCTCTGCCTTTAAGGAGAATAAGGAACCAGCCAGGATAACTGGTGACTTTTTTTTTAAGTGAAGTGCTAGAAACTGCAACATGTAGATTTAAAGGAAACTTGTTCCTCTGCAGATGATTTAAATGTTAAGTATGTGCCTCTGTTGAGGATACATGGAAGGGAATCTAAACCTGTTATCTCCTGTAGAAATGACCCTTCAATTTATTGGCTGCACAGGAAGGGCAGATTCTCATCATTTGCACTGCCAGCAGGTGCCCTTTCTCTGCATAATGGGCTTCGCATCTGTAATTAACACATGAAGGCGGCTGCTGCCAGCTTTTTCTTCAGGTACATGCTGCTAGGAGTTTCAGGACAACGGTGTGGACCACAAGAAGCTTTTATGCTGGTTTTGAAGATTAGGTATTCATTGACTTTCTGACAAAGCCATGTTAAGAGGGGCTAAGTCCAGATCCTGCAGTTGGGAGCAGAAGTGTGCGAAAAGCAAACACTTGGGCAGTGTACCCCAAGGAAATAAAGACACAAGTCATTGACCTCTACTGAATGAATTCTTTCATGGCATAACACCCGTCCATAGAACGAAAGAACCAGCTAGTGTGTGAAATATGTGATTTAAAAATGTAATTACTAAGTAGATTGTAACTTCATGCTTACAAATACAATTGATTACCTTATCCAGATATGAACTTTAATCGGAGAGGACGCTGCACACACTTTAATTGGAGAGGCAGCTCTCTACACTGTAATTGTTTGAATAAGTCAATTTAGGAACAATTTGTGTGCCATAAATATATTTCTCAAAATAGAGTCCATCTATTTTGTAACCATGTGAACTTAGAGATGTCATTTTTGCCTAGCAGGACTGAGAAATCAGCACAGTGCTCACTGTTTTAAGGTGATCTTACTGCTTATTCTTTGCTTCATAAGGAAAATAACCTGAGGTTATTTAAAATAAGAGTTTAACTTAATTATTGCCTGGTTATACAATTTGCAAATGTGACACAAGAATTTTAAGGAGCTGAAATGGGAACAAAATTTGAAGTAATGAGGATCCTTCAGTTATTATGAATACAAAATGTCCTGTCATTCATTGTCCATTTATTGCCTTGCTGTGTGAGGCTTGTGAATTTTCTGCTCTATTGAAAGTCGCAGAAGGGTAGGCTCCATAGACTGCATGGCTTGTCATCTTGGAAGGATTTTGAAACAAGTATATTCTACCTTTGATTATTTACTTGTAATCATTTGAATTGCGAGTGGGAACTTCCTGTTTAAAGGAAATGCCTGAGGTCCCAACTGGTCCACTGACTCCTGGTGGTTGTGAAATTTGGAATTTGTTGTATTTCCTGGGAAGTGCAGGGGACACAGCAACTATCTTTCAAGAGATACACAGAGGTAGAATAGTTTCTGCAGAGAGCAAATGGGTGGAGTAATTAACTATTCTCCTCAAAGATCCTTTTGGCCCACTTCACGTAAGAGAAACTTGTGGCTCAGTGTGGTGTGTTCTCTTTAGCTGTTGAGATCACTGAGCATTCCTGAGTGAGGCAGGGAAAAGAGAGTGATTCGAGATTGTCACAGGTGAATGACAACTCTGCCACAAACATGCTCAGTGTCAATCTATGTCACTGACATTGCATTTTACACTGACTGCTTCTAAAACAGTGGTTTCTCATTTTTCAGTTTGCTGTTTGCTAATTTTTTAACTTAGAACATGGAAGAGGGGGTAATCTTCTTCCCACTTCCCTCTTGAGAAGGTTTTTAAACTTAATATTTATGCATTCTGCATTCCTCATTCATGCACCTAGCCACAGAATTGAAAATGCGAAAAAAACGTATCCTCAAAATGTTTGTTCTCAATACACTTTCTCTTTGTAGTAGGGATTCTGAGTCAGTAATAGTGGTGTAGTACCATGTACATGTATCTGGAATTACTTGAGCCATCTAATCCCTAATATTTAGATTAACTACGAGGGGGAGAGTGGTGCAGTCTTGTGTGGGAGAGAGTTTGAGAGAGGGAGCGGGGGGGCAAAAGTGCTATCCTTTATTTCTGGTATTTTTTAATCAGGCACCATTCTTTGATATATTTTCAGCCCAGGGAAGATTCTGAGTGGAGAAGACTAGAAAATGGTGGAAAACCTATCATTAGATTTCACACCTTAATGCACAGTTGCTTACTTCTTTGAATACAGAGTAACAGAAGAAATATGAAGCCCTGCTGGTTGGGGGCTTGGGGGATTTAGATTTTTATTTTATTTTTTTTTTTTGTAAAGAGAAGTACATGCCAGCAGGTGCCAAAAGCACTGGCTAATGAGATACTGCCAGCAAGCATCAGTAGCCAAGCACATACAACTCCTTAAATTTGGCCAGAACGTGTCCATCTATTTTGCCATTTGGAATTTAAACATTTCTTGATGTGAAAGAAACAGTCTATTAATTTTCCTCACTACTTCTTCAGGTTTGTTTTTCATGTGGCAGAAAAACACTCCCACTGTGCGTGTTTTCTTCCTGTTCTCAGGGTCTGTGTTTAAAATTAGCCTGTAACAAAAGCCTGTCTTTGCTGACCTGTAACACAACTGAGTATGTTCTCCTAGTCCTAGAGCATTGTCACTTCAGTTACTCTGTGGGCTTTTTAACAGAAGTAACAGTATATCTTCTAGGGTGATTAAACCAGTCTTTTATATTAGATAGACTGCTTAGCAGCCAACATTAATGTATTCTGAGAGCCCCCTTTTTTAGAGTACCATGGCACAGCTGCTGAACAAACATTTCTATTGGTGCAGTTTTCCCTTTCTCCAGGAGTTTTTTTAACTCCCTTTCTCCTGTGTTCTAAATCTGCATATAGTTCAATATGCTCCTTTACGTAGGTGGAGGGGGTGAGTGGAGGGCGAGTACTCCTGCTGCTTGGGAAACAATGATTCCTTCCTCAGGAGCCTCTTGGTAGGCATTTCAATTTAGCCTGGTACATCTGTGTACTCACTAAAAGCTCTTGTAGTTGCTGTTCTGGTAGTAGCTGCTGTTCTTCACTATATGTTTTCTACGTCATTCGAATTTATGCAGTAAAGTTTCTAATTTGCATCAATTACCTCAATAAATTTCAGATTCAATTCTGTTGCAATTCACTGAGTAATCTGATCAGAAATCAGGAGAACTACCTTAGAGTAAAGTACAAGTGGTGTGAAAAAGCAACACTTAAGTCGGTATCTGTATATCGAGATGTGAATTTAGTAAATGTGATCTAATCAGCTTTCATGGAACAATGACACAAAATGTAGCTGTAAACTATGAACCTTTTGGAGATCCTGGGGTTTTACATTACTTTTTGTGGTGAATTGCAGTATTGTTGTTGTTTTTTTGTTTGTTTGTTTGTTTTTCCTCCACACAGAAGGAAATGTCCCTCTATTTCACCTGCTTCTCTTCCAATTAGTAGTTGCCCACCTCTTGGGAGCATAATTAAGAGGTCTCTAGTTAGCCTAAGGAAAGGAATTAAAGAAATTGTAAAAATGCAGCTGTAATAAATGGGCAATATATAGCCATTAAGTCCCCAATATCCATATTCATGCTTATGCATTGCTACTTTAATGATTTGATATTTACCTGTATAACTCATTTGATTATAAATAATGATGATTGCACTGGGAACTAGTGTAGCACAAGAGGAGTAATAACCTTTCTCTTTGTTCCAAAAGACTTCAGCAGGCATTTTATTTAAGCAGCAAATATGCACAATACAAATTGATACTTCTTAATTTTGCTTTTAATGGATATTGGCTGCCATCAAATCACTTTGAGTAATTAGTAGTTGTTGTAAGAATCCCCAGGACTGAAGAGGTGTCAAGCAGTAGGTACAGACTGGTCTGAAGGGCAGTCTTTAATCTGTCATGGGTCCTAGAAGGATTAAAGTTGTGTGAAGTTTTTCTCCTGTTTACAGAAGCAATGTGTCTTTCTGAAGTTCCCTTGAGAGCCTTGGAAGTACACATCTAACCTGATAAAATATTAAAAGCTGCTGGAGCGTTTCATGTCTCAGGACCTGAATAGCAGTTAGGAGGAGCTATGCTAGTGTGCTCTGAATGGGGAAGAGGAGGCACAGAGTGTTCCCTTGTATAGGATGGTAGTTGAGTATTTAAGTATTGACATACGATTAACATGATAAAGAAAAATGGTTATAAAAGCAATTTATGAAGCCTGACATGAACCTTCAACATTTACTTTTAAGTGTGTTTCCTTTTCAGTCAAACTGATGAGTGAAGACAGAAGAATATAATTTCTCTGGTAGATCTTTATTGGAAATACTTATGCTCTTTACCAGAAGTATGTTTTATTGAGGTTATTTATGATGCCTTCAAAACACTGCTGAAAGTCAGGTCACTGTGGTCTTTATGAAATCCCTGTATTAGTTTACGTGTTGTATTCCCTTTACATGAAATGACATTAGAAAACTAAAGGTGGTTCAGTACATCCAAAGCTGATCCATGTATCTTAAGCCCTGTTTTTCCTGTAATTCCTTAAAATCCTACTGGGGGTGCATGGTTTTAAGGCTTTAGGCAGGTTTTTTTATTCTTTTGTTGATAAACTGGAGGGTTGGAAGATGGACATGATACAGCTAATTAACTTTTACAGGTTCAGATTTTCCTGTGCTTGCTGACAGGCTCTACTTTTGGACACGTTAATAAATGGCTGGTTTTCTGGAATACTGCACTCTTCCTGCTTCCTTTCATTACATTAGCCAAGGTTCCACTAGATGAGACATTTGCAGTCTTAAGACTTCCTGCTGAGGTTCAGACTTTGTATTTTTGAGATTGAAGCTGTCGTGTTCATGAAACTACTTAATTAGAAACACATTCATTTCAGTGCATGCTGGAGGAGCCTTGAGCAGCATAGCCAGGCACACAGGGAAGTTGAGCATTTGTGCAGCTGGCAGCTAAACCAGGGGTTTATACTTTGAATGTAAAATTACTGGATATTTTCTTGCTCCTGGAATGTGGCCATTGGAAGTGATGTGGGTAAAAGAGAGAGCATTTGTTGTAAATAAAACATGCAAAATGACAAATAAAAGTACTCTTCATCTGAGCAGCATGCTGTGTGGTAAAAAGGTCTGTCTTGGATGTATGTTCTGCTTCTCATCTGGGATTCTCGAGGAAGCAGAACCTTAAGGATTTGTACAGAGTTAGTATCTGATTTAACAGTCCCTCTGGGCTGTCATAAGGTGCTGTAGGTGCTGTGCTGGGTGAAGCTTGGGCAGGGACGTTCTTGCCAGCCTGGGCAATTCAGTAAGTTGTAACCTAATGTGATACCCAGCACTTGTGTTCTGCAAATGAACTTGTAAGGGTTTATTTGAAGTTCTATGTGCTTAATGTCTTCAAAAAGGAAAAAATTGTTTTCATGAGGAATGTCTAGTACAGAGGCTGTTTCCATCTCTTGGTGCTGCACCCAGCAGAGCAGCAGTGGTAGTGGTATATTAATAAACATGATAAATATTAATAAGCATATCAGTAAGTAAATTTTTAAAGGTATTTCTCATGAAAATGAAAAGCTGAGTGATTTTGGCTGGTCTGGTGTCTTGCAGTAGTCTTTTCAGCACTGTACTCCTCTTACTGAGCAGTAGGCACCAGTTTATAAAAGCAATATGGAAGATATTTTAATCCAAGGCAGTACAGTGACATTTCTCTCATTTTTTTCATCTGAAATTGAAAATGAGCTCTTTAAGCTTCTGTATCCAAAATGAAATGAGGCTCTATTTTAAAAGTTGTGTCTGTCTGTGTGCTTTCCATTTAACAGGCAGTATATGCCATATTTGCAATTAGCAGCTTTGGCATCCTCTTTGATGTCTTCTAATAAGCAGTGCAAATATAAGCTTTCCCTGATTAGTCGAGTGGGAGTCCTGTAATAAGCTTAATATTAGAAATACTCCATGCACAAGGATACAAATTCCATTCAGTCTTCTTGTGTTACATAGTCCATGGTGGTGTTTGCTAACATCATGGAAAAGAAGACAGAGAAGATCAATCTTTCTCTTAAATGTTAGTGTGCTGTTTGAGAACAGAAGCATGCTGTGCTTGAGGTTACAAGTTTGGCCTAAGAGCCTCTTGGTGTATTTACATTCTGTATTCTGAAAGGAACAGCAGTATCCATGCATATCCCAGTCACTCTAGAGTTTATCAGAATCTTCAAAAGTATTTTTTAATATTTTTTTATAAATGTAAACATTTCAGGATTTATATTTATAAATTATTCAAAATATGTCTGGACCATTTTTGAAGCATTTAAAACTTGCAGTAGTGGGATGGTATGTATGCATTAAATTAACCACTTAACAAGACACAGCAAGTTACATTTTTCTAAAGAGTACTTTCAGAAAAATGTCTTTTTTTAATTGCAATAACCCTGTTTGTTTTTTAAAAGAAGACCCCAGTGTTACAGATAGGTACACAAGGACAGCTATTAAACATGTCTTGCCTTAAACATTCTGATGTAAAAAAAAATTGAAGTCTTACAGTGCTGAGAGGATATTACGTAGTAACGAAGTCTTTTGAATATGAAAGAAAATTTTCTTCACTTGTTGTTTCCTTCTATGTATATTTGTTTAAAGCAAAATCTAATCTAATACCCTGGTATGTTCCCATAGCTGGTTTATAAGTCATACATGTTAAATCTAGTGTGATGAGAATGTAAAATGAGCTTTTCTTCCTCTTTGCAGTGCCCCAATGCCCTACCTCATTGGAATACATTTAAGTTTGATGGAGGTAAGTCTCTCTCACCATTTCTGAAACTATATATAGTTTTATGACTTAGAGCCAACTTCTGCAAGCAATTATATATTCATTCATATGCTTAAAAGTGAAATAATCCTGTTGATTTGGGTGTGTTGAAAGAATTGAAGTTAAGCATTCATGATAATGGTAAATCTTAAGGCAGTTCTATTTGATACCTTGTACTCTTTGGGTGTGCTTTCTGTTTGCAGTTCAGCCGTCAGTGACAAGCTCATGTTGTGCTCCCCTCTCCATCCTGTTGCTTCATTTAATCAGTTTGCTGCTTTTGTTTGACGCTGTATTCACAAAGGCAGAGTCGATATTAAACCAAAATGTTGACAGTTACAGTTCTCTTTTAGGCTTTTGCAGACAGATTGTAATTTTTTTAATGTTCAAAAGATCTGAAAAGAAGGAACTTGCTGTTAATGTTAACACAAAGCTGGCAGAAAACCAGCCCTCACAGAAAGCTTCACATATAAACAATTCAGAGTAATTCATGTGACTTTTTAAAAACTCTAAAAGTGGAAATGGCACATTTGCTTTTGCTTCCAGTACTGGTGAAACAGTTGATGACTTTCCTCAAAAGTATCTGGAGGACAACATAAGCTATTAATTTAGCTCCCTATGAAAATCCTAGTCCTTATTAATTGTGCCCCTTTACACAGGAAGTGTGAACAATGTGTATGTGCTTGGTGTGGGACGTGGTATTCCTGCCCAGAGAGCAGTGCCTCTCTGTGGGCTCTTAAATTAGCATCAGTGTTGAACTGGTCTGAGTTGCAAATGCCCTTCGAAGTTAATTGACTTGTTCAGATAGCTTCAGGTAGCTGTTTGGCAATTTAGGCTCAGTGTTTAGGATATGTAACAACGTACAAAGCTGAGGTTTACATCATATAAAGTGATACATATTGCTAGAGTATTTGTTATTCTCTTGTCCATAAAAGTATGTCATTACTCTAGAAATATTGATCAAACATTTTCTTTCACTATGTTATGTGTGTAATAATGATCCTCTAGGTCTTTGTGTGCTGAAACTTAGACTAGTATGCCATGGAACTTCACCCTTTTTCCACTGTTGATGTGAACTGATTTTAGAGGTCACTTGTTTTCATGTGGGGAAGCTGGATGGAATATGCAGGACCTCTTTTTTTTTCTTTTTTTTTTTTTCCTCCTCACCATCTTGAGCACACCTGATTTTTTTTATGTCCTTCATATTACTAAATGAAGTGCAGAATTGCAGTACAATGTGTTGGTGAATAAGCAATTATTTTAGAAGTCAACAATCACACTGTTTGCAAGCCACGCATTTGTGTTAGAGGGGTTTCTGATCATTACCCTTGAGTACTGCATAGACAGACTAAAGTAACATCTAGTATGTACTTTTCATATTGAGGATGAAACTTGTTGCCCCATGTGCTTACCAGGTAATCATTGATTTGCTGCTTATGGTATCTGTCTTTGAAAGAGAAGGAAGAGACCTGGTAGAAGATGGGATAATATCTTCATACAGATACTTTTCAGCTTTCCCAAATATTTTTGCTCACACAGAGCTACGTGGTTAGCCTAGCAATATAGAAAAAAAATTAATAGTTACACCTCAAGTTGCTTTGCGTGTCTCACTCCTGCCTTGCTACATAAACCCATTACCCTTTTCTTTGTCTCGGTGTTTCAGATTGCAGGGCTCTGTAGGCCTTCCAAACTCCATCTGTAAGAACTCAGAAAAAGGAGTTGTTCTTGGAGAAGCCAATTTTCATCCATTTTAGTAACTTGTGAAAAAATCTGTTTCGTACTAAATCCAGTATGGCTTTTGAATAGCCAGAGATTCTGAAACGCAGACACACTTTGGCAAAGAACAGTTATTCCAAGTGCCTTATGAAATAAATTAAATAAATAAACCAAACTGTCTTCACTCTGCTCTTAAGGATGAATTGAATGCTTCCAGATAGAAATGCATCTTCCAGCTAACTGTGCTTTTTCCAATGGAAAATAAAATAAAATCCCATCGTGGGCTGTTGCATTTGTTTGTTGGCAAGTTCTGTGTAGCTCCTCTGTGCCTTGGGCAGGGAGAGGTGACATTTGTCAGATGAGCTGCTGGTTTACCTCTTTGCCTGTTTTTGATGCTGAAAGCTTAATGCTCTTTGACTTTTTCTTCATATGTAGGTATAAAATAGTGTGTTAATTTTTAGAATAACAGTAGTAGCAACAGCCATTTCCTCATGATCTAGCAATTGTGTATTTTTAAAAACACAAAGTATTTGTTACTCTATATCAAAATAATTTTATCAACTACACTTGAAACCTGCTGTCATTATTCAGTATTTGTTTTTCTTTAAATCCTGAAGTTTCAGCAAATAGGTCTTTAGATGTGTTTTATTAATCCACATGTTCTAGTTTCAGGATAAGGGATTAATTCCCCAGTCTTGTATGAAAGTTAAGACACGTGGACTCTTTATCTACTGTAGAGCCCCACAGGAGTAATTGCACTTATAGGCTCAGGGTTCTGCTCTAGCAACTCCCATTGCAGAATTTGTCATTGTAGCACAAATATTAGTGGAGGCCTAAACTTGCACAGAGAAAGTGCTGGTGTAACAGGGAGGCTGAATTTGGAATGTAGGAAAAATACCATTTTCTAGTTGTAGTGTTGTTTCTGTGGGGTTTTGGAATGGTCCTCTGGAAGGATGTAGCAGAAATGCTAATGATTTTAAGCAAAAAAACCTCTCACCTTGAAAGAGCTTTTCCAAACCATTTTGTATCTTAAAGTTAGTTTGCAGTTTCCTGTGTTCCACGGGGCCTTTGTAGAAGGAGCAGTTATTTTAATGGAAAATGACAAATTTTTCTTCTGATTAAAATATCAAGCATATCCATTGACTGTTAAATCTAATTTGCTGTGACTGAAATGTTCTCCAGTGAGATAAGATAATCTCCTGTTATAGGTCAGAGGGCTCCAACTGATTTATGAGGGAAAATCTTGGTGGAAAATATAGAGCTGTGTTTTGTGCTCTTATTTTTCAGCCTTTCTATCATCACCTAGTTAGTCATTCTTTATAAGATTTCCATTTAGCAATCCATAAAGTGACTTCAAAGAAAGCTAAAAGTTTATAAGCTGTTGGATAAGCAAGGCTGGAGCTATCACATGAATAATGGAACATGCTTACGGAACTAATTGAATTCATATTAGATGAAGATAAGTAGTTAGTACTGATAAATAATGAGATAGAAAAATTAAACTATCAAATGAGCACATCCCTTTCATAATCTTGTTTTATTTGATTTGTGTACTGTATGTTGTTTTGGCGTTCAAGTTATATTAAATTGACCTTTGTGTTGTAAGTTGTGTCAAACTTAGCTGGCAACCTTTTGCATTTTGTCATAGTAAACAATTGTTTCAGCAGCCATTCCTGTAGGAAAGGTTATTAGTGTGAGGGTGCTGATGGAGGAGGAATGCCCTTGACCTAGTGGACTACCTATTGGAATCCAGGCACATATGGTTGTGATTTACTGGTGGGGATAGTTGTGTTTAGCTGTCAGATCCTGAGCTGCTAGCAGCATACTCCTTGGTACCCGGCTTCCAGTCAGTCCCATAACAGTAATGCCAACCCTTTTCTTTTTATGTTCTATTTGGGGCACAAACCCAACCTTTAAAATCAATCGTTAGAAAAGTGTTTCTTACTTTTTTTTTGGGTAATATTGCAGTCACTTAAGAACTTTTTCTGTGAGTTAAGAATTTTAATGGCTGGAAGATTATCCAGAATGAATGTGTGTGTGAAACCTCACATAGTGTTTGTCAGAGAGTGTTTTTTTTTTTTTTCCTAGCATTTTTCCTAAGCATGAAGGACAGTTATGCATATCTTAAAACCTACAAAAGCAGGTCTGCAATTGTCCCCCTTGTTTTTTTTTAACCTAGTATGAGTAAAGATGTTCATATAAAGGAAAGAAAGTTCACTAAAATTCATGCTGTGTTTAATATGGTAGGACACAGCAGTCCTACCTTATGCAGAGAGATGAATGCAGAGCTGTGTTCAGTCTTCTGAATCCCATGCACACATTTTGGAAACGCTTTTTGGCACATTTACCAGGTCTTTCCTGGTAGGTCTGAGGATGCTTTGTTTGTGATGCAGTCTGATAAGATGCCAGATAGCATGCATGGAGCCTGAGCTAACCTGCTCTGAGAAACAGGTTACATCATCTTGGGCTTGGTCCTGACAGTGCCACATGGTTTTCTTTTGCTGCAAAGGACTTCACTGACCACTGGCATCTTCTAGTGGCAGTAATAATTGTTAATTATATTTTTTTAATTGGGGTGAGAATAATACTTAGTTTTTTTCCATCCGTTCATGCATAGTAAATCACCACCTTTCCTAGCTGTAACTGAAGGAGCAGCTTTATTTTTTTTTAACAGGGCTTAAATGAAAGGGTTATTTATACTCTTAAATCCAGGTCTTAAAAAATGAAATGCAATTTAGTCACAAATGTGATACATATGGCTATATGTGGTTTCAGGAGTATTCTAATGGAATTCTCTTTTATCTAATCATTGGGAAAATGAAAATAATAGCTGTTTTAATAAGAGCTTCTCTGTGTGGGGGTGCTGGAGGGGTAAGTTCTAAGACAAACGAACGCTGCAGTACCAAGTGACTTGCCAGTAAGCAGAGAAGGTGTTGTTTTTTTTTTTTCTGTTGTACACAAGCATTAGACCAGCAATAGTGATGTTTGTCACTCAGTTGGCAACAGCTGGTTGTGATAAGGATCTTGAGAATCACCTGTACAGGATCAGGGTACTGCACGTCAAGGGTGGGAGATGGGCGGAAGGGTGGGAGATGCACAGGAGGGGGCAGCAGCCCACCTGCTGGGCCCAGATCAAAGGGCTGAGAGGTCAGGGGGCACATCCCGCTTAACCAGATTTGTCTGTTGAATAGCTATTTCAGATTGTAAATCTAAGGGTGATTTCATTAAGTCCTTCTGGCTGCTGTTGGGGCATGAAATAATAAAATTTTATATCCATTGCCTTTCCTGCTTCTGGCAGCCAGATTGACACATTGTTGTCTGCAGTGTTGTGTTTTTCTTAGTTAATAGTTTCCATTTACTTTCTGAAGTAGAGACAAGTCATTAAGCAAATGGAGTTTAGACTTCTTGTGAATCATAATAATTCCAAATATTATGTACAAACTACCTACTGAGGAATAAGACTTCTACCTTTCCAAAAGAGTTGGTGGGAGACATATTTTCTTTTATCTGTTGCATTCTTTAATTTGCTGATCACTTTTGAAACTGGTTATGAAACCTTGTGATCAACTTGGTTTATGTTTTGGCACCAATGTAGCCATAAAATGATGCAAATATGGTTGGGGGGTGAGGGAGCAGGATGGTGGATGTTTTGTTTGTTTTGTTTTAAAAAGAACTATTTATTAGAATTCTTTCAGATAATCCATTTTAACTTGGGATTTCTTGTGGTAAGAAATGCAAAAACTGCCAGCTGTAGACGATGATAATAAAACAACATTTAGTATGAAGTGATGTTAGTATTATTGATGGATATTGCTTCTAGCAAGTGATCTAAGTGAGACAGAGGAGTACCACTTAATACTTCTATTAGAATGTAGTTTCTCAGCGTTTTTGCAAACTTTCACCTAAAACATTTAAATTACTTCATGTGTTTGGCTGCTTGTGAGCAGGACAGACACACTAACTGCTGCTTATTTACTGACCTGGTGTTTAAGGCCCCCTGGAGTTTGTTTGAAAAGTTAAGAGATTTTCACAGTAAAGGTGCCATTTCTAAAATTTAAAGTGCTCTTTTCACCAGGAGATAAGTTCTCTCTGATTAAGTCGGTAATTCTTACTAAGCCATGTTTATAGAGGCCATAAACAATGGGTTCAGTGTGCTTGTTAAACCAGCTTTCCATACCTCTCCACTCTTTTAAAAAGAGACATTTAAAATAAAAGGCAGGTGTAGATGTTAGTTCGACTTGATGTTTTTTAGATGATTAATTATGGCTACAAGTAATTCAGTAAGGATGGTTAAGAAAGGTTGGCAGTAGTGATGTGTGATACACATTTTCACTGAATCACTTCTTTTGACACAGCAGGTCCCCAGTTTGTAGTAAAATTAGATAAGGAAACTGTAATGTTTGTATTTCCTCTTGTTCTTTGCTGCTGGTTTTCTTCCCCACAAAATATGAACACACTGAATTTAGCCCACTTTATTTAACAGATATCACTTTATTTGTAGAATTTGTTTAAATATTCAGGAAGCTGTGAAATATGGAATGTGACTGCACATGACCTAGTGCCTGTCCCTTCATATTCTGAGAAAATTACACCACCACACAAACTACCTGTGAAAATGATCTACATGTAGTTTTGATTCATAGAGTCCAAAGGAATTTTGTTTGAGAGATGCAGTTGGATGCTGGGAATTTTTACTAAAATTCCAACAAGAGAGTAAATACTTCTATTTCCAGGTCAGTTGGGCTGATAGGTGCTATGTGTAGTGAAGAAACCATGTGATTATTTGACAGAAGCCCTTATAATTATCTGAAAATAGCTTTATCAGAGATAACAGTGGAAAATTATAAAAACAGAGAAGGATTAAGATGAACTGGTCAGTTTGCCTTTCTCTAGCATGAGCCACAACTGGATCACTGAAAAAAATGTGGTGTTTTTTTTTTTTTCAAATGCCTTGCACAATTGATGCTATAAATCAAGTTAGTCTCAAGTGTTTTATTAAATCTGAGGGTTTTTGTCTCCAGGGAAATCCACTGTCTTAGTGCAAATATTGAGAAGTTTTACAATAAGATTGTGCTCTTCATGGTGTAAAGGTGTAGCACAGCAGTTTAATATTAGCTTTCAGACAAAATTATTTCTGGGTCATGTGTGGAGGTAATTATGTTGATCAGCATTTATAGTCTTTGCACCATGGGCAGCATCCTTTTGTGCTATAACCTTCGGCAGATACCCACGTGTCACAAGCCTGTTCTTTGCTACAGAAAACCACAGCATTTTGCTGAAGGGAATCTGCAGATTCCTCACCAAAGTTACAAAAGCACCCACTGACAAGTTCAAGCACATGTTTGTTGCTTCTTCGGCAAGAATCAAGAGAAGGAGGTTTTAATTCCTTCTGTGTTGTCCTACTAGCAGTCAATTTTGACAAGCTTCTGGCTTTGGTTAAGTATATTGCAAGACCTTTTTGTTGGAGCTTTTTAGACTCCTCTGAGTATAAGTGAGATTTTTAATTTTCTGAAACAGGAAGGAGCAAATCAGTTTGTCTGGTGCTTCCGGACTCCTAGAAGGAGCAAGACTCCTGGGTTGCTTTAGAGTTTATCAGATGCAGCCAACAGAGTGACCTTTGGTTCCTGCAATGTAGAGGAAAGTACCTGGTTTGTCATGAGCTACTTGTAGTTTTTATATGGAAAGCATTAAATGCAATATTCTTCCATTTAAGTTAAAGACATTTCTCATGGAAAACCTAAACTTAAATATCTACAAAGTGGTTTTTGTAGTTGTTGCCCCTTTTTCTTCCCTCCCCCCTAAGTACACAGCAGTTTTCTTTATAGACAGGGGACTGAGCCTTAAAAACTGAAGGTAATTATTTAGATGCCTAAGGCTCAACTTTGCCATTGTTTTAGAGCTTTAGTTCCTTGCTTTTAAAGGAAGCAATTCCCCTCACCCTGCAAAACCTTAATTAAAAATTGAGTATGTTTTTGTTAGTCTTCCTCTTCAATAACTTGCATTTGGTCTTACATGTAGGCTTGTAGGTATTTATACATTTGTTTACAGTGGCACTGGGAAATTTCCTGAGTTATTGTTTTCTATAGTTCCACTTTTTCTCTTTTTTGATTTTCAAAGCTTTATTTGAAGAGGGCTTAAATATGTATGATTGGTTAATAAAAAACAACCAAACCAAGCAATTCAATTATCTTGTTAGTGGAAAAAGTGTTAAATATTTAAATGCTGCTCTGTTTCATATCAGTGATGCATTTACCATTGTTTAAGCAGGGAAATAGTCTGACACTGTTTAAATGTGCTTAGATCACCAATACCTTTAGACACTGACAGTCAAAGATATAAATGATTGTTATTTTGAGAAATAGGTTATGCTTTTGTGTCTCTGCGTATTGTTACAGATGATAACTCTCAGAGAATTCATGGAAGTAGGATAAAAAGTCCAGACTCAGTGCACATTAAGAGACCAGGATATGGTGGAGTTATTTCTCTCTTTTTCTTCTTTAAATTTTTAAAATTTTTATTCACTAACCTCTGGTAGTGTCCGGTTTACTTAAATACGGTTGTAAACTTGTCTGTGTTGGAGTTCCAAAATTCAACCTGAAATTTGGAAACCAGTTCCCATCTCTGACTTACTGTAACTCTTAACTCCTAGAAAAGGTACACAATTTATTGTTTAAATTAATTTCTAAATATGAAAATATTTACTTGAAATCTTGACTCAGCTAGAAACTGATTAATGTGCAAACAGGATACCATAGTTGAAGTGCTTGAAATAAATTTTCACTAGAATAATCACAAGAAGTAACTCTCTGGTTTCAAAAAAATTAAGAATGCACAATGTAAAGAACTTTGTACACAGAAGGTTAACTTGTCAGCATTCTAAAATGTGAATAAGTAAAACAAATGACAGAAAGACAGGATGGTTGGTTGTTTTTAAAATGCTTGAAGCTTTGTAATCCCACGATTTTGTGCCATCACTTGTATCCTTTATGCATAAAATTTAACTCTTCACACTTACATTTTCTTTTCCCTTTCTGTGAATTTGCTCATGTTTAGAAAGTAAGAAACATGGCCCTGGAGGATGTAGTGATTCTTAATGTAGACACCAACACACTGGAAACCCCTTTTGATGACCTTCAGAGCCTTCCTAACGATGTGGTATGTATCAAGTGATTTTTCCAACTGTTCCATTACTTAAAAGTGTAAATCCTTTTGACCTGTTCAGTTTGTAACTGAGATCTCTTGTTGTGTTGCTTTGGCTAAGTAAACTGCCTTAACTTGATTCTTTCCTGGTTTGAAGTGTTAAGAAGCGACATTGAAGGCATGTTTTTTAGCCCTCTAATGAAAATTAGCTAATCCTCAGAAGAGTTAAAATGGTGCAGCAACCCAGCTGCACTTTTGGAATGGCATGAGCAAATTTCAGATGAACTGAAGAGTTTGTCTTTTATGGGTAAAAAAGACAAATTCAGAACATGCAGGTCATGGTATATCTGAACAGAAAAGAAATTCAAACTTCTTCATGGAGTGAAAAAGTATTGCTTTTCCACCTTTATTCATTCCATTAGGAGAAAAAAATACTCCATTTTTAGATAACTTTTGTTTTCAAACCAAGTTTTGTGGATTTTTTTTTTTCCTGTGACTTCCTCCAGGTGAGCTGTAACGAAGCTATGCATTTTATATCCTGAGTTATGATATCAAATGGGTTACTTCATCTTCCAGCACTGCTCAGTACATGTAATTCAGAACTAATTTTCTTTCTCCTTCAAACTATTTATTGTTAACTTACTTATTTTTTAATAACTGGATAGAAATGTGGTATAAATACTTGATCTTTTCCCCTTAATGGGACAAAAATGCATCCAGGTTGCTACTTGCTGCTGTGATCATTTTCACTAAAGAAGCTGAGAGGGAAAAGCAGTAAAGTAAGAATTTAAGAAGCTATTTTTAAGTCAGAGGATGACTGTTTAGGAGAAAACAGCAGGGGAAAATCCTGATTTCTTTTACTAGTTCAAAATATTGTGCTAACAGATCTATACCTTTTTAACTGTAGTTGAGAAATAAAACTGATATGCCTGGAGCTCAATATAAGCTGGTCTGTTTGAGGAAAAACTCAAGTAATGGTGAATACCCAGTGCCTCCTACTGTGACATCCCATCATTTCGCTGTGATCTGTGATGTGATCCATTCTTCGAAAACAGTGAGCTGGGGATGAAAGGTCCATCTTGATTGTGAACATTTTGGCTTTAGCAAAGCGTTTAGTCTATAAAAGTTACTTCCATGATTTTTTCTGGCTTTATATAGTTTTTCATTTTGATTTCACTCCCAGCATCCAAATGTGCCAGCTGGGCATCGCTCGTGCCATTATCCCCAACCCAAGGAATGACAGACTTGTAAATTTAATGGAATTATGTAAGAAATGTCTGGATATGGCGAGCACAGGGTCTCAAACATGGATATGATTTGTCAACAATCAAGTATTATATTAGATTTTATGGGACTTCATTAAAGGAGCTGTTGTAGGCACACTGTAGAACATCAGAAGAGACTTCACCAATAAACACAGAACTTCAAGCTTTGGAATGTAATAAATTTTAAGAGACTTCCTTCCTTTCATTATTTACTTTTACTTCACTTTTTTAACAGTAGAGAGTTGTGTTTTATTAGTTCAAATTTCTTGATTCGGTTTTCCACAGGTCTCTTTAAAAGCTACATGTTATCTTGGAGGATGTTTGGAGCATAGCAGAGGAAGTGCTGCCAGCAAATTCAATTAACTGGCATGGCTCACAAATAGCATACAAGGGCTATTTTTTAAATTTTTTTTTCTACAACTGCTATATAAATACAGCTGGGATTAATATTTGTCGCAACAAGGCCGTAACTTGAATCATATTGCTTTGTGTAATTAATGTTTGGTATCATTGTTTATGTCTTATTTAGTGTTGTTTCATTATTTTAGTTACCTAGATAATAAAGTATTCTCCTCTAGGTCTTTTCCTTGCCTTCACACTGCTTAATATTTGGCTTTGACCACTAGAGAGCAGCTGCTCTTCTTTGCAAGAATTGAATTTCTGTCAGTTCTTTCATGCATCATGTGTTTGGAACTGTAAGTGGATCAAGTTGTTCATCTCAGCAGGGAGACTCTAAAGCCAATCCATTATACTTTTTTTTTTTTTCTTCTCCCTTTTGCCTTCTTGGGAGGATGGGGAGATTCTGGGAGTGTGTCTCCCCTCTGATCTCAGTCTAAATATATGCATTTATGATCTGAGAAACTGAAAATGTCTTCAACAGCTTCACGATCATAAATGGCTGTTATGTCAAACTATTCTGCCAGGTTTGCTACTTTAGTGTGAACAGAGCGATTCATACACTGCTGAATAGACACTAAACTTTGCTAAATTAAATCTGCATTCAACAGTGAGGAAGAACATCTCCTGTGTGATTCATTTACCATCAGGTAATTAATCTGACGGAAATATTTTAAAGCTGTTTTCCCCCTCTTTCAACATGTTTTTAATCGACTAAATAAGGTTCTGTGATTATTTTAGAGCTTCAGGTTGTGAGTTATGCTTGAGTTTCATGATAGTGGTATTGCTGTCAAAATTGTTGATTCTTAAGAATCTAGAATGAACTGTTCTTGAATCTTTGGCTCCCAGGATCCAAGCGTACACAGACCACAGTGAAATATCTTTCCAGTTAACACGTGTGTCAAAGGAGCTGGGTAGCATTAAGACAGCTCCAGCAGAATCAATGTAAGTCTCTTCTTTGCCCCAGTTTACCTTAGCAGTACCTGCTGCAGTCAGACTTCCTGAACTGGTCAGGTCAGGTCCCAGAAAATCAAGGTGTGTACTACCGCATTTCTGATTAAAGATTTGAAATGTGAAAAACTGTCCCTCCTTCACCTTCTGCTTCTGATATGTTGCTGAAAATCTGGCAGCATGAGAATACCCTGGGAAGTAACTTTCCTTTTTAAAATAGTCAATATTAAAAAAAGAGATTTATTAAGGACTGTGATTACAATAAGTGCATCTGCTGCTGACAAGTCTCCTACACCACCGTCTGTGTTGCAAGGAATAGCAAAGAGGGGGTAGTAATTTTTTTTTTTTATGCAACCCTTATGGATTTTTCATGTATTTCCAAATAAGTGTCATCTTCTAGTCTTAGTTGTAGTCAGAGCTTCATATTACAAGGAATAAAGCATAAGCTCACTCTGTCAACTTGTAGTTTTTATTAAATGAAGCCTTGATGCAATGCAGTGTACTGCGCCAAGGAGATCTTGCATATCTGATGGCTGTGAGAGTATTGTAAATTTACACTAGCCTATGAATATCTCAGGCTGTCAGTAATTTTGTTATGTATGCTACTGCTGTCCATTCATTAACAACTTACCACAAGTAGGAAGCCTATGTTAGTGTTTTTCACTTAGTGGGGAAATTTACTGCTTTCAGGACAAGGAGAAGTACTAAACTACAACTCTATAGCAGAACCATTTTCTTAAAGGTGAATCCTTTTTTTATTTATCACTGTGTTTGCAATAGAATGTTTCTTGCTTCATTCATGTTGACAACTGAAAAGCCTTGGACCTAATTAAAAGAATTTCCACTAGCACCTTTACTGAACCATTTCATTATGCTGCATTGCACAGATTGCATTTTGAAACATGGTGATAGTTTAAATCTGACCTTTAAACCTGAACTGCCAGAAGTATAAAAATCTTCTTTAAAAACACTCAGGGTAGACTGCATGTATATGTGTCTGTTTGACTAGAAATAATCTTTGTATTGAGTGGTCACAGTCTTTTTTTTTTTTAATTAAAGTATTACTGCCTCTTTAGGCAGGAAGCAATCATAATTCTAATGTACTAACTTATTCCACAGGAAACATGAATTCTTTTTTCTCACTTGTTAGTCTTTTTAAATATTTTGTTGTTACCATTTTCTTTAAAAAACTGACACACCTATTGGTATGTGGCTGATTGGAAGAATAAAAATGTACATGTGTACCACAGGCATCCTACAGTGTTTGATTTAGTCTTAGAAGAAAGCAAATTATTTGAAAGCTTAAAGAATTAGCAAAATAACTATTGGTATTCTTCGTCTATGCAAATAGGGCAGCTGAAGCCCAGAAAGGCTGTGAGGAGCCTTCTGAACTCTTAGTTTGTTGTAAAAGGAAGCGTAGAGACTTTTCCTTTTGTATACATGGCAAGTTCTTCACATGAATGTTTAAAGCAAACCACTTGGAAAAAATGTTAGAGAAATGAATTGGGAAGTTACTCAGAGCTGTGGACATTTATTGCACTTTTAAGGACTACCTTTAAATGGTTTACATAAGTTAATATAGGAAATAAATACATATGTCATCCCTACAACATCAAACACCTTCAACCATGGTGAAGTATGCTGTTTGGGCTTGGAAACCTGATAAAGCTTTTACATTTTGAGAATAACAGAGCTCCTTGAAAGACATTATGTCAGTGAATACGAGCGAGCTTATTTCATGTGCATGATAGGCTAAAACTGTATCATGTATTATGTTAATCTGTGCTTATGGGCTCATTCGTGCATGAATCATTGGAATAAGACACAGCATTCAGATTTATAGACAATTATGGACACTGATTATTTCTTTTTTTACTTAAAAACTGTAATGAAATTCCTACAACAGAATCTGCAGAAAATTTAAAGGAAATGTCTTTGCAGCTGTTTTGGTAAATACAAGTGCAAATATAACATTGAGTTTTAAAGAAAGAAAAAGTAGTGCACAATAGGGGTTATATGTTTAACACCCAAAGATCAAGATGAGGAGTCATTTTCCTGCTGAAGAAGGAAATAAAGGAAGTGCTTATGGGAGGGATAAACCTGAAGCACTCAAGAACAGTTGTTCAGTGAAATCAGCCTGCCATTTGCTGCTGAGGCAGGCTCATAGCAAAATCCTGAGGCAAAAAACCTCAGCTCATCTGGTAGGATTTTGGAGATACGGATGAGGTCAGAATAAGCATTTGTTATGGGCCAGAGGATAGGGGGAATGTCTTGAAAGTTAATTTGAACTATCTGTTTATATTTTATGAGGTATTATTGATACTCTCAGAAAACAGTTGTGTTCACTACAAGATAATCTGCTTACTCTGTAAATGCTGTTCCTACAATGTTTCTTGCACAGTGTGAAGTATGCAGAGGTACTTCAGCGGAGTTTTTCAGAGTAGCGTTTGAAAAGAAGGTTTTCTAGTTATTGATAGTTTTTTCTTTCCTGTTAAATTCATAATATGAATACTTAATGGAGTCATTCATGTTCTTCTGCAAATCAAGATGACTGGGGATTTCCTGGCTTTCTGCTTTCCTTCTGAAATTGTGGCTCTTTCCTTTCTTCTGCATACAGCATCTCATAAAACCTGGGATTTGCACGTGACGTGACCGCAGCCTCTAAAAGCGCTGCTTGAATTTCTTTCCAGGTGGTTGTTTTTGTATTGCTATGTATTGTATGAGAACTGTCTCAAAAACTCATCCTGGTTTTGTCTGCTACACCAAAAAATTGCTACTGACATAACTATTTGTTAATGATTTAACATAACCCATAACTGTTGCAGCACAGGTACAGTAAGTGTGATGTTAATCTTTGAAAGGTTTTTTTTTAATCTCCTTTCCCAGCTTGTGTTTGGGAAAGAGAAATGCTGTCACTAACAATAATATATAGATATACAACCTTACTTCAGTAGATACTGAGCTCCAGAAAAGAGACTTCCAACCAAGTCACAACCTCCTGCATGTATGAGAAATTCTCAAGCACAGAGAACAGTAATGGATAATTCTCTAAAACTTCAGCTGTTGGTGTACATAGAAAACAAAGATTATTTGTATAACGTGGATTGTGGTAGTTTCAGCTCTGCCTGCATGGCAATGTGTTTAGTTGATGTTTGCTGTGATGGCTATATGTGTGTAAATGGCAATGAGACATCAGGGATGTGTCTGCCGCAAGTGAATCCGGAGGTAATCCAACACCCAGCAGGGGAGGGCAGAGGGCAGTGAGGGTTAAGGGAAGAGCTGTCCAGTGCACAGGGGGTTTAGATCTCTTGAGAATCAGGAGGAAAACAACGTCTGTAGACAGAATGTCTTTGCTAACATGCGACTTTTTCGAAGTGCAGGTTTTGTTTTCTGGATTATGTTGGGTGGCTGTGGTGTTGGCAGGGAGGCAGGGGACAGGCCTGGCTGCGGCGGTGGGAGCAGGACATGGCCGGTATCAGCCGCTTCCAGCCAGCTCTGTGGCAGATCCTCGCAAGGCTGGCTCCGCTGCTCAGAGCGTGTGTGAGGCAGGGCAAAGTGCCACAGTGAGTGCGAGGAGGGGGTAAGGTGTGAGGAGGAAGGCAGGAAGGTGTGAGGAGGAAGGAGCAGCCGAGAGGAGCTGCTGGGACTGACTGTGGCAACCACACTGAGGTGGAAAGGTTGGGAGTGGAGAAAGGTGTGTGTGGGAAGATGTTTTAATTTCTTTGTTTCTCACCATCCAACTCTGTTTTAATTGGCAATAAATTAAATGAATTTTCCTAAGTTGAGTCTGGTTTGCCCATGATGCTAATTGGTAAGTGATGTCCCTGTCTCTTGTCTCGGCCCACGAGCTTTTTCTTCGTGTTTTCTGCCCGAGCCCTGCTGAGGAGGGGGAGCGAGAGAGTGGCTGGGTGGGTGTCTGGGAGCTGGCCAAAGGAACCCACCACATGCAGAAATAAAACTCAGTTCGTTATTTTCCATTAAGTCACTGAACTACAAGGCAGTATATCCTTAAAAAAAAACCCCACACCAACTTGTGTTCATGGCAAACAAATTTTTCAGACCCACAGAATTTGTTCTTAGCCGTGGTGGTGAGTATGGTCTGGTTATGCAGAACAATTTCTCTATTAGTCTGATGTTTGAATTAATTTAGCTGAAATACTTTCATGGATTCTAATCAGGAATGACATGAACTTCATGGACTATCTTCAAAAGAGTGCTCAACAGCATGTTCACAGTGGATTTTAAGTAGGAGGGCAGGTTGAAGTAAAGCTTTTTTTCTTGTTGGTTTCTGACTAGAATCCAGTCATATCTTCAAGAAGCAAAACAGCTTGAAAAGTGCTCTTAGAACTGAAAAATTCCACTCTGAGTTCACAATGTCACTTTTTGTCATAACTGCTGCTGTGGTTAGCACAGTTTTCATTTAGCTGTGTCCCAATGTGTTAAGCTTTATTTGTGAAATGAGAGTGATCTAGACCTGTTCTGTGATTTCAGGTTTCTGCACTGAAGAATAGGTTGAAGAAAGTCTCTACAACCACTGGAGATGGTGTGGCAAGAGCGTTTCTAAAAGCACAAGCATCTTTTTTTGGGAGCTACAGAAATGCCCTAAAAATTGAACCTGTAAGTAGGAAATTAGTAGGCATAAGATGTAAATCCGCAGCAGTGGTGGGTAAAAAAATTGACAGGAATTCCAAGTGTAGTATAACCTACTTTTACTGATGTCAGTATTGGGGCTCTTTGGCTGACTAGTACTGAAAACTGTTCCTGTCTCAGAAAGAAAGAGGTGCAACATGATGCAAGAGATGCATGCATGATCAGTCACACAGAGAGAAAGGTATGGGTGTTGCTTGATTTTTGAAGACTCCTAAGTTAGCAGAGACATGATAAAAATGTATAAATTATGATCACAGGAGGGTAGTGCATAGTTGATCGTTTTCTCTCACTGCAAAACCTGGCTATTTATGGTATTATTTTTAAAGGTAGCAGAAGATTCACTTTTTACACAATACATGCCTGTGCAAATTTATGGAATCATGGAATTTAATATATTAGTAAAGAAATTGTGCATTTACAGAAAAAAATATTGGGAGTTGTAATTATTGACAATAATGTTTTGTTGGGGAAATTCAATCTCTTGCTTTCTGGTTTGGAGTGGTCTATGATTAAGTGCCATTTGAGTGGGGGAAGGAGTTTTCTCTACTTAATCTTGGGTTTTATTGCTTCTACTGAGGCATCTGTTCCTGGCTTACTGCACATAGCTTCATGGACTTCAGTACAAATCAGTCCAGCCAAATTAATATATTTCCACATGTTTTGTGACACTCTGGTTTTGCTACCGTGTGCCTAGGGGGTTCCCTTTAAAGTGTGTACATTTTGAAGATAGACAGAGAAGTTAAATGATATGAGAAACGTTCAGGTATAGTTCATGAGATACGCCCCAGAAATGTGAGGGATGAAAAGTGCTAACTGCAGAGTGATCCACAGACTATTTCCAAAATATTCTTTGTTCCCTGTTTCTGAAGCAGAGGAGACTAAGACATATGCAAGTCAAATGCAGTGGTAAATCTCAAGTGTGTTCGTGGGCTTACTTGAACTTTTGTTTAGACCTATTGCTGCTTCGTAAGATGATCTCTGTAGAGGACAAAATATACTTTTGTCTTAATACCACCTTCTCTTATCTGCAAGCATTGAGAGGCAGAACAGAAAACAGGTGGTAGCAATGGAGAGCTGGGAGGTGCTGGATAAGTTTTCAGGGTAGGTGGTGAGGCTAAATGACTGGTGTGAGAATGGAGGCTTGCTAGTTGAGAAAAGGTCCTGTACTTTGTGTTCTCCTGCTTGTGAAGACTGATGAAGAGATCTGGAATGCAGACAAGTAATAAATCTATTTATAATCATTATGTTAAAGGAAAAGAGATGAAGTTCGACTACAGGCATTGTGTTTCTTGCGGCTGAGGATGTTTCAGTAACTAAAGTCTTTTCAGAACTACAGTTTGTCTCTCATTATTTTTAAAGCCAGAAGGAAAAAATAGCTCACTCTGAATTTTCAACAGTCTAGTTATCACCATCAAATAAGCATCATTCCAACAATTCATATTCAAATTCGTAAGTGACTTTTGAAGTCAGCATGTGTCCTTCCACATCTTACTGGAGGAATCTGTGTGTCATGTGTGTGTAAAAAATAAATTTGTATTGACTTGGGTATGTCTGGGTGTCAGTGTTGGTCTTGTATGGCATCTAAGGTGGAATAATAGGAGGTATTTAAAATGTTGTTGATATAAATAATCCAAATGAAGCCAGCAAGGCACTCTGGCTATAAGCCTACTTTATCCATGTCGGGGAGGTACTGGCTTCCCTTCATCTGTGCAGGCTTCCTTGTTCTCTGATGCTCCTCCCAGTAGTTGCCAGGCAACTCTGGGAATATTGGTGTATGCTTTGCTTGGATGTGTGTGTGAGATTAACTAGTTAAGGGATCTATGAAGAAAAATTAAAATTTAAATTGCCTTTCTGGAAATACCATCTGGTATTTTGAAGGCTGAATGTTAAAGATGAATATTTGAAATCAGTTGACAATGGCACACCCTTAGAGAGTGCAGCATCAAGGGACAGCTAACTTGGAAGTAGTAGAAATTGTTTGGATTGTTTATCATTCCATGAAATATAACTTGTAAACATAATTGCATACATATTTCATAAAATCCAGTTTTAATAAGCAGGAAGTCAAAAATTTCAGGGCTTTCTTTCTCAAGTCCTTTCATAAATTAGAAATTGCATTTCTGATGATATGTTTCAGTATTAAATACATTCAAAGAAACAGCAACTTTTTCTCCTTTCATATTTTTTGTCTCTTAAGACAATTTAATTTTGCAGACCATCTCATCTGGTATAAGTTGATTTTTTCAAGATAAATGGTGTGAAGCTATTTTTCATTATTCTATATAGGCCCAGAGTATGTCACAGACTTTAACTTCACACTATACTTAAAGTGCTCTTTTTCTGTTCAGAAGCTTTTACTTCTGAAGATACAAAGTTGTGTAATGTGTGTACAAACAAGTACACCAACAGTATGTTACTGTTGCCTTTGAAATGTGAAAACATATCCAGATAACACAGTCTGCAAGTGTAATCAGAAGAGTTATGTAATACAATAAGAGACCCAATCACCTTTCCTGCTCTTGTGTGTGTGTTTTCTGCAGCTGCGTTAAGCCAGATTTGAAGTATGGAGGAATTTCTGTGCATGTGATGTGCTTGGTCTCCACAGAGCTCTGTGCCTCTTCAGTACAGTAAAGCACATGAGCAGCAGTGTGCTACAGCAGTGTGCTACTTCACTGTGCTGAGGCAGACTGTTACTTTTAGGAATATCAGTTAAATTTCAAAGGGACACCACATGAACTTTTTGCTCACTTGAATGACTTTTTACAGAATTCCTGCCTTTTTTTTTTCTTTGGCACATTGCCATTTGCAGAGGGAATTTTTTTTTTCATCTTCTAAATATTCACACAAGTGGGCCATCTTCAACAGAAAAGCTGTGTAATTACTATGTGTGTAGAGGTTTGTAGTACTTGATAGCTGTGTGTGTATTGGTAACTGGGGGGGGAAAGTGAGTCTCCGATTTCCTGCATCACAGATGTTGGCTCTGCACTTTCTTCTGCTGACACCTAGTGGGTACAGACAACGTATGAGGACTTTTCTTTCATAGCCAGTCTTCGCTAAGAAACAAACACATGTGAATAAAGGTAAGCTCACAGTGCAGGCTGACCAGAAGCAGCTGCCTGTAGGGTAGGGTCCAATACAATATACATGGTTCAGATTTGGGATGGTAGTACAGCTAGCTGAGGTATGATGGTTTAACAGCAAGCTCCAAGTTTGACATGGTCTTCTCACCTGACAAAGTTTCTCTCTGTTCTCTGGTTATATGGTCCTCTATCCCTGGAGGAATTTAAAAGATGTGTAGATGTGGCACTTAGAGCCATGGTTTAGTGGTGAACCGGCAATGCTGGGCTAACCGTTGGACTTGATGATCTTGAAGGTCTTTTCCAACCATAAGAGTTTCGTGAAATCCACTGTAAGGTGAAAATGTCTGTACTTTGCTTTTGCAGTGCTGCTACTTTTTGCATGGGTGATTAAGAAGGGATAATTTTATCATGGCCCAAATACAGCTACATTGCTTGTAGCAAGAACTATATTCCTTATTATTTGACTCATATTGTCTTCCTGAGGTCTGTCCAGCAAAACTTTGCATTGTTTTGCTTTCCTGGGGAGGCCCTTCTCTCTATGAATGAACTGGAATCAAGTAACGACAGTGCTGAGATCTCTGTCTGGTGCTAAGGGATGTCACTGGTTACTTTTATGACATTTTGCATGGTTTCTAAACAAAGTAGGTCTCAAAATAATAGGGAAGAGAGCAGAGCTGTGATGGTGTTAAAAGTATAACAAAATTGTTTGTAAGGACATTTTGAAATCAATATGATTTTATTTTTGGCGTATATTATTTAGTTAATTAATTATTAGTATTAATTAATACTTTGAGGGATTTTTTCTTTAGTTGAAGATTTGCTTTCAATCCTGGAAAGGCACAGCCAATAACTTTCCTTTTTTGCCAATAGTGTTGTTCTGGATTGTGATGTTTCCTATAAGAATAAAACTTACTACTTCTGCTTCAGGCTGAGGTATATTGTTATAGTTTGAACCATCTGCTGGTTTTCGGTTGCATTTAAAACATGGAATAGCAATTGGGAGTTTGCTGAAGCTTTAAGGTGCTAATAATGAAACATAACCATCCTATCTATCTGCTGATCCTGCAATGATTATGATAGTGGATGGTGGGTTTATTGAACTGTTGTATTATATACCGTTATCAAACTGAAACAACTTACGTCTTCTGGATTGAACTGAGATCATAAATAGTTATCAGTACTAGCTTCAGTGTCTTGGGAATTACTGATAATTGATGACTCATTAAATAGACTATTAATGTCTTTTACATCTTCATGGTTAGTTATCCAGTTTTATCCAGGTTTATTAGCCTGAGCAGTTGTTAGTTGTGTAACTGGATAAATTCTGATTAACTTTAATTGTTCCAAATTGATTTGGTTTAAATTTAACCTAAACACTCTTTAGATGCAGCCTCTTAAGTGTATACAGAAAATCTTGGAGGCAGAGTAGTCAATGTTCTTTTCTACTTCCACAGTTTCTATGTGCTTTTCGTGGTGAAGTTACTTGCTAATTTGTGAAGTGGACAACAATGTGTTTAAGACAGTGCAAAATGGATTTTAATCTCATTATGAAACTACTTATTGAACCTCATGTATGTATTGGATATTCCAGCTTTCAAATTGCTTTAGCTGAACTGCAGTGGATGTATGCATGTATGTGTGTTTTTATGTACACATTACTGCCTTCATTCTGTTGTCCTTTTTAAGCCTGTTCACTTATATTCGGACTCTAAATAAAGAAGACAAGATGCTTCCGTTTTTCATAACTTTAACTTTGGTACAGATTTTCCCTTAGTATGAAGGAATTTGAGCAGTGGTGAAGAAAAAATTCCATGAATAGGAGGAGATAAAAAGCTAACTTTTTTACATAACATGTAATTCAGCTTAAGGAAATAATGTAATAAGCCTTTTCAGTTTGTGGTATTGTCATAGTTCTGGAACAGTATAGAGACATCTAGGGGAAGTGTAGGATGTTGTACTTCCATCAAGGGTGTATAGTTAATAAAGAGTGTCTCCTTTATTTCCACCTTCTTCGTTTCCTTGAAAAATGCAAAAAACTTTTCTGCCTTCATGCAGAAATGTTATGTCAGTTCTGGAGAATCATTTTTTTCCCCCTTCTTCTCTGTTCTAATAAAGACAGCACTTGTGATTATGCTGCAGTGTATCCCTTCCTTCTGGAGACGCTGGTCTTGACCATGGCACTCTCCTCTGGAGTGAGCTGGCCGTTGAGTCCTTCGGTGTCCACAGGTGGCACAGCCTACCTGATCCCCCTGACATCAGGTCAGCATGAGTCTGAAGGAGGAAGCATGAGGATTGATGTGAAGGCCTTGCAACACAACATACTTCAAATGTGTAGTTGCCTTACATATTATTAGCAGGTATTAGTTTTGTTTCCATCCCTGTTATGAATTCCCTCCTCACTATTCGAACTGCTGTGTTAGCAGTGTCATACATGGGATCATGCTCTGCTGCTGAGATACTGCTCAACTGAACTCTAGAAACTTTCATCTTTCTGTGTAAATTGATTCTGAATTTTAACCTTGGGACATGGGGTCACTTTCAAATTAGACATAAAAGTGCCTCAAAATTTTTTAGGAAGTGAGGTGCCACTTAGCAGTTAAAAGACATTTTTAAAAGACATGCAGCTGCGTTATGGACAGGACACAGCTTTACAACCATCTATTAAAAATTAATGCTGTAATTTCCTGTATTTCTTGTAACCTCCAACTAGAGAATCTACCTTAACAGCTGTTACTATTTTTGGTATGAATACACTGGGGCAGACCCTGAATTGCTGTCTTACTTCTACGAAAGTAAATATTTTTTTCACAAATCCACTGGTAAAGTTGCAATTTCCTATTATCCCAGGATATTATGTTTAACATCTCATCAATCTTGGTAGAGTTGTTCCTCGTATGAGCTCTGAATAGGTTCTATTATGTAGGATACTGTAGCTGACCATAATGAACTAAAGTATTGATGTTACTCTGGCATTGTATATTTGCTGGGCCAAGAGCTGTCTCTGCTTTACAGGCAAGCCGTTACTCTCTACTTCTGTGGAAATTCATGGCCAAGAAAGAGGAAGTTAAGATTAGGCCCATAGATATTTAGATATCCTCCAAGAGCGAGAGTTTTGATGTAATTTAAGAGGACAGTTTACTTATCCATTTTAGGGATTTACAGCACTAGGTATTTCTTGCTTTACAGATTTGTAAGTAATGCCATGATATCAGTAACACAAACTGGAAGACATTTCTCAGGAAGACATTAAACCAGCAGTTTGATGACATGGCATAAAGCTACTCTATTAATTATTTCATTTCAGTCTTTTGCCCAGACTAACAATAAAAATTCCTTCAACAATTTCAGATCTATAAGATGCAAGTGAGACAGAAGTTGGAAAAGTAGATGATGTGTGATGCAGAGTGAAAAAGCAAATGCTGGATAAGTCCAGAAAGGAAACTTTATTGGAATATGTGTGCAGTAACACAAAGTGCATGTTACAAAGTGGTGCATAATTGATTTTGAAGAGGCTTTGTAGCATTCAATGCTTTATCTGCTATGAAGTATGATTGTTGCCATGATGAGTTTTTTTGTTGGTTTTTTTGTTTTAAGTTATCCAGTGGAAGAGTAAGTATTTGTTTCCAACACCCAGTAATTGTCACATCCTAGTTACTTTCTCTGCATAGCCATATTTTGCATAGTTTTGTGGGGATTTTCCCTGCACATTATTTTAAAGGTATATATTGTATACAGAATAGATCCTTCTCTTTTACCACAGCTGACACCATAGGTCAGGGTTTCAGGAGTGTTTGTCCATCTGTGTAAAACTGAAGAAGGAATATCACTGTTTCTGTTCCATGTAGACAAACTTGTTTAAAAAAAAACCCAGGCAAACCTAAACAGTGTTTCCCAAACAGGGGAAACAGCAGAAGGCTATAAAATAAAGACTTTTGTTCTTCTTGCATTACAGTTATTGCTGATGGATGTTTAATAGACATTTTCACCTATCTTGGCTTTTTTCCTGTTCCAGTGCTGTTGACTTTCAAATATGTACCTGTATAGACAGTCTAGCAGTGCCAAAATGATGGTGATTGCTAACTCTTGTCCCAATAGCTATGCTAACTGAAAAAAGTGAGCAATGACAGTGTGTACACCCTGATGCTTGTATGATAAAATGGAGATAAATTGAATTTCTGTATATTAAGGAAAATACTTATATTCCTAGTATGAAAATTCTGTGGTTTGTGGCATTTTGAGGACCCTAGTTTTCAACAGTCTCACTTAGAAGCTGCCTGTAACTACTGTTATGCTTTACCATTTGTGGATAGTGTTCTAAAAGACAGTAGTCAGAATTCAAAATCACTGACTGAAGAAGATTTTCTGTGTAATTTTTGTTTTAATTTCAATTCTGTTGCTGTGTTTTGTCTCTGAGCATTATTGTCGTTATAGACGTTTCAGCTTCTGCTTTTGCTGTTTTAAACCTAGCTTTTCTCTAACAAGCATTTACTGTTCCACAGAAAGCATTTAATATTCTACATCTAAGTCTGTTGAGATATACATATGTTAATGAAACTGAAAAGACATTCTCTTTAATCTCTTATAGCAGACTGTTATGTAGTAAATAGAATTGTTTTGTAATTTCCAAACTGTTGTGAGATATTGTGTTGTATAATTCTGTATGGAAACTAAGATCCTGATGGAATGGTAATAAAAAAACAGTGCTTGAGAAAGTTAGCATGGCCCCTGCTGAATATGACTTTTCTGCTGTAAAAGATGCAGTCAAACGTTCTGTCCATCGTATGGGTTACAATAAAAAACAACCAACAACAAAACCCAAACCCAACCAGACAGCCCCCCGCCAAAACCCCCCCAAACCAACATGGGAACGGTTTTGTATTTCAGTCTAGAAACATAGCCCCAAGCAAGGGATCGTGTGCTCTGCATCTTGTAATGCGCTAGCAGCAGTAGTAGATGAAACGTTAAGTTCCTTTGAGTGTGGTTTTCAGAATCCTGATGTTCACAGGACTGCTTTGAGATTATTAACATTTATCTGTTTCATGCTGACATTTGAGTTTTTGTGATATCTTAGTTTATTGGAACTTGTGAGCAAACAGAAGAGAAGTATCTTGTGTTTGATTGTATAAATAACTCTGCAGCCTCTGTAGAAATTACACGTTCAGCCACCAGACTGGATGGAGTGACTGTGTCCTCTGTGTTAGTGCTGCAGAAATAAAAGCAGCTTTGTTCAAAAGCCTCCAAATTTTCCTATTACTAGGGAAGGCTGGACAGTGAGGAGCAGCTCTGTGATACTTCAGCTTTACTCTGGAAGGATTTGTACATTCAACTGATAAATTATTTGTCTGTGACTTTCACACCTGATTCTCTGTTTTTTATGCTATTTTATACACTTGGTTTTGTTTCTTCTCAATTTGTCTCAAGCCTTTGTGTGTTTTGGACTGACTTTTGCCTTTGTTTTTGTTGTGTTTTCTCCTGATACTTGACTTATAATTGAGATTGGACAGCCTTAGCAAGCAATGAAGCAGTGTGCAAATGCCACCATGCAGGAAAAGTTGAAGATATTTCCTGAACTAATAAAGCGCAGGGGACTTAGAGTAGAACAATGAAGCAAGTAAACAAACACCAAGCATAAAATAACATGACCATTCAATTCAGGCTCTGTGTAAGGCACTCAGTGACTGTGTGTTTTTTAAATGAGCTGTGAGCAAGTTGCATTGCATTTGGTGTTAGGGGAAAAAAAAACCACAAAACCAAAACAACAAGCCACCCACACAAAAACCCAACCAAACAAAAAGCTACTAATAAACCCTACACCAAAAGACAGTTCAGGAAAAGAGTAAGGTTTACATTCTTACCAGTATGAGCAGCTGTACTTAGAAAGTTGAACAGAAAATACTACTTCCCTTGAAAGAAGGTAGTATGAGAGATATTTTTGGTCTTTTGGTTTGTAAATTAACATGCAGCAGCATGCAAACTTGATGAAATAATGCTAAAAATTAGAATATTTAATCAGATTAGGAACAAACTAGTAATGCCTGATCATAGAAAAGCCATGCACTCGTCTTCTACAATGCACGTTATAGATTGTGTATGTATTGGAGCATACCTTTTGTACTCTTATAGCACAACAAGAGTAAAGTGAAAGACAGTAAATCATAATTATTTGTAATGATTTGCATAGCTAGGTGATAGAGCTCCTACAATGAAAGCCTAAAATGCTGTGGGGGTAAAGACAGAATGAGACATCTGTATGTGTGACATTGACAGTTCAGTGTGATTGCTTTCCATGGCAGACAGCATAGGAGACCTGCTCTCATCCAGAGTTGTACTTCTCTTCAGAATGATATTGAGAGATTCTGCTACTGCCCTGGGGCTCAGCACAGTCACATGTGAATGCAGGTTCAGTAGTGTGCTTGCTGGCCTCTACTTCTTCAGCCCTGGGGAGGGGTAGGGTGATTCATGTTGTACTGGTTACTTGCTTAAGTCTTCTGAAAAGAGAAAGTGTAGAAGGGGACAGAGCTCCTTTTCTGATTTGTTTCTTGCGTATCATCAGAGAATCGGGCAGCTTTGGTATGGGTGGTACATCAGTGAAAGATGGCTCATGACCACAGTGTTATATAGGCAAAAATTAATTTAACGTTTAAGAAACCTTTTTCTTCTTTCTTCTCTTTTGGGGGTGGCACAAAAATGTAAACTCTGCAGTGTGCTGATAAAGGCATTGTTCTTTAAAATACACACTACCTCAGTCTAGTAAAACATCAGGTGAAAAGATTCTGTCTTTTCATATCTTTTTCTAATTTAATTCATTGTTTTCCGTTCCTTTCATTCAATGAGCAGCAGCTTTTGGCAATGACAGGTATTCTATTGTGACTGAAATATGCATTTTGTAAGTCATAACTGTACTTGGTATTTAAATAAACTGTGTATGTACGGCGTGCAAGATTTATGCAGAACACAGCTGGAGGTATTCTGCTCAGAATTCCGATGGTTTAAAATGTCTCTTTCAAGTTTGAAAATGTGTTGTGAAGTAGATACCATTATGATAATTGGAAGTTCAGTTTCTCTGTCTTGCTCTATTATTTTTTTTGAATACAATTAACACATCACACACACTTCACCTGGTCTCTCCTCATTTACCTCTGACACTTCCTTGATATTTATTTAGACACATGTGGTGTCTTTGCTTTGAACTCAATAGTTGGTATATTCACTAGATTATTTTTCTTTATAAACATTTTTCTCTTTTGGGGATATACAATTAGTTTGTGTTGTTTGAGAAAAGTATACATACTGATGTAAATTTAAATTCTTTTACTTTTTTGTTAGATGATCAGGACATAAAGATTGCAGAGAAAACTGAGTTCTCTCAAATCAAAATACCTGCTGAGAAGTTGCAGAAGCAGTTTATTTTATCATAGCTCTCATGAGGGAACAGTACAGAGGAGATATGCAAAAAGCTAGGGAGAGAAAAATTAAGAAACAACGCAAAATGTATTTTGAAACTGTTATATTTAAGGAAGCATAAATGTGAAGCACAGGAATCAATCTCGTGTTTGAGTTAAGCTTCTTTCAGTTTCAGCAGCAATGCTTTTATTTCTGAAAAAAATGAAAATAAGACCAAATTCTTAAACTGGATTTAAGAAAATAGTGTTGGCATAGTTTTTGTCTCTTAAATGTCTTATGTCATGTGCTATGTTATGTGACAGATATAAAACTGTTAGTATAGTATCTTCCAGAAGACAACTAGAAATTACTTGACATAGGTTTTTATAACTTTTAAATAACCTAAAGTTTATGACAGATCAAATTCCAGTTATACCACAGGATAAAAGTATATGAAAATATAATATTGTACATCTTTTGTGGGAATTACATTTGCCATTTTATTTTTAAATTTTAATCTATTCTAAGCTTGATCCTCACAGTAGAGCCTAAATTATTCTGGATTATTTCATTAATTTTAGCTGCAGTTTGACATGATCTGGGGCTGTGTGTTTGTAGAATTCCTCTTCATTGTCCCTTTGTGGGATAGCTGTTTTCCATAATATTGTTGTCAACTGTATTACTGAGGATGCTTAGTATTTGTAAATTAGTTTATTTCAGGAAAAAGATGTCACCTACTGAGTAAGAATTTTTCTTTGTTTTAAAAATGAACTGATCAACCCCAAAGTTTTCAGGTCTAAGACTCCTAAGTTTATATATGAAGGTTAAAAGCCATTTAGAAACAAAATGGAAAGTAAACTGTGCCCTTGAATGAGTTTTATATAATGCATGATTTTTATTCTTATGAAAGGTTTGTCTCTGAGATCTGATGCATTGTAGAGAGTCTTCCTTGTTTCCTGCAGCACCCTTTAGTTGTGAAATGGAAATCCAGAGTGTGAAGGGTTCTGAAATGCTGTCCACAACAAAGGAAGTACAGTTGTGACAAACACAAAAATGAGGTGTGTTTGGTTGCTTCACCGTAGCCATCACCATGGAGAGATCCATTGTTCTCCAGCTGCGTCTTTGCTGGGTTGCTTAGGGAAGGGCATGATGCAGAAACCATTAGACCAGGGCATTTATAAAGAAGACATATCACAGTAATGCAAAAGGAAATCAGTGTTTTCTTTGAGATACCTTTGACTTGGACTTTGAATTTTCAAATACACATTTAAAATTATCTCTATGTTAAACTTCTTGAAAGAGCATATTTTTTTTTAATGAAATCATTCCATAATAAAATATTTCAAGTACTGGATAAGCTGTAAAGCTTAGGGCTGATAAACAAAGCATCTGAAGCCAAATGGCCCCTTAGCTAACCCCAATTAAAATAAAGATTTCATTGCGCTCTGTCCTGACAGAGAGGGAACATATTGTTGCCTTTAAGGGAGTTTGGTTTAGTTAATGAAAGAATTTAATTTTTTCAAATACAGAATCTAATTAAATAAGTTTCAACTTGACTTGCAGTCGAGGACATTTTAACTCCTTAAAGGTTACTTTTGTGTCCAAGTGTAGCTCTCCTGAATTATTTCTGAGGCAGTATTTAGTTTTGTGATTTATACAATAAATTTTCTAGCAGACCTCATGTGAGTACATGCCTGTTTTATATATACATACATGCCATTGATTCTCGAAGTGTAAAACCCTTTTGTTGATGTTTCTCTTTTCACACATCCTTTTTGGCATTGTCAGTGAGGAATATTAACGGACTAGGTTGGTTACAGGAACGTGGAAGTGGAAGTGGCATGGGTTTCTGCTGAATTCACTGTAAAAGATATAGGTACATCACTCACTCCTGCAGTTCAGTGAAAGGAAAGATGTATCGAAGGATTATCCTTGGTGAATGTCTCCCGTAGTAGTTTAAAAAGTAGAACACTGTTTTCTTAGGATTAATGGTGAAAACAAAAGCAATTTGTAAGGATTACAAATGTGATTAGTTTGTCTTTCTTCAGGATCCATGTGCAATTGTATCGGTAGAGTTTATCCGCCACTTGTCAAGTAATAGTTTATTACATATTCTTCACTAAGAATATATGAAAAGTAACTAACTCTTTCATCTAAAGATACTTTCTTCTTACAAGAATGCTTTATACTTAGTGCTTGAAGGTAGTGAAAGAACAGGAATGCTGTTGCTTGTCTTCATTTTTATCTAAAATTTGAAAACAATGTTAAATGGTTGCTGTGTCTTTGGTAATAAAATCCTATGAGATGAGTTACAGCCTTCATGGGCTGATAGTGAATAATGCTGTTGGGCTGGAGTGTGTGTACTTTGTCAGCATAGGAACTGGAATTAAAAGCACCTACCCAGCATCACTCCAAACAGTGGGTTCTTTTAAATTATGGATGCTGAATCTAATCAAGGAAGTTCATGCTTAAGGTAAATGGTATTTAGTTCTAACAGGTACATAAATGTTTTCTCCAAATGTCTGTGAAACTATAAATATGTACTATTCTGCAGCAGTGGCTTTCCACTTAATAGAGAGGAATCCTTGATCAAAATTTTAAAAACACACATATGTTGTGTCCCCTCATTTGGGGGTTTTAAACCAATGTTTGGAGTCCAAATGTCACTTAATCATATATTCTTCTCTACATGTTGAGTAAATTGCATTCCAGCTCTCTTAAAGTGAGTTTCCAGGGTGAGCAAAGAAGCTGTCTTTGCTGAAAGGCTATTGATTTCCCAAGTCAAACGTACTCCCAAGGATGTTGACTACTTTTGCTCCAGGTGTGTGTGACCTTTGACTATAGAGGTAAATGCTATTCAAAGAATGTCTACCTGTGTGAAGAAATAAATTACTTTTATTTACAGATACGTCACATTATAGTTAATACAGATAAGTCACAAAATACTTAATGGTTTTGGACAGGCTTGCAGGGACATTTTACATGAAAAAGGGTGATGGTGCAAACACAAATTAAATTAAGGACTAGATATTAATGGAGTCCTAAAAGTCTCTTACTTATTTGCCATATGTTAGATCTTGAGATAACTGAGATGCGGTGCTGTTCTTTTCTGTGAATTTCTGCAGATTATTATAATTAAGATCTTTCAGAAATCTCAAGAATAGTTGCCAAACATTACCAAAAATAAAGAATTGCATCTCACCAGAGTTCTGGACATCCTCACTTTGCCCTAAAGCTACGTTTCGCATCCATTATCTTGTCATAGCTTATTGTGCTCAATTTTAATAGCAATTTTGTAGTTTAACTGACCTGAAAGTTTTCCAGAGTCTATTATACCCACAGGATATTTCCCTTATATGTTTTTATTGTTTTTCATCCTGTCCAAAATCTGTTCTTGGGAAGTCTTTGGTGATGGAGAGCATGAATCAGAAATTGGAGTAAATGATGTAGTGCCTTTACTGGTAATTATCAGTAATTAACTCCACTTTGTATTCTTGAGGAACATCCATTCTAACAGTCGTATAGGAAGGCTGGAAGACTGATATATTTGATAAAGATGTTGGGGTTTATTTCATTTTGCTTATGCTTAGTTTAGTGTGTATACTGACTGTTCTGCATTTAAGTTTCAACCTACAGGTGCTGAAACTTTAAATACAAAACTGCTTTTGCAGTGCTGCGGTCTGCAGTTCTAGCTTTACTGCCTTTAAGGGTGCTGTATTCACAAATGTTATGTGAAATTCTTACTTTGATATCCCAGAGTCTAAGAAGTCATGTTTTATGCTTTAAAAAAATAATTAAGCAAATGTTGGTTCATCAGTCCTTCCTATTGTATAGGAAGCCCTGTTATATTAATTGGTTGTCAAATCTCTGAGAAATAATGGATTAACGTGCTTGATCATAATGCCCTGTTCAGAAGCTGGAGTTTGCTGATGTCCCCAGCCTCTCTATTTAACGTGATCACAGATCTGCATCCAGGACATTTGAGTGGTTTGCATTTCATTAATACGATTTCAGCAGACAATACTAAGTTGCTGTTGGGCCTGCTCTGACAGCTAATTACTGAAATGAAGTGTGTACACGGCTAAGAAACAATGGAGCACTTGTCAGGAACATTAAAACAATGCAGAAATAGTGCCAAATCACTCCTCTGAACAGTTTCTCTTGTCTCTGCAGACCACCCTTGGGACATGATTGTGGTGGTCAGTTAGACTTCAAGGAAGCAAAGTTTATTACTGTTGACTAAAATGCAATATAGTTCTTCTGTTTTGTGCTTTTCTCTGTGTAATTCAGATGATTGCATGAACTTACACTGATTGCTAGGCACACTTAGCTCTTGCTTGAAGACAGCACTGCACATTTTCCTCCATAAAATATCTGGTTTGGTTATTTAAATACCAGAGTTTCAAATGGTTTTCAAACCCCTTTGTGGCATTATTTGCAGGAAAAGTTCTCCCTGGCAGTTTGGAGGAGGAGAATATGAAGTGACTTCTTGTGTCTCTTCCACTGTTAAAAAAACCCACAAGCAATCAAGTGAGGTTAGTAGCAGCAAAGCTTCATAATAAAGGAGAAGGAGCTATTCTTTGTACAACAGGTAGTAATCCTGACAAGCACTTTTTCAAGTGATACTGAGGAAGTTTGTATTGGGTTGGGAGAGATTCTTGGGAGAGGCCTCTCTTGGGGAGAGGCTTGCTTAATACACAAGCAACAGTAGACTCAGTAAATTTCTTGAGATACAGATTCTGATCTGATAGAGGGTGAGGGAAGAAAGAACACTCAGGCTTTTAGCTCCCTCTCTTTCCTGAATGTCTGCTTATGACTATATTGGAGACAGAACAATGGGCAGAAAGACTTTTCATGTGATCAGTTATGGTCCTTGTGTTCCAAAACTCTGATTTCCAACTCTTGTCTTTTTGGTTGTGCGTTTTAGGGTTTTTTTTCTTTACCCTGTATTTGGGTACCAACCACTGGAAATGAGATGTTGCCACAGAATTATGTAACTTGCCATAAAGAAAAGTAAAAAAGAAAAAGCAAGAACTAGTTTCAGATGCTGAGTGGACAAGACTCTCCTGTCTCACCTCCATTTCAGACATTTTAAGGTATTTTGGTAACTGATGTCTTTCAGAAGAGATTATTTTTGTTTAAGAAACACTGTGCCACACCTTCATCATTGGGCACTTTCTATATCCATTTGCAAACTTATTGTGTATGTATCATTCTAGAGCAGAAGCAGCCAAAGCTACAGTCTGTTCAGTACTGGGGAAGGGGGCTTAGCTCAAGGCTTTTGTAAACTTATCTTATTGAAGGTGGTTTTGTCTTTATGGTATATTGGCAGAATTATTAAAAATAATATGATGTTGGCTACCAAGCCACTTCAACTGACATCTGTAATGTTGTAAGAGAAGGTGCTTAGTTTGGAGATAATTATTTTTTTCTGCTGATGTTAAGAGGAGTCTTGGATTACCACTGTAGCTTATCTTGATGCATACATCCATGTTCCTGGTTATAATGAGGGCCAGAGCCACCTCTGAGCAGCTCATGTTATTTAATCTGCACCTCTTCAAGTCCACAGATAGCATGGAGACAAGTGAGTTTGTATTAAGAGCCTTTATTCCCTTAGTGATATGTGCTCGTATTTCTAGTTTTTACAGAAATAGAGAAAACTGAGGTGGCTGGGTTTTCTTTCATTCCAGTGACTATAAGGATCATCTAAATATGTTGATTTAATCATATTTACAATCAGTGACCTATACAAAATTGCAGCTTAGCTTTTTGGTCAGTATGAAAACGCACCTTTTAAAATTTACTGCTTTTAATACCTCAGGAGTTATAACCAAGGTGCTTAAGATATTTGGCTTTAGTGTTCATTCACAAGTAATACGAGGTTCTACTACAAGCCATAGCGTCCAGCAGTAAAATAATCACAGTAGAAAAAACCCTCTATTTCTTGTGGAATTTGAATCTGAAAAGTTTGGACTAAAATCTGCTTAATTTGGAGGAAAAAAAGGATAGTAGCAGGTTGTGCCAATAAAGGGTCTGTTCTGCCTGATCAACTCAAAAATTCCTGTTATGGTGCCGGCCATTCTTGCAATTAATTTTACCAAACAACTTCCTGACTGAGCTCTGCTTTCATGTATTCTCTCTCCATGGAAATTATGTCCTTTTTCTCATTTCAAATTAGATGAGTACAATGAAATTCTTATTTTACATATTTATTAACAAGGCTTTCATCCCTATGGTATTGTAACTATCCTCACTACTTTATGCAAAGAAATTACAGGGAGAACTCACAAACCGTTAGGAGGGATATGTAATCACTCTTTTTCAAGCATCATTGCTCATATCTGTATTCATCTTGCATCTGGCCTTCCTTTCCATATACTGTTGATGAAATTTTTTTGTAATTCTGAAATAAATCACATTATAGACCTCATGCCAGGTTCATATGTCTTAGATTATCCATTGTTAGAAAACTGATGAGTGAAGAAATTATGTCAACTCCACTGTCTGGCATGTGAAGGGTTAAGGGAATTTTTACCCTCACCAAAAAGTATTTGGTCAGGTACTCAGGTGCTAGAAATTTTCTTAGCAACATCAGTCACCTAGGAACATGATCATCTGCTGTTCTGGGGTAGAGATTACAGAGCTTAATGATTAGCTACTATAAGCTGCAGCTGATGCCAGACTCTACCCCCTTTACACCTAATTAGCCTCATTAATGAGCTCTTCTGCTCTCCACAGAGAGGGCTTCCTCCTTGGAATAGGAGGCAAAAATACTTCACCCAGGTAGATGTGCTGAAACCTTTAATTATTGCCCACACCTGCAAAGCCTTGTGTCTCTGACAGCAATATTGCTTAGCCAGAATAGTGCTTATTTACAGTGACCACAGTACAGAATATTAACTCTTTAGCACCTTATTTTTAAGCTTTGAAAGTGTTTATGTAGAGTATAAATCAAAGCACTCTAAAATGTGCTTAATAAAGCTGAGCGTGTTGTGTGTGGTGTTTTTTGTATGTGACAAAAACATTTTTTAAAGTTCCTGAGTTTAACCCTGAAAAGCGAGTTTAAATAGCTGTTGAATGACATGTGTTGCATTGCTCGGACTAAGAATGCTGTGAGGCAAGTTGCATTCTCTAAGTGAGCAACTTTTGCATTGGGAGCAATGCAATTCTGTACTGCTAAAATTAAAACATTAAATAACATTCATGTAGTTATCAGTGTAGCCGACGTTAACTGAGGTAATGACATGTTCTGGTGTGAATCTTAGCTAGAGCAACACTTGGTAAATATCTTCTACATTCTAGTGTTTAAATGTCTTGAAATTTGATAACATGGTGTTTGTTTTATTGTTTAGTTGTTTTAATGCTAAAATAGCTCTGCAATATTTTTGCATGTGCATTTGGGTCAAAGTGATTATGCCCATGCAGAGCAAATGTGTTTGTGCATTTATCAAATTACCTCAAAGGGCAGCTCAAGTCAGTGCTTATTCTAGTTTTTAATTGGAAAGTTCAAAATGCTAATTTCTCAGTGCAAATACTTCGTTGATTATTTAGTAACTTTTTCCACAGTAGCCAGTTTTCTTGGATTTTCAATGGAAAATGCCAGCTGTGAAAATACCTATCATTCCTCGTTTACTCTGTGGCACTGGAAAGAGTGTCATCCAGTCCTGTGGAATCGTCTGACCTGAAGATGAAGAAAGCAGATGATGAGTGCTCACTTTTACTGCTTTTCATTCTTGTTTACCTGGCTTTCTCAGCTCCTGCCCACCTCCTTGGAGCAGGTGAAGCAATTACAAAGAAAATCTTAGGCTACAGGATGCTCAGAGTTTGCAGGTGACTGTAGTCACAAGTTGTGGCTCTTTCTGAGGGAGTTTAAGAGAAAGAAATGATTTTTTTTTTTCCCCTTGGATAACCATCTTTTAAAATGAATAGAAGATTGTGTGCCTCTTGCAAGGCATGTTCAGTGCTTGCATTTTAGTCAGCCTTGTTTCCCTTGAAGATGTTCTTAGCAGAAAGCTGAGCTAATTCTAAACTAAAGCATTAAAGTTCAAAAGGAATTTGGAACAGAATACATGTATTCATACTGTCAAAGAATAGTAAGAAACCGACAACAAGGTCTCAGAGCTGTGAGGTCACTGCAATAATAGGCATTATTAGCAATTCCTATGAATTTGTACAGCAAAGTTTGTTTTACTTAATTAAAACAGCATCACCAGCCAGCATGTAATAATGCACAGTGTGAAGCATAGAAATTCATGTGCATTAAATGCAATTTTATTTCAACACCAAAATAAAGCATCAAAATATGTGATTCTTCAAATAGTTGGATAATGTTTTGTCAATTATTAGTGCTCGTTATAGCTATTCCATAAACGGGACTGAATTTTATGGACTCTCCTGATTGAAATCTTGGCAGGGTTAGTTCTGTTTCCTAGGTGAGAAAGCCTGAGGTTCCAGGGCAGATGAGAAGGACTTATACAAGATAAAAATTATCATTGAGGGCATGTGGGTCTGGAGGGCAGCAGAGTTGGCGTTTTTGGCCCAGCAAATATCTGCCCATCTGCTCTCTGTCAGGATATGTTAGAAGTGCATCTGGATTCGTGCCCCAGAGTTTCAGCTCTGAGCAGGTCATGTGCTTGTCTCCACGACAACTCGAGGAACTGTGTAAACTGCTGCGCTCTGAGCCAGATGCTTCTCTGCACATGTGGTCTAATTAGATGGCATTTCCCCCTCTCACAAAAGAGTTCAGAAATTTTTTTGTGGTTTCCATGTCAGAAATGTGCAGCTGATATGATGGGAGTTGGGAGGAGTCATGCAGCCAAAAACCAGAGCTCAGCCACGGTGGGCGTGAGCCGCAGGTTTGCAGGAATGCAGAACAAATTCCCTTTGGTTGCTTCATCAGGGATTGAACAAAACCTGTGGGGGAAGGTAGTGAAAGGAAAAATCTGCCTTTTTTTTTTTTTTTTAAATGTCCTTACACTGAACACAACTTTCTCTTTATGACTATACCAGGGAGGAACTGGGGACTGAGGTAGATGACATATCTTGCAGTCAGTGCTTGCAAGAGACAGCATTCTCAGTCTCTCAGAGGTAGGGTTTCTTTTTAATTCTTTTTTTTTTTTTCCAAGGGTTTGAATAAAAACTGCAAGAAGTGAGATATTGTAGAGGAGAGCCTGGGGAAATAAAATCAAACTTAACTTATAAAAACTGATACTTTTTAAGATGGCAGGATCCTGAAGTTACTGTGAGATGGGGGAAAGAGCTTAATTTAGTGCAGGTGATGGAAAAGCTCTGCTAAAAGGAATTGAAAAGTAGTGTGGTTTTGGGAATTATTATTAACATGGCTTTTTTTTGTGTCTTACCTTCTCATGTGGTAAAATCTGAGTCTCTTTCTGATAGTGAATAAATGTTAAAGGGAGAATGAAGAGTTTTCATTTATTTTAAAACAGAAATGCTTTGTTTTTCTTTCTTTTTTTTCTCCCCCACCTGTGAGGAGAAGCATCTTGATGAGTTTTGGACTTGATTTCTTAGTTCTTTCCCAGAGGTTGTTTGGGCAGATACATAATATACTGATTCTGCAGCAAGCAGTATGGAGGCAAATGTTAGGTGTAGCAAGTTCCAGTTGTTCCCAGGAATGGATGCCATTGCATCTTATAGAGTGTTAGGGATATGAGCTACTGATTTATAATCTCACCTATATGATAAATAACCACAGCAAGTACCTGTGTGTGTGCATTTATATATTAATCATTGACCACTTATGTTTCCCTAGAGACCATTACCTGACTTGAGCAGAAAGGAATTAAACCTTTTTCCAGTGTTCCTAACCTAGTGCCTTTGATTACCTCTCTCAAGGGAAATGATAAATTCCTTCTCTAAACTGACTTCTTTTCTATGTTTTTTTATGGGAGTAGTTGAGGCTTCCACACTAAATGATACAGTGGTATAATGTGATGACAGATCAAACCTCAGTGAGTTCTATTATAGTAAAAGCATTTATTTTGCCAGATATTATATGAAGGAGGTGGCATTGCATATCATGTTATCTTCTATCTTGTGCATTAGTATATCTGCCAGAGACTGGATGTCTCTAACTTAGTGCAAATTTGAAGTTCAATTCCATTATAGCCATTTTATTTATAGAGACAGGCTTTTTGCTACTTAGCTCTGAGAGTGAGATTTTTATGACCTACCTTTATGACAAAAGCTTCTCTCACATTGCTTAGTGAAGTCAAAACCAGTTTATTCTTCTTCTGTATCTATATTAGCATCTAAATATTATATTAGGATGTTTCAATATTAAAAATAACCATTTTATTCAGTGTGGTTTAGGGGATTCTGATGAAAAAGGAGTTGCATACATCTTGCACAAAGATGTATTTTCAATGTATTTATTTGGGTGAATCCTGGGAGATTCATGGATTTGGATGAGTTTTGGCTTTTTACATGTATCTAAGAAATAAAAAAAAGCAAAATATTAACATTTGTGACCTTTGGTGGTGTAATGGTCATTTCTAAATCTTGGCCAATCAATTATTGTTTGGTTGGGTTTTTTTTTTTAGTAGAATAGTTGGTTTCTATTGAGTTTTAATAAATGAAACAAAACAAAACAAAAGCTTGGCATTTATCTCATAGGAAGTACTTTGTGTAGATTTTGTTTCCGACCATACTTTTATATTTTGTCATAGTATAAAATAACTCCTATAAGGAATTGCACTGTAATTTTTCTCCTTTTTTGTATTGTCACTAGTGTTCCACAATAGTTAAAATAGAAAAAGGCCTTTTTATTATAGGGAACCTGAATTGGTAGCTGCTTTGCATGCAGAACATACTAGCTTCAATGGGAGTATTGCTCATGGAATGATTGCAGAACTAGGCCCTGAAATTACCTTACCAGCTAATGATAAAATCGCATGCAGGCCACAGGGGTTTTTGTGGAATAAATATAAGAGTGGAACAATATACAGTACACATTATACCAGTAATTTAAAGCATATTCAGGACAAAGAGAGAGTTCCTAGTGCAGGCAGCATCATAGAGATTTGCTGTATCTGATAAAGATTAGGTTTCTCAGCTCATAATACCATACTATTACTTTTCTTTTGTTAGTCTTTCAACACCTACACTCATGCATTGACACAATATCAAGTAGGAAGAGGAAGAATAGCCTTGTATTTAAGGTACTGAACAGGGATTAAAGAAATTTCGGTTCCTTTCCCTGGCTCTGCCAGGGACTTTTGTGACCGTGTACAAGTTACTTATTATTTTCATTCCTCTATTCTTGATCTGTGAAATGATGATTTTTTTTTTCTCCATTTTTTTTTCTTCTTTTTACTCAGCCCTAAATGCTTTCTTGCTGGCTTCTTTGCACTTCATCGTCCAGGTTTGTTGCTTAAGTTCTAGAGAAGCGAGGCTGTATCAGTTGCTTAGGGCTGTCTGGTGTAGGTGATTTGGAAACCAGGGCAGGCAGTGGCTTGAATTAGCCATGTAAACACTTTGCAAGATGGCTCGCTCGATTGCAGTAAAGTACTTTCATTATTTGTGAATATCAGTATGTGTCATTTTACTTGGTGTAACATGAAAATGCCAGGGTTTGAAAGAAGGAAAAATATTCCTGTGTGATGTACATTTTTTCCAGTTACATATTTTTTTCTTACTTTCACCTTTTATTTGAAGTCAGTTTTGTAAAAAGTTTGTCAGGTCCTTCAATGCTACTTTCACTGAGTCTATCAATATCTAAGCAGCTTTTATTACAATGGTTTAATTCAAATCTTATTCTGTATTTTTTCTACAAAAGTTGCACAGTAATTTTAATTTACCTTCAGTTTGTTGATCTGAAGACATTTTGGATGTTGATTGATTACATCTTAATAATGCATTGCATTATGATAATGCCAGTACCACTAGGGTTCTAAAGCACAGGCCACAGAGTTCTAATGACAGTGTTAAAGATTTTTATAAAGTCTGAGTATATGCATATTATAATTTCACATTTAAAGTTGAGTTGTGTCTCAGTTGCTTCATCCTAGTTGGCACCTTGCTGGGAAACGGTATCTTCAGTGGTTGCAGGAAACAGATGTATGTCTTATCTGAGGACACTTGACTTTTATAGGGGTTTTGATCAAGAACCTAATTGTTGATATGAGTCTGCTTTTTTCTCTTCAGTCTTAACTCCAAACTCCAGTTGCTATCTAGTTTTATAAAGGGAATTACAAAAGCATTTTTGGGATGCTTACAAGGTAACATTTATTAACTTCCAATATCTGCATGAGGAAACTCGGTTATAGCCAGTAACCACAAACAGCTCTACATTTTTGCAGGTTTTTCCTGTTTTCTCTTATTAGTGCAAGGTGCATTCTTCATAGTACAATCAGAAAAAGCACTTGGGGAAGCATGTTTAACTTGTTTTTTGTGCTGCAGAAAATGTCTGTCTTGCTTCACGTGATTTGCCTGTCAAGGAAAATTGTGTAAAAGAAAGCTGCCAAGCTCTTGGAAGGGCAAAACATATGCTGGTAAATGCTGTATGCTGTAGGTGCATGTACCCATGATCCGCAGCCAGGTATAAGCTAAGTTTGGACAAATGACATTTATAAGGGGATATCGATATGATTAAGTGTTATGATTGGTGTCAGTGACTCTGCTGACTTGTAATCATCTTTCTCCCTTTTATTTCTCCTTCAGTGATATTATTGCAGCTTATTACAGCAGTTATCCTATCTCATGCAGAAGAGTGACAATGTCAGAAACTGCAATTCACCAGCAATTGCAAGAGTTGGGAATTTAAAGATGGCTCATTTTGTTTGATACTGTAAAACTTAGTAAGACTATCTATCGAAAGTATAGATACTGAAATCTATTAAAAAACCAACCAAACAAAAGAACCCACCTTAGATACTCTAGAAAGGAACATGAAATCAAGTCTGATATTGGACCAGTAATGGCAATGGATGTTTACATGAGACAGTAAGTGTTTGGACAGTACACCCTGCATTGCTAAATACATTTTTTTAAATTATTTTCAAGACTGCACTTAGCAATACTAGTTTATCAGAACTGGTAGTCTCTTTTTGAACAGAGTCTTAATTTAGTTTTCTTTAGAAGTGTGGTCAAATCTCTGAGCATGTGATTTCTTTGTTCCTGAGCAGAATCTTGAAATGCTAATAAAGCTGTGGTATCGTTTGCTTAATGCAGGGTATTTGATCTATGCTTTCTTGATTCCATTATGACTGAGGCACATGCAAAGAACTTTCTTGTGCTGAATGAATGTACTCGTTATAAGCAGGTTATTTGTTGTTGCAATTGCCAGCTGAATGAGCCAGTGTCCTATCAGGTGTCTGTCACCAGTTTCATATTTTCTTTATGGAATCCTGCTGGCTGACTTCCTCAGCTGTGATGAGCTAATCTTTCCTTGAGGTTGTAATCACAATTCTTGAAAGGTCTGCAGAGTAAAGGATGTGGTTATTCACAACACCTAGGTAGTAATAAAACGGAGGTATATATATCTCTTGCATGTCATTGTTCTTGCAGTGTATTTGGGGTTTGCAGCAGAGCACACTGACGCTAGACTTCAGCCAGTAGACTGTCACATTGTCATCTTGCTCTGCACCTTTAAATTCCACCCACATTTTTTCATTTCGTGGCTGGTTTACCGAGCAGCTCTAATGGCTTGTGTATTTATTAGAGTGGCTTTGAAAGAGCACCTACATGGTTTAAAGGCATGCATACAGCAGCACAAAATTCATTACTCTACACCACATGCTGGCCATGATAATGCAGGAGAGATTACTTGTATCTTCCATGGCATAACTTTTAAGTTGTCTAAACAAAGTCTTCAGGTTTGGGTTGTTGAATTTTTTGTGAGTTTTTTTGTTGTTGTTGTTGTTGTTTGTTTTTTTACCCTTAGAATCAAGTTTTGTGGAATCTTTGCTTATGCAAGTGACTCACTGTCGACCTAATTTGAACCCTGTCTTTATTGTCTTTATGTTTTTTCCAGCAGTCACATGCTGGCTTTAAAACTCCATTATCCAGATGCACACTTTGGTGTCTCATCTTTTGCAGGAGTGGGAATAGATTTGCAGGAGTTTACTTAGCACCTCTGTGTCTTTCCAGAAGTATCATTTCTGTCTGCCTCTGTCCTTTCCTCTGTTTCCTCCTCTAATCCGTGTTGCCTTCTGTCCCACGTTTTTTTAGTCCTTTATATTCACTGTGAAAGTTACTGCCATAACCAGTTAGCTGGCCTATGAGGATGGTAAATCAGACAACTTAAATATGATGCTTCTCTCACTGACAATAACTGTCTGCATGAGGTCCTGTACTCTATTCTGAAAGGAAGCTTTTCTTTCTGAATCCCTTGAAAAATAGGGGATCATGCTGAAATTTTTTAGTGTAACAAATCAGAATTGGACTTTGTGTTGTGGATTCTTAAAATATAACAGCAGGTTTCATGAAACTCTAGAACAGTCCAAAGTCCAAGACTCATTTCGTTTTCTGCTTGCTGCCCTAAGTATTTTTAAACATTATTTTAGAATGTAGCAGAATTCCAATTTAAAAATAGGGTTGACAACAGATCACAAGTGGGCTGAAACTTTTCAGCTTTTTAAGGGATCATGAGACAGCAGCGCTGCCCCCATGAACTTCATTATGCCACGTGAATATAAAATATTAATATAAAGGGAGATTTGCAAAGACATAAAGACAAGGCACCTGATTTTTCAATGCATCCGGGAATCCTAAGTCTTAGTCTTATATTTTAAAGTTACTTCTCCTGTGTTAAGATTGCATATTCAGTGTCTTGGAAATGTGTACATTTTTATATTAAAAAAGTAATTTTGTGATCCAATCTTGAAATATATGTGAGTTATCTAATATTACAGATGCATTTATATGTGGTGAGGGGAATAACGGATATTTAAGGTGTTGACAAATCAAGGCCTGGATTTTAATTGTTGGAAACAGCAAGTTTAGGAATTGATGGGTTTATATCAGGAGTTGATGAGTTTGTATAATTTATTATAGTTGTTTTAGATGTGAACAAGACCATTCTTTTCACAAAATATCTGTACTTCTTAGCATGTCCCCTCGTGTAGGATGTCATCTGTCAGTAAAAGCCGAGCTGATTAGCTGTGTAATTTTCTTGACAGATTTAGTTAACTGTAAATGTTTTTATTGTCCAGCTTGTCTTTTTGTAATGAAACTGTGGATGGGGGTTAGCAACAGTGTGTTCACCCTTCTGGAGGTCATGGAGGGTGGAAGGTACTAATGCATTCTAAGCTGAAAAGCTCATGCTTGACCATGATGATTAAAGTTTTTCTTATCATCTAGCAGCAGTTGAGCCTGAATTGTCTTTTAAGAAGTCAAAAGGTCTAATCAACCTAATGAACTAACTCAATCATCAGTACTTTGGGGAAGGAAGTGTGTTAATGCTGAAATAACACTGGGCTCCCTCAGCTGCAATATGTGGGTTCACAGGAGTGACTGTAAGAGGAGAAGAAGGTGTCTTTGTGCTTGAATGTTCTCTTTGGCAGTTCTTGCCACAGCGTTCATACTCTTCTCTGGCTATGGGAGAAATTTTGGATTCTTCTAGATTATAGGAAGGATTGGGGTTTTTCAAGTGTTTTGTAAGTAAGGGTTAAATGAATGCAAAACCTTCTCTGGTGAACTTACCTGATCATGGGCTAATCTACACTTTTCCTTCATGAATTCCTCCCAGTCCTTTTCACACTCCACATTGTATCTGTCAAATATTTTTCAGACATCCTTTGTTACATTCTGGTAGCTGAACTTGATGGGAAGCCTGTGGTCAAGTAGACATTACAGCCTGTTGTTTGTTGTGCTTGTTGCCCCTGCCCCACTTGAAAGTGTCCGTTGCTACAGTTTCTTTAGTAACAGATGCGTTTTCAGTCTACTTAGATTTTCTTTTAGTAATTGCAGTGCTCTATAGTATCCTGAATTTTCTTTGGTACCTGAGAGAGAGTTAAAACCAATCTCAAGTGGGCTGGCAATAGCTAAATAGTAGTCCAAGTTTTGCATGGGGAGCTTATAGTAGTCCAAATTGTCAGTCCCATCTCAAAATGGCTTTTCCTACCTCTTGCTCAGTCTTGTTTTGATGCTCCCATGTCATGCAATTCTGTCCATTTTTGCCATCCACTAACATGAATGCATGATCAGATGGAAATGCATTAAAACCTTGATTTTTGAAGCAGAACATTTGTTGTGGGCAATAGTCTGTCATGGAAACCATCACCAGTGTTTTGTATACCAGACACAAACCATACAGACCTGATTTTCCAAACATTTTTCATGTGTTTACTTTGAAACAAAGTGGTTTATGATTCTTTATCCTGATGAGAGCAAAACCACAGGGGGGAAAAAAAAAGTACTTTTTCACTCTTGGGCTTCTTGCCCTGAAGTATTATACTGATTTTGGTCTTTCCCGTAAATAGCTGCTAGAGTAAATCGAATGCAGATTATTATCTTCACAATGAACTATCCTGAAACTGTAGTTGTCACATAAGAAATGTGCTTTTTTTTTCCAAATCCATGAAATTCATTGGCCCAAGGAAAGGGTCACAGAAATTGTCCTGAAAGAGGAACTTCTTCCCTCTTGAAAGAGACCCATCTTGTGCTTAGACAATCACTTGCAATTGATCCTTTTCCTCATTTTAAGAAAAAATTGTGACCTCTGGCATTTTTTGACCACTGAGTTAGAGGTGAGGTTCATGGCATCATCTTGGTGATTCTGGTTGTCCAAGTCATTGGGGGCTAGGAAGAATTCTGTTTCTGATTATTTGAAGCCAGATACTTCCTTCACTTTGCTCATAAACTATGCTAAGAACTGGTACAACTGTTTGGACCATTTAGTTGCAGTGGTGAGGTCAGTTATGTCAAAGGGCAGGCGATTGACAGAAAATGTCTGCTATCAGGTTGATAAGCTCTGGGGCAGGGCAGCCAGACCTCAGCTGTAAACGTATCAATAAGTTTGGTTGTGAAGTCAAGAAAAAGGGGAATAACACATCATCTCAGTTTGCCCAGCACAGTTTGCAGGATTTTGTACCCTTTTACTATGGATTAGGTGTCAGAAGTCCTGGGCTAACATAGTGGCTTCCAACTGGTGGGGAAAACCCAAGACGCTCAAGCAATGCTGTCGCATGGGAAGTTTCTAAGCATAGTCATTTCAGTGGCCCTGTTATCCTGGCTTTACACAGCCAGTGGTAAACAAGATTGCTGATGCAAAAAGCTATAAGAAATTGAGTGATACTGCTCTTTTAAAGGGGGTACTTTAAGGGGTTTTGATGTCTATGTTGATTTTGAACATCCAACAGACAGAGTCCAAATGTACTTTAATATGAGTATGAAAATCCTCCATATTAATTATCCATCGCTATAATTTTATGTTTCTTTGTTATTTCTTGGGTTTAATTCAATCAATATATTTCTTTGCTATGATGAGTATTTGTAGATTTAAGTGTGGAGGAAATTTGTGCCCCTATGGCAGATGCACAACAGACTTCAGCATTAACATAACTCATTAAAAGAAGATAAAAGTAGAGCTGCAAAACAATTTATGTCTTTTGCCAAGAAGGTTGTGAAAAAGGGAAATTTACTCATTCAGTTTATGAAAGTCTAATCTTGCTGAACTGTGGGGAGAACAGAGCAGACATTCCTGGTATGTTTGTACAGCTTGGACTGGCTGGGTCTACTGAGGCAGATAAGGAGAATATACAAAATTCAGATGACTGTATGTTGTATTCTGAGAGCATTAAGTAAAATCACCTTTCTGGATCATGGAAGTTTGCTTTAGCAAAATGTGCATAAAGCAACTGTGTTTTACTTTGATGTGCAGTTTGCCAGTTTCCAACCTGTTTCTCAGTCACATGTCTGAAACTTGGAAACAAACTGCAATCTACTCAATGTTATGTAAGGGCTACTTTACTTATCTCTTCATTTGGGAAGGGAAGTAAAATTCAGTGGATTCAAATTGATTTAGTCGAAGCTTTTTCAGTATTTAATGCTTTGAACTCTACAGGGTGAACCCATCACATTTTGTGAAGAAACATTTGTGTCCCATCGTTCTGCTGTCATGAGGCAGTTTCTTCAGAATGCCATTCAGCTCCAGCTCTTTAAGCAGGTACTGGCTTAATTGCTCTACTGGAGAAATAGATTCTTTAACAATACAACTGTTTTGTTCTGAGATCTTATTCCTATATTCCTTGATCTGTCAGCTACACAATTTATGTAGTTGACAACACCTTAATTCCTCCTTGCTGGCTTTTCTCAGGTTCAAGTGATAAGACTTTCTATGTTTTAAGAGGTGTATGGGTTTTTTTTTTCTTTTAAAGATGACTGTGCTCATTTTTGATCTGGGCATACCTAGACGAAACATACCTGCTGTAAACCTTGTAGGGAAAATACATTTCTATTAAACATGGTATTGCTGCTTCAGGGAAGCTGAAAACATGTATCTATAAGCAAACATAGGAATGATGTTTTTTAGCAGAGCTCCATGCCTTTTTGCATTGGTAAACATTTGGCTAGCTTTGGTTGTGTTTTCATTCTATTTAGAGTCTCTTCCCAATAGGAACCTTGAGGTTACTCTAGTAAATGAAGCATAAAATCTTTCAGAAAAGAATGGGATATTGATTTGTTTACACTCTCTTTTAACACTGATGTAGTTCATCGATGGCCGTCTGGATCTTCTTAACTCTGGAGAGGGCTTCAGCGATGTTTTTGAAGAAGAGATTAATGTGGGGGAATATGCAGGTAAGAAATAAAATACGCCAAAGTAATTTCAGGCACCATTCTTGATTTACTGCTTGTGGCCATCATAATGCAATGAATCTTTGTGGTTACTCACCTGAATAGCTGAGGCTGCAAGATCCCTGTAGGTTGAAGTGTCTCAAATGTTTGTTCTTTCTGCTCTCCAGAACTTTGTTTGAGTAATGTAGTTTGTAGTTTGCAGTAAGTCTGTTCAGCCTTACAAAACTTCAGCTTTACTTCTTGGCTGAAGTTCAACTAAGAGCTCCTGCAGTGGAGGATGCTGGAAAACTTTCAGCTTTACCCAGGACCACCTCAAATTTGTTTTAGTGAGCTTAAAAAAAAATCGCTGTTTTCAAATGTCTGAGAGACAAACCTGCTAAGGTAGAAATGCCTCTTAGCAAGTAAAAGAAAAGATGCAGGTATCTCGTAATTTTTTTGGTTGTTGTGTTTCCATTACAAGGATGGTTGCACTGTTCTGTTTCTGTAACGTTCATGCTCCTAGAACCCCTAAGTGCTATCACTTCACATTTCTAGCTTCTTTTCTATTTGGTGGAGAGTTAGAATTTGTTTTTGTGATTCTCTCTAGGTAGTGACAAATTGTACCACCAGTGGCTCTCTACAGTAAGGGTAAGAACACAATATTCTTCCAACAGACCTCCTAATTCTTGCTGGCCCATTGTACAGTTCTGTATGGCTGTTAACCTCTGGCTGTTAACCTCAGTCCCCAAGAACAGGACTGACCTGTTTCCTGCAGTGTTTCTCTGACCATCTTGAATTTAGTTGCGAGAAACTAATGCGCTCTTCAGATGAAGTAATGACCAGAAGGAAAAAAAGTACACAAAAAAAAAAAATCACTCTAGGAATTATCAGACTTTGAATCCTGCTTCTAATGTTTTGGAGACAGCTGGAAATTGGTCATTGTCATTTTAGAAAACAATGTGGTTTTTCTTTCATTTTAATAGAAAAAATGATGAGGGAAAGCTCCTTCTAAATCTAAATGGTGTGAAGTGCTGAATGAGGACAGCACTGTTTGGGATGGTTTAGTGCTCCAGTTGTAAAAATAAAAAATTAAAATACTTTGAGAGAATAGTATACTAACATAGCTGATAATTGACAACTGTTTTTAAAAGTCTCTTGATACATGAAATGTGATGTAGTGAAAAGTAAAATATTTCTGGTTTATGGGTGCAAGCCAGTAGGAAAGACTGAATTGTTTTCTGGCAGAACTGAGTTTTGCAACATTCCATTTGCCTGTTGTCCTCATTATGAATGTAATTATGTTCCTTACACAAAATTCTGGGCTCCATATTATCTTGATAATATTGACTTAAAGATATTTTATAGCAGTCATACAAAAAAATTCCATTGTATAGTTAGGTAAATATCTAAACATCAATATCGAATAACACATAGGTTGATAAGCAGTTTTAAAATTATAAGAAAGCAGAGTGGCTGAGAGTGAATACAAAAATCTATGTAATTAAATTCAACAGTTTATGATTTCTGTTGAAGATTAATTGGTAACAGAAGTGGTAAATCTTAAATCCGATTGCATCTGATCTCAAGGAATGCGATTTTGCACTAAAACAAGAAAATATAAAAATATCTATATATTTATTCCTTGCATTTTACCCGTCTTCTGTATTTATCAAATCAGATGCTCTACAGCAGTAGTCAGTGCTGTGTGGAACATGTGTAAAACACCGAATAGATTAACAGATTATTCTGCCTGATGTATTTACTGTCTTATGACTTGTATTATATTCACTGCATGCAATTCAGCTTTTTTGGAATTACTGTGTATGGCTGTAGTTAGATGTAATTTTCCCTCTGTTATCCCTTCTTGAGCACTTAGATCTTAAAAAGGAAGCATTCTTTTGATAAATACTATTGTGAGATCCTGATCAGGACAATAAAAAAAGATACAACTTCTTCAGACTGAGTGTACAGGCTTTCCTGAGCTGAGTTTTCTGCCCCAGACATTGAGTATTTGGTAGGATGCTTTTATCTTAAACCTGTTTAGAATTTTAATGTACAGGACAGCCCTGATGGTGAGTGGAACAGTCACAGAACACTGTTTTGTGAGACAACCTGTAAGACAAGGGGGTCTTGGTGTTAGGAGACACTGACATTTTGCATTTGAAAAGTGTGTATAAAGCAGAATTCAGGTTCCTCTGGAATACTAGATAAGTTTTTAACATGTTTTTACTTGTGTTCTTTTTCTTTAAATTTACTATTACATTAAAGTTCAGCTCTGCTAGAAAGCATAGTTAATGCTTTGTTATTTTAAGTTAAGAATGGTGGATTTTAGTTTGCTGTTTGCTTTAAAGAGCTTTGATGAAATTTGTTCTATTGTTACTGTAATTATAGAAAGGAAGTGGAGCCATTTTAAATACAGTAAAGACCAAGGCTAACCCTGCCATGAAGACTGTCTATAAGTTTGTAAGTATCAAGTACAGGGTTACTACTGAGATAAGAGTCTAATTGCAATTCTGTTTTAACCTTTCAATTGAAACTCAAGACTTAAATTCATTTTTATTGGACTCACAAAATTACTTAAAACACTCTTTTTTTTTTTTTGAAATTTCAAATTTAAATGGAAAAGTCATTTTGAAATTTAAACATAATTGAAATGCAAAGGAGGAGGGCAACTTGTGATTTCTTTTGAAAGTATAGATGATAAATTATTACATTGAACTATTTCTGGGAAATAGTGCCTGTATGCTCTACTAAGCAGCTCTACCATCTCATCATTGCTCTGTTGGAAATCATTGTTACCTTAGGTTTCTCTGCTTGCAGCTTCATCGAAATAAGGGAATCCTCTCATTTTACAAATTGTTTCCATCTTTTCTAAATGTCAATTAATTTTCCCTAGAGATTTCTTATACCTGCTTATTTAGAGCTCCACTTACTGTGTTATTCTTTAAATGAAAATGTTTTCAGTTCCATTAACAAACAGAAAGTATGTGACTGTGTTATATATGGCTGCCAGTTCCAATGGCTGCCAATTTTAGGGAATAATTCTACAAAAGACATTGATAATTATTCAACCTTTTGTTTTCCCCTGCCTTCCTCCAGCCTGAGAGAGACAAATAAGATGAGATTAGCTTTACTAGATGGGAGCTGGCATCCAGAGCACTGCAAGTCAAAAGTTTGTAGGTTTACTGTTACTGTTGTTTGATAGCTTACAGCAAAGTGATATATGCAGAGGGGAAGACCAAGGATTCAAAAAGATGAAAGATGTCTGTGGTATCAAAACAGAAAACACAATTTTTGCAGTGACTGTGGGAGTCTTTTTTTGTCTGGTTTTTGTTTGTTTGTTTGTTTTCTGTGTTTGTTTTCTATTTGTTTTAATATGTCTTTAGTATTCTGTTGCTTTTTTTGTTTCCTTGCCATTTTTAGTAACTAGAGAAGGTGAATCTTGATGCACTGAAATCAAGCGTTGTCACTGCTGGTAATAAAAGGGGATTTTTAACTTAAATTAATTTTTCATGCAGGCAAAAGATCATGCAAAAATGGGAATAAAAGAAGTGAAAAACCGCTTGAAGCAAAAGGTACTTGAAGTTCTTATTCAAAATGTATAAGCACCATGTACGAAATACTTAGTCACAAAAAGCATTACGTGATCAATAGGAAGCTGTTTGATACAGTGTTGTTAGCACACTTCAAAATGCATTACCAGCTGTCTCGGATTTTTCACACTGTTATAAATATTCACAGACAAAAAAAAAAAATCTTCAAATACAGTAAGGCTCTGACTTAAACCCACAAAAGCCAGAAAATTGAGTGTTCTGTTTGGAGTGGTCCCTTTCCTGTCCTTTGTGCTGGGGCATTGTGGAAGGGGACTTTATGTGAACTGGAAGCTCTTTCCTGCAGTATTGGTAGTGAACTTTTTGCAAGTGGAAAATCATTGTTATTCCTAAAGTAATCTCTCAGGGAGAATAGTGTAATGTCATTGGGAAAAGGATTTATGTTTCATGAGTGTCTACTGTAAAGTTTAGATATAAAGCAATTACAGTTGGTGTTCATTTGAATTATTGCAGGAAAAAAAATACTCAAGCTGTTTGTTGTTTTCCAAATCTTTCTTTGTTTGTAAACAGTAAAATTCCAAGAATGCTGAATTGTTTGAAGAATGTATTATCCAATACTAATTGCCTCTTTTAAGCCAAAAGCATGGTCATATTAATACATACCTACAGTAAATCTGCCTTATGTTTAGTTCTCATATTCTATTTATTCTCTGAAGCAGAGCTATTCAGGTCTTTTGGGAAAACAAGACAGCCAACTTGCTAATAGAACTGAAATTTTAGTTCAATTTGTAACGTAGTAGTTCTGGAGATCTTTTAATCTGTGCTATTTCAGTAAATTTTTTCTCTAAATTTCTAGACCATCATCTTAAAATAGCTCTGTAAATGTGTTCCTGTGGCACAGACAAAAATCTACCTGAACATCTACCTGAACATGCCAACAAAATGTTCATACAAAGGGGCTGTCGTGCAGCCAGGTTATGAACTGACAAAATGAACTGTGTTACAATCCAAGTGCTGTTCACTCTCTAAAAAGCAGATTGCTAGAGATTTTTGAGTAAGACAAAGTTGCTTCAGATGCTTTTAATGCTGTTTCGTTTTGTTACAGTTTCTACTTTATATGTGGCCACTTCAGGTATAATATAAAAACGTTAGAAACATGAAGCAGTTTTCTTGTATATGGAATTCTTTATGTAATTCTGTGTGTTTCACTTCTGTACGTAACCTCATGAATAATGTTTGGCCTTCTCTTGTGCATTTCTAAAGCAGTTGGAGCTGTGTAAAATTACCAGATTGTTTTCCTGTATTTTAAATGCTAATATAATTGTGCGTTATTCTGTGACATTTGTATAAGAGGCTGAGAAACATTTTATTCATTGCTTTGTTTTATTATTATTGTTGTCTTCCTAGTCCTTCAAGCAGCAGCTCTGTTTTTTAAAAAACACACACAACATTTACAAATAAATGGCCCAATTTTGTTTCCCCTTCCTTATTATGTGGCATTCTGTAAGTGAGATGGTTAACTATGATTGTTCAACAGTGGCTTTCAGAAGAGCTTAAAAGATTTCCAGGAATAGGTGAGGCATACTGCTCTACCTCTTCATTAAGTCTGTTCTTTCTGTCCCCTCCTCTTCTCCATTTTGAATGCATTTTAGGAAAATAACTCTAAAATGAGATGTTGCTCTCTTTAAAGAGATAAAAATATCAGCAATTGTTTTGGCCACCCTCATATAAGTTTCAATCTAAATGACTGTGATGCTCTGTTGACAAATCTGAGTGCATCCTCACCGATTTTCCTGTGAGAATGGAGCATTTTTCTTGTATTTACTTACTGGTATGTGCCAATGTTAGCCATTTGAAATTGTGGCATAAGTACGTACTTAATTTCTGCAAAGTTTGGGATGCTAGTCTTTCATCTTCTAAGGATAACCTTAGGTTATTTTTAAACTGAACTTACTATCCACTACATTGTAACATATTATTTGCCATTATTAATACAAAAAATATGCAGACCACTGGTAAGGAAAAGTCAAATATAAACACCCCTTTTCCAGTTTTTCTGCCAAATATGAGCAGTTTCTGTACAAGATAGAATTTAAAAATGCAATAAAGCTAGAGGTCTGCTTCCTACAACTCTGCATAGCAATGGTGACCTCTTAAATATAATCAAGAGCCCATTTTGCCCTTGGTCTGCTCCAGTCTTGGGTTTGAATTGCAAATGGGAAATACAGGATTGACCTGTTGAGAGGTCACTGTGGTGTGTGTAAGGTCCTTCTTTAATATGATAGTAGAGATTGAATGGGGCTCTATTTCCATCCCTTGTTCATTTGTGGTACAGTATTTCAAAGCAACAGAAATAGTTTTCAGAGGATTCTTATGAGTGATAGCAAATAATTGTTAATAGAAACAGCATGGAGCTTTATTTTATATATGATACAGTACCTTTTTCTTTTTCTCTTTTTTTTTTTTCCTTTTTTTTTCCCCTGTAAAGGCTGCTTTTTCCATTTCTCAAATGGACCGTGGTGGTCAAGTCACTCTGTTATTGGCTTTTTTGAAGCTTAACTACATAGAATTAGGAAGAAGGTGGAATATGAATGGTACCGTCCTCAACTTTCAGTAAGGAGAATGTAACTCACTGAAAGCGTCTGGATAAGACAATTTAGATAAATGGTTGGGCACTTGGCATTAATGTATTCAACATTATTTTACTTACTAGAGACCTGTGTGGCTGTTATCAATGGGCTGTTGTCTGTGCTTTGTTATCAGTACAGCTCCAAACGACTCATTTAGGGGTTTATAAAATAACCTAAAGAATTTTTCTAGGCATTCTGGAATACGTGTTTTGTTTTGGGTTTTTTTAACTCTTCAAATAGATAGCTTTGTAGTCTATTATAAAAGGTCCCTAGAAAAATTACTAATGGATATTTAAACAGAAGAAAACCTTGCTCAGTTTGCAGGGTAAACATTACATACCTGCAAATATATATCTTACTCGTTCTCTGAAGTCTGTCATTTGAAATAAACAGGTAGTAAAGATTTAATTTAAAATGTTGTTAGGACAAGCACAATTTATATATGGAGATACTTATGGAGTGTGATAGGTTCTCTTTTTCCAGTTAATCTATGAAGTGACCTTTTTCCTCAGGCAAAAGGTGGTTTTGGTTCTAATAATATCCTCACGCCACACTTTCTTTTAATTAAAAAATTACATCTGGCATTTCTGGAGAATTTATTTCAGGAATGAGTAGCTTCCCACCTTCCATTTTTCCAACATTTTTTTTGGGAGGGATAAGTCTCATGTTTTTGTTGTTACCCTGAACAGTATCAATGACTTAAGCCATTTCAGGAAATGTCTTACTGACTTATACCAAATTCCTTTTTTGGGGATATATCAGAACCAAAAAGTCAGTCTTAGGATGTATCAACCCAGTCTGATGTGCTGCAGTAAAAGGAACAGCTCATGAACACAAGCCAGGCTGGTACACCTCCACAGCACAGCTTCGGGTGGAAGTGCTAGCACTGGTTTCAGAAGCAGTGTGGAGGTATGAGGTGAATCCTGTCCCCCAGCTGGGACACGCAGGTCTGCCAGGCTTTTCTCTTAGTACCAGGACTGGGCACTGCTTTTTTGAGACCTTCCTGCACAATGATCCACTGCAGTCCTTCGGTCATTTGTAGTTCTCAAGCTGAAGAACTGCCTTTATCAGTAGGCATTTTGTGAGCCCTGATACCTTTCTGAAGCTGAAGTTTTGAATTGGAGAATCCTATTTCCTGTTTGTGGTTTTATCTCTCTGTCTTGTGCTCCCCGTTGACTTCTGACTAACTGCATTCAAAGTCTGCTAGTGGACTGAAGGTATGTCACAGACTGCTTTGAAGGACCGTTGCCTACCTTCCAAGTGTGTTTTCATTGAAGTTAGAAAATGAACTATCGTAAAGCAAATTTTGCTTTGATGACTGAAGCTCTGTTGTTGGTTTGTTTGCCTTTTGGGGATTTGCAAAAAACAGAGAGGTGCCAAATAATTGAATTCTTGTATTTTATTAAATAATTTAAACATAACAAAACAGACCAAAATCTGCTGCAGTTTCTTTGGAAGTCTGTACACCAAACACAGTGAAAACACATTTTAGGATAATGTTAATTTTAGTATGTAATTATATCATCAGAGAAGTACAGCAAATCTATAGCAATAAAAGCTACAAGTATTAGCAGTGATCATTACAGGTCTTTGGGGGTTTTGCTTAGTGTCTTGATCTGTCTGTATTTTTTATCTCCTCCCATTCCCACGTTTGAACTTTTGCATCTGTTTTACATTTGTCTGGAAGTGCTGCTTGCACTGGAAGATGCTTTGGTTTTGGTTGATTGCCAGCCTTTCTTGGATTCACAGCTGCAGGTGGAACTCTGAAAGCTCTGAAATGCTGGGAATGTCCACTGTTCAGTGCAGGTCAGATGACTTTGAATGTGCTGGACACCTTTATGTCCTATACCTTACAGGTCCGAAGCTTGGTGACTGTTTAATATGGCTCTACCTGTATAGAAATATGTAAATAAACTTTGTATTTAATGGCATTACATTTCTGAACAGTTATAATGCTGCCATAGCTTATATGATTCCCAAAGTGAGCAGATCTCTTGGTAGATTGTTGCTGATTTGGAGCTAAAGTGTAAGTTTGACAGCAGCATATGCTTCTTGTCATTGAGCTGCTCTGGGGCTCTTTGTTACTAATTCAATAACTTTGTTGTATTTTGTAAAGACACAGTAGCATTGTGCAGCTGGAGGGCAGGGGGAGGAAAAAGTTTTTCTCTCTAGTTTGGCCTTAACAAGTTGTTAATTTCCCCATGATCCTTATGTCCATATTGGTGAACCACTGCTCTACCAGCTGGATCTAAAAAGGTCTCTCAGCTTCTCTGTGAAGGAGACAAAGCCCCTTAGAAAGTCCATCCAGCTTTTTGTTTCATTTGACCTAAGCACATTAGGTCAGTCTGTGTCCAAAAGAACCATTTCTAATTGGCCATCAGCTTACATGTCTCATTATTGTACCTTAGCAAGACGGAAACTTGAGGGGGCATGTCAAAGGTCACTGAATCAAAGCAATGTCTATGTCAGCAGCCAACCTTAGGTCAGTCTCGCAGAGCTACAGCGTGTGCAGGTTTCTCTCTATATTTACCAAGCATTATTTCCTTGACATTGTTGCAAAGAGATGTAAGGTTTGGGGCCCACTGCGTTACCAACTGTCTCTCAACTGACTTTCAAACTCTTTTCTCCTTATCTGGTTCCTTACGTCTGCATGCTTTGTCTTTTTCAAAATCTGTGGTACACATACCATAGGTACACTTGGCAAGTCTTCTAACCTAGGTTGATGGGTCACTTCACTTCTGAAAATGAGGACTCATGTCAAAAGCAAAAGCAAAGCAAAACAAAAAAGCATCCTGCTGGGCAGCAGTTGGGTTTGATACAGTCTCCTGAAGGCATGTTCAGGCTCAAAGATAAAATGCAAAGCTAACTAAGCTCTGAGTTTCATCTCTGCTTGCCACTTCCACACATAATTGTTCTGCTACAGATAATTCTGTGAAATATGTAAATAAAATCACTGTTTTCATTTAGGTTTGCAAAAAAGCAAAATAGTTGTTCCTAAGTCTCTGTTGAATTTGTTCCTATGATAGAAATTTTGAGCTAAGAATTGTTTGTTTGTTTTCTCCTGAGATATTTCCTGGCTTTTGCATGTTTAAGTCAGACATTTTATTGGATGTATCTGCATGCAACTTTGATATTAGAAGGAGAGAGTGGCTGTGTTCAAGCTCTGATTGACAAAGTGCAACAAAATGTTCTATTCTAATGATGTTTTCTTTTCTGTACTTTGGTGTTTTCTTTCCCTAACATCAAAACTGTTAGTCAGCATTATCCTGTACTGTGTCCTTTGTGCCCCTTACCCTCGATCAAGAATGTTCCTGGCCATGCTATTCACCTTTTCCTACCATACAGGACATTGCTGAGAACGGGTGTTCCGCAGTGCCTGAAGAGCCTCTACCAAGGACAGCACCTTCTCCATTGGTTGAAAAGAAGGACCCTAAATTAAGAGAAGACAGAAGACCAATCACAGTACATTTTGGTCAGGTATGTCTTAGTGTTGGGTTTCTTTAAATTGAGTGACTCATGAAAAATAGTTCAGAGCACAGTCACAGTGAAAAGTATGCCAATTGTTTCATGATTTTTAGTAGCTGAATTATGTTATTATAGATTTATTTCTATTTTATTGCTTTGAATGGGACTCTAAAGCCTGATTTTTTGGGGGAGTTTAATGATTCCTTTTTGTTCATGCAATGATTTTGAGGAAAATAAATTCTAAATGAATGAAGGGGAAACATAATTATTACAGCAATTTTGTAAACTGTTCTTTTAGCATGCAATGTATAGCCCTCAGGACTGAGGATGTGTCCTCTGTTATCTAATGTCCTCTGTTATCTAGCCAGATCATTAGTGTCAATATGGAGCATCTAACTATTAAAGCATTTTAACATTCTCTGAAAATTTAAAGTGATGAAGTAAGATGGAAAAATCAATTAATGGCTTATTAGTCTACTCTGTATTTCACAATTGACAGCCAAGCTATGGACATTGGTTACTCTTAAAATGTTTCTTTTGATATGTCTGCAAAAGAGTGAGTTTGGTTGTATGGGTTTTTAAAGAAATATTTATTTAGAAAATGTTGTTGGTGCTGTGATTTTCATGGGAAAGCATACAAAATTTATTATCAGTTTGCCAGTGTTCCCCTATTAAGTGTAGCCTGACTCAAAAAATAACATTGTGTTTACAGTTCCCTTCTCTTTCTCTGTGTCTGTTTCTTGTAATATGCTAGTCAGAAAACAGTTCTGAGTATCTGATTTTTTTTAAGGAAATACAATGTAATTTTTAAACAATTGGGAATTATAAAATGGGAAGCAAGCCAGATTTTTAGGTAAGTATCTATTAAAAGAAGCTAGTCAGTGGAGTAGCAGTGACTGTTCAGGTGTTATCTAGGGCTACACAAGTCATTGCTCAGAGCAGTGTTGTTTGTATCATTTCAGAATTAGATTTCTTTCAGAACTTTTACCACAGTGCTAAATGTATGTTCTTGGAGATTTCTTTTCAAAACCAGAGTCTCTTCCAATTAAATATTTGCAGTAGTGATTTATTTTTCCTTTACATTCTGTGCCAATACAGTTAAGAGGAAATGGAGCTACTGGAGAAATGTAGCCATCTAGCTCTGGCAGGGAAATGCTACATTTCATTTAAAGCAGTCAGAAAGGCAGATAATACTATAGTCTACTTCCATTTTTTTTTTCCTTTAGATTTTTATGAAGGATGGGTGACTCAAACATCTTTGTGGATGAATGTAATATATAATGGAATGGAAAGTGCAAATTTAAATTCATGAGGTTTTTTTAACATTCACTTTCAAATTATTTAATAATCACTTTTTCTGGTCCAAAGCAACACATCAGCTTTACTGAGCCACTGGCTGTGATGAGAGGCTGGCTTGCGAAATGCTTATTTTTGTCATTCCGTTACAAATTTTGGATTCCAAAATATGATCTAACTTAGCAGTTGTAGGGCTAGCTCACTTACAGCCCTTTGTCCTTTCACAGGTGTTTCTTTCCTGATAGCCCAATGCCAAAATTAAAATTAAACTGTACTTTTGTTCCAAAGGAAAATGTGGTCAGGTTTATGAAATATAAATTCAGGCTTTGGAGAAGAAAAAAGCCACATTTACTGTTTAAATGGGAGATGGCTTCTAACTAGTGATTAAAGGGAGAGATTTTAGTGTCACTTTTAACTCTGTCTAGAATACAGTAGGTGGGAACAATTAAAAAGCCACAAGAACTCTGAAATAAGGGCTGTTTGTGCATTCACAGTTCTTATAAACTGAAGAGGATGAAAGAGGCTTTTTTCTCATTGTCACTTGCTTTCTATGTCTGCTAGTATTATGCCAGTGTATATGGCAAAGGCAGACTTTTTTAAAATGCATGCATGCGGATTAGGGTCAAGCCCTGTGTATCAGTAATGCAGTAAGCCTCGTCCATAGCACTGCAGTGAGAGAGCTACCAACAGCAGCGAGATGCTTTAATTGAGACATGCTGTCAAAGTGACAAACACATTTGCATACAGTCTATTTATTTTCGTTGGAAAGGTCTGCAGTCTGCTGTTGGTTGAACATTCTTAATCAGCTCGCTGTAAGTGAGCCGGCAGCTAGCTGTCCTATGCTAGGTGCTTCTCTTCATTACATGACAGATTAGCTAAAGGGGGATGGGCTAGTAAGCCAGCAGCAACCTTTAATTTTAACTCATTATCTCTCACCCTATAGTGAGGTAGCTTCTAGCTTTTCCAAATGCAGTTGTGTATCTGCAGTTGTTAGGCTACAAAAGATATCAGTAAAATACATTGAAATGGCTTTGAATGTATAGCACCTCAGCTGATTATTCTGAAAAATTTAGCAGCAATTATCTAACTACGTGAGATTCCCTAGTGGTGTAGCTCGTCTTGGTGAGTGGTTATCAGGCATTGTTTGAGAGGGCTGTTTATAATGGAGTTGTTTTAACAGTGGTTTTCTATAATACTAAGACAGTGTGGGAAAGCTCTCCTCTCAATCTTGAAAAGAAGGATTTTTGCCAGATAGCCTAGGGCAATGCAGTGAAGGTTTAAATAAAGTGTTCTTAGTAAGACTGCCAAGGAGACCAAAATGGAAGGGCGTGACCACAACTTTTTCTCCAGTTTCACTTTGTGTGGGTTTTCGTTTACTCAGGGTGCACTTTTAATATTGTCCCTCAGATCAGCCAAATATATGAAACTACCATCATCACCATGGACTCTGAGGCAACACAACTGTGCTCATTAAGTCACAACAGCAGTACAGACAGCTAAGGTTTAATAAGTGGGAAGAAGAGGGAGCAATTTTCAAGCCAAGAAAAAGATTCAGATGAGTAGTATGTAGTACTGAATAGTGCTCTGTTTTCTGGAAGAGTAAGGTGAATTTTAGTAGAAGATACAATGCCACAGAGAATATCCTTTGTGATTGTTTTGTTATTGTTTGTTTTGACATTTTGTCTTAAAACTTGACTAAAACTTAGTAAAATATCAGAATACATGCTGCATATCGAATTACCAGTGTCTGCTGCCACTGCAATGACTGTCCTTGACATCTTTCCCAGTGATGCCAGCAGGGCAAGCATTGTGATCCCACTAACCATTGAACTGGGCAGAGTGGGACAGCTAAAACAGGTGACTCGAGTGTTCATAGCTTTTTTTCCCTGCACACATTCCCACTTTTTAGGTAGAGTGCATACGTTTATCTTTTAGCTGTTTGAAGAATCAACATTGTATTGTGTCACAGAGACTTATTTTGAACACATTCCTCGTCCAAGCAAGCAGCTCTTAGGGGCTACTTTGACAGGACCTAGAGCTTGAAGCATTGAGGTCTGTTGTGATACATTTGTGTTGTTTGGTTTGGGTTAGTTTTTTGGTGAGGTGGGTGAAGGATATTATTTAATTGTTGCTTTAGTTTGGGGGGGGGGGGTGTTTAAAATAATGTTAATTTTCACCTAATGGCTGTAGAAATTTTTGTTCCCTTGATTGCTTGTAAGTCTTACCATTTAATGTTAAAAGGAAGAAGGACTGTCTGGATACAGAGTTTTCTTAGTGTTTTTGGTTTCTGAGTTTTAGTGGTGCCTGAATTGTGTATTTCTGCTGGAAATTTCAGCTTCCATTGCTGAACTGGTGGTGGTGCTGAGCTACAGTGGTAAGGATGCCACAGAGCACAGTGTTAAGTAGCCTTAGATCTCTTACACTTTGTGGTTTTTATTAACTGATTGATGTGTGTTGCAGTTCAGTTTTGTCTGATTTCAAAAGTATGTTGTTTGAGGGGTTCTTAATATCTATGCCCTGAACAAACAGGACTATTTATAAATTGCCTATATGCTACCAAGAAAAATAAAAAGAACAAAACATTTTCCTTTTCTTTTTGCAAGACTGAAGTATCTTGATAAGGTATTTTGGAGGTTTTGATTTTTTTTTTTTAACTTTTTTTTGAGACAGAAGTCTCAAATACCTCTTTCAAGTGTTTGGCTTTATTTATATGTGTTATGTAGTTTAGCCAAAAAGCAAAGTCTGGAAAATGCAGACATATCCTTAATGATGGTGATTGTATAGTTGTTCCAAGGAATACAAGCTCTCCAAAATACCTTGCTGAAGTTTTAATGAGCAGCAGGCTTTCTCCCTGCTCTTCTATGGATTTATTTTTATATAATCTAAAGCAAAAGAAACAAAACAAAATCTTTATAAAGAGATGATTTTGCTAAGAGAGAAAGATAAATGAATATCTGAATCTGATGTTTTAGAAGTGTTTTCCCTCCAGAAGACAGTGCTTAGCTATTAGGCTACTAGTACACCAGCTGTAGATATGATAAACACCTACAATATCTGTGTACCACAGCCAGCACAAGAAATGCTGTAAGATTTCTAAATTTTTAAGACTTAGCTTGAATAAGCAGACACGTGGACTGGTCCCTTCAACTACTGTAGCTGTATGTCCTGGTGTGTGTGCTTACAGCTCTGTTAGAACCTGTCCCGTTGTGCAGAGTGAGACTGTGGATATCACATGGTCAAACAGAGCACTTAACACTTGGCAGAGTTGCAGCCCTCTCTTGGGACTAAAGGGAACACTTTCTTTTCCAAAAACATACTTGTTTTTAATCCATCTTTCTCCTAATGAAGCTTCTGCATCTATTTACACTGCTTTCCACCCTTCTGCCCTTCATCAAGCTTTCATTTCTCTGAAACGGTGCGCTGCTTGCTTCTTCCAGAGCCTCCCTGTTCATGAGGATCATTACCTATGCCCAGTCTTCCCATCAGTCTTGGAGAGCTGGGTAAGCACAGGAGAAGGTGAGCCTAGACTCTTGAAAAACAAACTCATACACAGGAATGTCCTTTCTCTGGAGCTCTTAGACAATCAGTAGCACAACTGATCTGGTACAGTTAAACCAGCAAGTGATAAGCTGCCAGAAACATCATTCATTGGGAAAGGGGATCATTGCATTAGAAGCAAATTATCCTGGCATCTCTCTTCAGCTCTCTAATTGTTTCTGTTAGAATGTCTTTTGTCAGCTTAGGTGTGCTTATGTTTCTGTGGCTTATTTTATTTACCATCAAATAGAATATTTTATTCCCTTTATGTACTAATTCGTTGTTAACAAACATGTTCATTTTTCTTATTCGTGATCTGCCTTTAGACATGCAGACCAAAAAACTCTGCTTTGTAGGGCAGGTTTCTTCTGCAAGAAGATTAAATGTCATTAAGAGGTCAGGGGGAAGATGGGGAGAAAACCAGCCAGCCACATTCCAGAAATGCAAAACTGGATGGCTGAGGCCAGAGGCAGCAGAGGGAAGGATTATCTCCAGGGTGAAAGAAGTCGTCGGGAGGCAAGGAAGGCTCCTTTGCCAGACCCTGTGACTCCCTTCACACCCAGGTGCATTGGAACAATAGCAGATTCCCCTGGATTACGGAAGACATTGTGTGGCACTGAGGTAGAAACCAAAGGGGAAAGGGGAAAACAAGTTCATTTTCTAGTATTCATGCTACTGCATCCTATGGTGGTAAAGCCAGCCTCCTGTTCTTGCTGTTCTGAACTGTTCTGACAATAGAGGTACCTTCATTAAGAAAATGAGCTTCCATTCCACTCTTCCCCACTGATGAGCAGTATGGTCTGCCTGATCCTTTCTGCTGAGCCACATGGAGTTTCCTCCTTCACTCCATTAGATTCTTTATGGATGTAACAGAAGTATAGCGCAGTTCTTCAAAATTATTTTTCTTCAGAAAGAATGTTTTCTATCCTCATTTCTTCTCACTCATTTCTTTGACTTCCTTTCAGAAAGGAATTCACTGCTGCTCAGTAAAAGTCACCTTGCAAGAAAGGCAATGTATTGGACTGCTTGTCTGTGTCATGGCTGCTTGAGATTACTCAAATGTCCCATCAGTTTCTTAGGGAACAGTGTTCTTAGGGGAATAAAAACAATGTCAACAGACAAGAAAATAATTCATTTGATTGGAATTCTCCTTTGTGGTGTGCAAGATCTGCAGAAACAGCAATCCATGGGGTAGGAGTTATCTAACTAAAAGGCTTGCACTCTTGTCATGCGTGTAAATATTTGACAAGTGAGACCTGGCACTCTCTTTAGGAAGATGTACACCACCTGCAGAGCCTACCCAAAGGTTACTGCTTCTCATGCACTCACTTGCCAGTATTTTCTAATGAGCAACCAGACAGCTATGTCTTCTTCAGCTGCTGCAGCAATGCAGTATGTATGTATCTGATGCTATATCAGCTCATGCTTTGTAATAACATTATTTGGCTCCAGTCCTGCATGTATTCATCCATGAAAAAGCACATTCAAGACTATGGCTTTTGGTGTTTTCCAACTGCCTTGGCATTTAAAGCGCTGCTTAAGGAGGGATGTTCAGAATAAATTTACTGCCCCAGGTACATGCAAGTCAGATACCATAACACTTGGATGCATGAAGAAAATATTGTGCTGGAGCCGACCTCCTAGGGCTCTGTGACAAGCAATAGCAGCTGTAGCATGCCTGCAGAATTTTCTTGTTAGTCTTGTTATGTTGAGGAACCCATAAATATCTTGTAGAGAGTACCTTGGTCCATCACTGCTGGCATGTGGAAGAAGAATAGTGCTTTATAAATAATACATACATATAAAATAAATACATCAGCACATACAAGACTAAGCAAATCACCTGGACTGACAACTTGAGAAAAGCTCAGAGGGTCTTATGGATGACTTGCTTAGTCTATCAACATAGATCAACATCCAGAAGCTTCTTATGTATTACTTATGAAGTTGATATGTGCAATTGGGCCAGAACTGTCTGAACTGACCTCTGGGCCCCTGGATTAAACTAGAAGATTAAAGGGAGAGACTGTGTAAAACATAAGATCCTTCTAACTGCTAACCCCCCTGTGACTGCTTGTTTGCCCAGGCATTTCTTGGATTTGCCCTCTGGAGCTGGTCTGATTAACATCAAGTAAACGGGTGCTGAGTACCACGCTACAGTAAAAAGGGGCAATGTTCTTTCGTGTGGTTGTGTGGAGGAGCATCCCCCTAGTTATGGAGGCTGCCTCAGTGAATGATGAAGATGAGTGACGAAGATGGTGGTTGCTGTTTATAGAACTCCTTAAATGAGACACCATCTCTCTTTTTTTTTTTTTTTTTTCCTGTACAAATATTCTGCTTGCTAGAGAGGAATAGCTGTTAAAATATAATAAGGGTTATGTCCATTTTCCAGCATTTTAAGTCATGTGGGTTGCATGATCTCCTTGATTTGAATTCCAGTATCAAGCCCACAGAAAACCCAATGTAAAGCTGACAAAATGACCAGTTAAAAAAGAAAAAACACACAAAACAGTGTGGCTTTTTTTTTTCTTTATATTTAATATTGCATTGCTGGATTTTTCAGTATTTTAAATGAAAAATATATGTAGTTAGTTCCATGTTGACAATGTCCTTGAGGATTTGACAGTGAGATTTTTCCAGCAGTTGCTCTTCGTTAGAATCCTGGTGGTGTTTAATAAGGCAGCCGAACTGCTGGCACCTTCGGTTCTTGTTTGTTCTCCGAGGGCTCGGGGCTGCTGCAGTAAGCACATCGACCAGGGCTGATCATTACAAGGGCGTACGCCACCATGAATAAAAATGTCACACATTTTCCCATCTCACAGCGGTACAAAATGTCAGTCCTGTCAAACAGACATTGCAGGTAGCAGTGAGCAGTCAGTACAAATTGGGAAGCCGAATATTCCCCCAGCTTTCTGATATTCTTCATCTGAAGCAGAAGAAAAACAGTTGTTAACCTATTAGCTGTGATTTTAAACTCTACTGAGATAGTAGGTAGATAGACTTTATCACACGGGGATAAATATATTCCTGAGGTCTGTGATTTTTTGCAAGATGTCTCTCCATCCATACATGTGGGGAAACAGAATTAAAACAAGCCACTGCAAAATATACCTCATTTTGGTAGAAGTTCTTTGGAAATTTGAACATCATCTAGGTGACATTCTCTCAAACCTTTCTCTGCTCTACTGCTGTGAATAGTTCTGAAAAAATCCTCCTTGCTGTTTTGCTGGTAATCCAGAAAGAGCATGGTTGAATCAGGTAAGGAAGCTTTCTTTCATGGTCCTCTCATCAGCAGTAACATAACATAACAGACAATTGTAATTTTATTCTCTTTCTGTACATGCTGCTTTCAGGCCAAGGCAAATTATGCAATGGAGAGGCCATACGATATGATGTGATACTCTGGATGTCAGATGTGCCTTAATACCATGAGCACAAATATGTGTTCTGAGTTACCTGTCAAGGACAGAGGCAAGAATATTGTCAGTGCAGGATTCTGCTGTTATGCAGGGTCCAGAAAACACCTGATGCGAATAGTGGTAACAAAATATCAAAGAAATAAAAAATGGTACTAAGTCAGTAGTTGTCCTAGGGAAAGAACATCTACTTCGAAGTCCATTCTGTAAGAAGGAATTCTTTTCATTTTTCTCTGATACCTTCTCAGAACACAAAAATGTTGCATGCGTTTAAGCTAATGAATCACTGCAAATTGCCCCTTACCCAAATGGCACTGATAGCCAAAGCAAATTGCAGCAGGAAAGCTCAGTAAGGGGCATTCATGTCAAAGCACACAGCAACAGAACTGAGCTGTTAGAAACTAGTTTAAAAAAATGCTAGTCTGCTCCTGGTTTATGGATGCAGCTATCTGCACTATGATTTGTGGAGTCATCTAAGGCCTCACTATGTCTGGAAAAAATAGGAAACAATGTGTGAGGTTTTTTTCTGAACCAGAATGAGTCTAGACTGAGTTAAATATTTTATGTTTTGTAGGCATCTGCTTCCTGTGGGAAGAGTTACCTACTGCATCTAGCTTAATGTACAGTGGTTTTCAAACTGGTCTGCAGGCACCTGGGATCTGTGCCAGGTAAATAAGAGGTTGTTGACAGTCACCTCTTTTGGTAAATGTCAGGAGTCTTCAAACTGTGAAGAGTTGAATAATACCAGTTTAGTAGTTAGTGGTTTGCACAGTGTTTTACAAGAACTGAATGCACATATAGATGGGAGGAGGTCAGGATTTATTTTCAAGTCCACAGCAGATAAAAACTGTACTATAAGAACTAAGTAGTCACAATCTGAAATTGTACTGATACAAATTTATGGGGTTTGTACTGCTTGTTTGCATAGTATGTGAACTTTTCTGTTAGTGGAACTAGGAAATAATCAGAAGTCTTGACAGGTCTTTAAACCACAGGTACCACTGCAAGTTAGCTACAACTACACAATATTCCTCCCATCAACATCATATAAGAACACATGCTACTTTCAGGCATAGCCCGAGTATATCTATTTGCTCAACACTTACCGCACACACAGAAAAATATATCCATCTGATTCTCAAAATTCTTCATTTTTTCTGTAATTGCAGACCAAAGAAATAAAATACCATTCAGTTCTGCAGCCAAGGGGTTTATTATTTAAACCATGTGTTTTCAGAATAGCATCCGTTATATGCCATAATAATCTAGAGTAGTATAACCTGTAGGTTTAGGATTTTCTCTCCCTGGCTCTCATCCATAACAAGCAGATTATAAAACATAGCCAAGAGGCCTGTTTGCTTCATCCTGGTGGAACCTTTTAATTGGACAAGATATATGATGCTGACATCATGCTCCTGCTTTCATTCTTGGTTTTAGGAGCAATCTACTCTGGTTAGTACCACATAAGTCCTGGATTTAAAGCAAACTGTGGTGTTTTTTTAAGTTAGCTATTCTGGGATTGTTTGCACAGTATGAGATTAAGAGATAGACATTATCAACGCTGCCAAAGAGGATGAGTTATCAGTACTCTATGTCTAGATGCACCATAAAAATACATTTTTTTACCCTTGAGTAGGAAGGACAGAGTTAGTCTCAGCCAGGAAAGAAAGGAAGCAAAGACAGACTTTCAGGAATTCCCTGTTTTCCCCTTTACTAAAGAAAAGTTTGCTCTGAGTGGCTTTGGGGTTGCCACTGTATCTTTAGCAGTTTCTCATGACACCAGGTATGATTCCAGTGCCCAAAATAAAGATCCCTGTTCAGTAACAGGGAAAACAGAAGCGTATAGCTACATACCTTTCATTTCCTTCTCTTACTGTCTACTTCTTTGTTGTGTAATGAAAGTTTCTGGCTAGACAGGCAAGAAGGTAGTATTTTTATTTTTATTATTATTATTTAACTAATTGGTGTTTAATTGTCACAGTCTCTGCCCCTTTCATAATTTCTTGGCACAGTTAGAGGCATTGCTACATTTTTGCCAGATTCATTCTACCTTCCCAGTCTACCAATATGGCTTGAAGAATGAGGCATCCCTTAAAACACGGAGATTATTTTTATCACAGGACCCAGCAGATTTCTGTTGAAGTATTTCAGAGTGTAAATTAAAAATATATGCTGTAAAGCATACACTGTTCTTGTCATCCCAGTTTGTGAGCTGTACATATGGGAGTATGTAAAAAGTAGTGTGCGTGCTGTGTAGGGATCTGGATGGATAATAAAACAGCTGCCTCATAGGTTCCATCTGCTTTCTGTACTGAATCTTTTTAGGTACCATACATTTTTCAGTGCTGTTATTTTCTCCCTTGGTTTTTGGCCTTTTTTTTTTTTTTTTTTTTTTTTGCATTGAGCGTTCAGTTGAGGTCCAGCACATCTTCCAAAGTCAGTACTTCAGCTCTTCTGCAGCATGATGTGCTCGAGCATGGGCACATTCAGGACTATGCATCTCTCTCCCATGTCTGATTGTCTTTAAAACATACTATCAGTTTCAAAGTCAGTCCTGAATTTCTGAAGGAAAGAAGATAGTTATGTAGAAAAGCTTTGCTTTGGAAATTATTAGAAGCACCCCTCACACTAATTGAGAAACAGCAACACTTCTTTCTATATGTACTGACAATCCAGTTTTCATCTAGTTGTTTCCCTTACACGTTTTTTTCTAGTTCCAGTTGTTGCTGTACATGAAATAGCACCTCTAAGTTATTCACAAATATTCTGGTTTGAGTATAAATTAAAAAAAAAGAAACAAAAAACCCCACTGAACTGACATCCACAATTAATTTGAGATCATGTTCTGCTCACAATGTGTTACCTCACAGACTAAAAATTATCTTTTGGTAATGTTTTCTCTATTTAAAAAAAACTAAACAGCTGTATAGTGAAAGTTCCTTGGATAAATAATACCTACTTTATGAGTTGTGGTATCTATAATTTTTAAATACTATTTTTTACAGTGTAAAAGTGAATGTAAACTTTTTCTTCGTCCAGCATCTCATAGCTTAAAATCACTTGTCTGATAATTAGTAAAACAGTGCCAGATCTGCAGTCATAAAATTGGCTTTCTACAAAATTTCTGTCTTGTTGGTTCAGAAGTATTTAGAAAGAGACAATTAAGAAAATATGTAGAGTAAGAATGTACGCTGGTAAACAGCAATGGGTAAGAAAGTGCTAATTTAGACATTTCTCCCCTTCATCGAAAAAAGCCTACAGAATATACATTTTAGGAACATACCTAGAACAGCAATTTAGCAGCTTTTAGCAGTGTAGCATGTGCTGTTTTGTACCCATTCATCCTTACAGCACAGGTAATTAAGTTGATATTCCAACACAGCTTCCCCTACTGACCTTTTAGAGACGACGTGTTTTGCTGCATTAACAAATTAACTTCAAATCAGTGGCTTTTCTAGTAAATATGGTCTTCATATAGTTTGAATATACTTGCTTATCCCATTCTGGTGACAGATACTAACATCAACATTAAAAATGAACCTCTGCTAAAGGGCAAGCAACTGTTATCTCCTGGTAGACCTCCACGTCAGTTACTCCTCACTGCCCTTTGCCTGTTCTTTTCTATGCTTCACAACACTGAAGCTGTACACTTAAGCTGTATCCTGTCCCTATCCATATTTAATGGAGAGAACACGCTGCTGTGACTATGTAGGTTTATTTATTGTTCTATTCAGATCTTTTTAGGATTCAGAAATGTAGGATGTGATGCAATACATATAAGACCAATAAAATTAATTTTATTTCTGACAGCACTTCAGTGGCCCAGGTAAATTTGAATCTGAGTGTTGGATTTGACTGTGTTCTTACAACGACTGGGGTCACAGTTCTGAGAATTAGCATGATGCTTATTTAAAAGTCCAAGAAACAAAAAAAGTTTCTACACTGTTAGTCTTTTCCCCAAACAGCATTTGTATGTTTCTTTATTGTGGAAATACACAGATTTTTTTTGATCACAGCTTAATCATACTTAAATCTCAGATGGAAAAAGTAATCTAATGGCAGGATAAGGATATGAAACTATTAGCTCCTGCAGAAAAAGTTCCTTTCCCAAATCTATGCCACTTCACAATCCCCAAAGAAAAGGAAAGCTTGAGGTAACCTTGGTAAGTGTAGGTAACTCATGCATACATCATAAACCTCAAGAAATTCCGTTTTCAGTATTCCTTGGTCATGGAATTGAGTAATTAAATGCAAATCACAGCTCATATTAAAGAAGAGTGTTTTGACCCTCTGGAAATGAGAGGAAAATTAAAAGCAACAGAGACTTATGCTTATCACTCAGAGATCAAAAGAACAAGAACAAAAGAAAGTATACATAGTACAGAGTTCTAGGCCAACATCATGAAGTTTTAAGCTCTACCTTGTAATTGTTGGTCAGTTAGGACTGACAGGAGTGAAATATTAGTGCATTGTGGTTGTCTAATCGAACAGTGATGTGTCAGATAATTAACAAATCCTGTCACTTGTTTTCTGAAAAAAAAAAACAACAAACTTTTCCTCCAGCAAGTAGATGGGTGGGTAAGTACAATCCAGTTGAACATGTCCGTGCAGTGACTATAATCAATGTATTGACTATCCCTCTGGGAGGTAATCCTCAAATACTGTGGTGTCTCTTTGTCTTGCTCTCAGAAGGGGCTGCCTTTGTCACACTTTTTTCAGAAGCTTTAATGGTAATGACACTGGTTCATCAGCTTGTAAAGTTGATGCTGCAGTCTTGCAGTGTTTCCTCAAAAATTGTCCTGGCATTTGCTATATAGAAAAGAAAAACTGATTCCTAAATCAAAGAAAACACACCTAGCCATAGCTTTAAGAAAATATGTATATTTCCCACCTAAATACTCTACTTCAGAGTTCTCTGATGTAGAAACGTTCACAATATCTAGGTAAGTAAAAGAGAAAAAATAGCAAAGGGAACTATATATGCAGAAGGCATAAACAATCAAAAAAAATAATAATGGCATCGTGGTTTTCTGCTTCATCAACACTTCCACACTTTGCCTAAGCTACTAGGTACTAGGTGAATATCTTTCAAGTACCTAGAAAAGTGAAAAATTCAGATTTTTCAGCTTTTCCATTATGCTTCTGAAACATAATGGAAAATAAGTATGCTGTGGTACATCACAGAAATTAAATGTATTCTAAGACTGTGCTTTCAGCCTGAGCAGGTAAGATGGGAAGATATACAGCAGCATAACTCATCTTCTGTGACTGAATTGAGTAATATCAGCTACAGGGAAGAAATGTTGTTCAGTGGGGCTAATGGCAGCCACCTCAGCTCGCTACTCTTTTCTCTTTTTGTTCTCTTTGTTTTCATACTTGCTTTCTTGGAAGACACAAAGAAAAGCTATCATATGGAATAATTCTGGCCTCAGCTCTCCAGCCCAGGTGTCCTTTTTTTTTTTTTTTTGTAAATTTCCTTACCCACCCCAGAAAGCTGAGCCAAGTACATGCGTGCAGTCTGTCACTCCTTCATTGACAACACAAGCAAGGAGAAATGAACCAACCAATGGATATAGAAGTATAATTTAATGGGAAATTTCAAATAAAAGTCTGATGGGAAGCAAGAGCAGAAGGAAAATGGTGTGGAAAAGGGTAGGCTAGAGTTGTACTATCACGCAGTGTGAGGGTAGTTGAGAAAGAATGTCTGTCAATCTAGAGTAAAGGCTATTCGAGTAAGAAGTTAAGAACTGCTGAGATACGAATTTGGAATCATTTGGAAAGAAATACAGTAATCTGCATAAGCTTGCTTTTTCTGTCTTAAGAAGCTGACTCCTACTCCCAGTTCCTATTCCTTCTCTGTGCAGCTGACAGGTTTTGGTCTATGGAAGGCACTGTGGGCTGGGTGCAGGGATGCAGTCATCATCCTCTGGTTGAGCAGGCATTCGGAGACTTTCCCATGTACTCACTGAGGGCTCTACTTCTCTCCTGAAGTGCTAATTCATGCACACAAGCTGCCACAGAGAGGATATTAACAGTGGTCTTGTCCTCAATATCAAAGTTGTATTTTAGGATGGTTTTGTTTAGAGTCTTGTTAATTGTCAGTGAATTCCTTGTCTAACAGATTACACCTTAAGATGCCATCTGTGTGGGGAGAGTCATGCTGCTGGCTCAGTCAAAAGCAACTGGATTTTAATAGCTCCAGTACTGTTACAAAGCAATGAGCTGGCCAACTGATAATTTTAAAACTGAGAGACCAAAACAATCATCCTAATGCACTGTTCTGTCCGCATTAGAATTGTTGGTGATGGGCCATTTCATTTTCCTTACAGTGACAGTGCACACCTTGCTCTAGGCGATGCATTTAAACCTTGATCCAATGCAGTATCTAAACACCTGCTTATCTTTAAGTGTTATAAAAGTTTAACGACTCAGGGATTTTTCCCGTGCTCTTAAATGTCCTTGTTGTTTTGAGGCCTTTACCATAAGTTTTCACAAGCACTGATATCACTTGAAGTTTTAGTAAAAGATGGTTTTAATACTCTGCTTTTCAGGATTCTTTCTATTTGCATAAATGTTGTCTGGAACTCTTGGACCTAGAGGTCCAAAAATCTGCCTCAAGTATGTTTGTTATCTCAGTGAATTTTGGATAATAGAGTCTGGAGTTGTGATTGTGCTACCTTTGGTGTAACATAAGCTGTGTTAAGCCTATGTCAACAGGCAGGCACAGATTCCTTCCCTGTTGTGGCACTTTGTATGTGATGAGTTTTGTCACTGTTTAAAAATTGCATTTTATGAGGTGAGTATGAAGTAAAGGTAAATTATGTGTTGTCATCCACTCTTACTGCTTTGCCACAAAATCAGAGGTGTTTTCATGTAGGTAACTTTAATTTAGTTTCCACTTTGATACAGCAGCAAAGACTCCGTCCGCCGCGGCCACCGCCTCCAAAGATACAACGTTCTTCTAGGCCCGTGAGTAGTTAGTAGTTTTGTTTCACTGCCACAGCTTAACACTGCCTGAACTATGCTCTTAGTAGCATTACTAAACCTTGGTAGTTTGGATTGTCAGACTTTGGGGGAAAAAAAAAAAAGGCAAGCAATGCGTGAATTATGCTCCTAAACTCCCTTCTTCTCTGCTGCGGCACAGCCCTGGGACCTGCATTTATTCTGCTTTTCTTTGACGAGTTCTGCAGCTTTCAGTCAGTTGTGCAGGTAACTGATGCTGCTGTTGCAACTTTGTTTTTACTGTTGCGGTGATTTCTTGAACACAAAGTCTTGCTAGGCTGGCATAAGTTTTTAGCCAGTGAACTTTTGAAGACTTGCACTAAACTCAAATCTGAAAGGAAGCAGAGGTCTGAAGACAAAGTATTTATTCTCAGCAAGTTATGCTTTAATTTAATTTGGGATGCTTAATTTTTCTTCCTGAAACAGATGAATGAATACACATGAAAAAGGAAAATCTGTCTTTGGGTAGTAGGACATTAGTACCACATTACTATACCCTTGATCTTCATTTCAAATCAAGCTGGAACTCTACATAATTACGTAGTAGAATAGCACAGCACATTGGCCAGATGAAGACACTCTGGCATAGAAGAACTACACAGATATTAGCTTCAGTGCAATACCTGCACTGTGTCAGGCAGGGACACCTTATCTCAACAATTGTTATGTATTAACTGTACCAGATGACTTTTGAACTGGAGCCTATGGTGGATCTGCACCAGTGGTATTCTTTTCAGTAGTACAGGAAAGTGGTGTCAGTTTAGGAGGGGTGTTGCTTTATGCAACAGCCTCGGAACATACTTATTTGTATTCAGGACTCTTGCTTTATGAATTAATTCTCCCAAAAGGCAAATGTATCTTACTTCTTGCTTCCTTAGACATACATGTATGCGTATAAGAAAGAGAGATGCAAGTTTTCAAATCTAATCTTGCTAAAACTTGTTAAAAATACCTTTTGGATGAGCAGGCAAGTGGTTAACAAGTGCACTTGGGTGTGTGTTAACTTTGGATCTTTGGTGCATGTTCCTATGTTACATTTCAATAGCATGTGTTTCTTTTTCTTCCTCTCTTTAACTCTGGGTGTTTAGCTTAACATAGTCATCTTTGGATGGATTCCTGCTCTGAAGGTTTCTGTTTTCTGTGTTTAAAAGGTAGCATTGAGTATGCTTTTATGTGTTCTTTTAAATGCAGTTGTTGTGGGAGACCCACCCAGATACATTAACTAGGAACAAGCTTTCCATGGTGTGATGGGGTTCCCATCATGCTTCACAGCCCTCTTGGTTTGTTTGGCAGGAGTAAGCGGGCACACTGAGATTCCTCTGTACAGAAGTTGCTGAATTGTATTGTTCTCATTGAGTAGTTTATTATATCAAAGCCTTGCTAAGACTGTTTAATCTCCCAGCTGTAGGGCATTAATAGTCCTCAACATAATGTGTTTGTGTCAACTGTCTTTACTCCCAATGAGATTGATAAAAGGTGGTTGGAAATGTAATAATACAAGCTCCTGTTGCATTCATATAATAAGTCGATAAGTGGAATAGAAATACTTCATTCATCAAGAGGAAATTCAGGACAAATGTAAATTATTATAATCACTCCCAAAAATATGCTTGTACCAAATATACATAAATTTGTTTGTTGTTCAGAACCGTTATTTGGCTTTTAACAGTTGAAACACATTTTTCTGTGTGTAAATAATACTTTGTGAAGGCTGATTTTTTCCCTCTCTTAGTCTTGGCATATATTACAGAGGTGAGTATTCTTCCTAGCCTTTCAGAGCAAGCATTAAAAGAGGAGACCAGGTCTCTCTGCTCTTCAACCAAGTCTACATAATGCCAGAAATCCTGATAAATTCTTGCTGTTTCAGGATATATCTGGTATGAGGAAGAATCCACAGGCACTAGTCCTTGCAATATGAGTTATTGCTAATAATGAAAACAACAACACAGACCAAAGAAAGGTTAAGGAAGCAGAACAGATACGTTCTTTACGTTCTGCTGGTTTGGAAATGACTTGTGGTGGTATTTTGAAGGAGGGAAAGTTATTGCTTATAATTAAGAGATCTATTTGGATTAATAGTGGCTGTTTGGAAACTTTGTTCAATTAGAAGAAAAAGTTAAAATATAATGATTATGCATAAAATTGATTGGGACAGCAATAAGTACATTTAACTCTTCTCTACTGGATGTTTACCTTTATTCTTTTGGCCGTGTGCTTATAATTGGATTTTTTTCATACTTGTGCATTTGATAAGCATTTAACTCTGACTATTTGGCTACATAAGGCTCAAAATTCACCAAGGAATTGGCTTGATTCCTGGTTTTCCACTGCAGTCCCCCATAAACAATGCTCTAAATCTACTTAGTATGTCACCCTGCACTTTACTGGTCTGGTGGCCCCCTGGAGCCATCCAAAATTCTCATCGCTCTCCCTGATCACCATCACTCCCCCAGGGTACCACCCGAAAGGTGAAAGTGTGCACAGCATGATGACAGGCCAGCTTTGCACATTATCTTCCAGCTGAGTTTTAATTAAACAGGTTTCTTTCTTCCTCTTTTTTTCTCTTTCTCCTTCTCCCTCTCTTCTCCCCCGCCCCAGTTCCTCTTGCTTCTCTCCCCCCTCTCCTGCACACACTCGCTCTCTCTTGGTCTCTCTCTGTTTTATCAACCCTAATGAAGCAGTATTCTTCATCGATCCTGCTGATTGCCAGCCCATTCCTTTTGTTTGTTGGCACCGAGCCATTCAGCCGCACTCTGACAGCTCAGCTCGTCTAATTAGCTCTGTTGTTCTTTTCCCCATGTTTCACCACGTTGCAAGTTCAGTTGAAGTTGCCACAAACTTAATCCTTCCATTCCTGCCATAAATTCACATTCTTAAGCTGTCTTTATTGTAGAGAGGAGCAGCCTTGTGTGGGGACTGATCTTCAAGGCCTTAACATCTGACCTTTTTATAAGCCCTTTTTGCTAAGAAATAGTGGCAATACATCTCTGGATTTCTTCATCATGTCTGCTGTACACCATTTTCTTTCAAATGAAAATTCAATACAGTAATCCTGCTGCTATCGTCTGCATACTCTTGTGTAGTGCAGAAACTCTACACATGAGTTGGTGGCTTTTTTCTGGCCAAAAAAGTTTGAGATTTATGTGTTTGGGGAGGATAAAACCCAAACAACAAAGAAACATCAAAACCAAAACAAAAAGGCTAGAACACCCTCCCCAAGCCCCATCAAACAACAGTGATAAAAATCCCCCCAGTAACAGAAAAGAACAACAAATGTTGTGGCTATTAAGGGAGCACAAGCTCAGAGAGATCAGAAGTTGAATTGTATTTGTAACTTAATTTGAGGGTTTTGGGGATTTCTGCTGACACTAGCATTCAGCTAAGCCAACATATCAGATTGTTTCAGGTAGGGGAAGACTTTCTTAACAAAACATGGAAAGCTTGTTTGTACAGCCTGACCCTGCTGCTGCAAATGTTGCTTCTTACATTTGCCTCCAAGGGTTAAGTTCATCGCCAGTATTGCTCACTGGTCCAAATAAGGCACATGCATAAACTTCACCTATATGGGGATCACAAGTGCTTATTCCCTTCCTTGAAGTAAACCTTGTTTGCTTGTGTACTTACTGTAAGTAAATTCAACTGGATTTCTGAACATTGGAAGGTGATGGACATGTTATTGAAGATTGGATTGGCAGCAACATCATCTCCCACAGAGAAGCTTTGGATTTTTGGATTTTATTGCAGACAGCAAAAGATAAACTAACCATATCATTGGGGTGATAATGATAATAGGTCTGACAAGGGTTTCTGTTTGGCTGCTGAAAGGGAGCAAATGCATTTTTCATGTGGTAACATTTATTCTAAGTATAAATTTTCCAGTGCTCCCTTACACAGACATCTTCATTTGAAAAGTTAAGTTCCTATGAACATGATTACAAAAAGATCATGTCAGAGCTGTACTCTGCTTTCCAATGTAATGTATAGCAACACACAGAATCTTCCAGCTTGACTCTATTCCCTATTTAAGGGGAAGCTCACATGTAGGGAATCTCTTGTCAGAAATTTAGCCTGTTCCAAACAGGACGGTAGAACAAATTTTTGTTGCTTTGCTAACAGCTGTCAATGACAAGTGTATACATTTCATCTGCTGTTCAAAAACGTGGGGTTTTTTTTGTTCTTAAACAATTTGTGGATCCCTGTAGTTAATATTCATTTGTCTATCTATATTCATTTGTAATATTGCTGAGGAACAAAAAAATACATTTAAAAGCAATTCTGAGTGAAAAATATGTTTAAGGTAACTGTGGTTATGCATATTTTCTTATTTATGTCTGCTTGATCAACTTGAAGTATTTGATGAAATGTCTTCTATGTATGTGTGTGTAATAGGTTCGCCCACCAAGACCTCATGTTGTCAAGAGACCCAAGAGCAACATTGCTGTGGAAGGAAGAAGGACTTCAGTGTCTAGTCCAGAACAGTAAGTACTTTGCTGCTCTGTTTCTCTCAGTGCATTCAGAACTAGCCAAAGGAGAAATGAAAAATTATTGCAGATCAAAGCATTTTTTTAAGCTAACAAAAAAGTTGTGGTTTAGTTTTTGGAGCATTTTAGAGAAAGTGCGAACAACAAAGAAACCAAAATTTACTTACTGGAAAATTCTGCTTTGTCAAGTTAGAGATAATCTGATCAGCATGCTTAGTGAACATTTTCAGCTTTTGGAGGTTTGTTCATTTCTGTGTTGTTTCGTTTTGAACTCTGCTTTAAAGAAATTGTTAGCTTCATCCATGCAAACCCAGGCTTTCCCTGAAGATGTGGAATTGTTTTACGGTGATGGCAGTAGGGGTTGTGTCTCATGCTTGTTAGAGTCCCACTAACAGAAGGCCTGTAATGAGCTGTATAGTGAAGGCTTGTAGGGCTTAACTGTCTTGCATAGTACTATCAGATCTATCATCTTGTTAGATGAAGTAAACAGGGGTAATATCCCAAATCAGATGTACTGCAGTAGCCTACTGCTCATGTATATAATGAATTGTCTTCCAACATCCCTCTTGTTCCTGTGAACACTGTATTCTGTTACCTTGAAGAGATTTTTTTGGAGAGTATTATGAGTGTCACATATTAAATTCCTTTGTACAAAGACAATATTGTGTACTACTGGAGGTAATCTTAACGCATTGCCATAGCTGAGTTAACTGCAGCCCATCACTGAAAATCTGAAGAGAATGGATATACTAAACCTTACCCACACAGCCCAAAGGACGCTATTTGGTGTGACAAATATACATGCAGCCTGAATCAGTGTGCATTTTGGATTTAAAATTACTTGGTTTCTTCTGAGTGTAGCAACTTCAGATATTTAGAAGTACAAAAGATTCAGCTGCACTAAGTTCTGATTGGATGCAGAGGCTGGAATTAGCTACAGTTCTAAAGGGTCCAAATAAGCAGGTTGCCTCCTCCAGCTTCAGAATGTGGGAAGCTTCATGTGATGGTTTTAAGAATGTCTTTTTAATTTTTCTTCACAAAGTTCGAGCAGAGAAAGTGAAAGAATGTAAATAAATCACTATTGGGTGTAAGAAAGCAAATAATGATTATTCTAAACACTTCCATTGGAGAGGTAGAAAATGTTTAAGAATCTCTACTCAAAACAAGGTTGGGGAGTTGGGCAGTCTCAGCTTGCTCAGCTTCTGTCTGCCTGCTTCTTCTTTTCTGGCTGAAAATAACATACGGACCTTGACAAGCTAAGCCTAACAACCTCTCTGCTTCTTGTCTTTCATTGCATTTCATCATAGATGGTAGTTTTGATTGTAAATACAGCTTTCATTTGCTTCCAGACTGAGCTAGCCTGGTCATTGTCGGTGTGGGAGGGGGATTTCAGCTCTCACACTGTTACGCTTCAGAACTGTGCCTTTTGCCTGGGGTGGCTGATCTTGGAAGGAGTGAAAATTGTGGCTAGAGTAGGGACAGACCTGCTTGGCACTCCAGAGCAAACAGCTGAGCAGCAAGGTGGGAGTAGCAGGCAACAGAGCCAATGTACATTTTCCAAGTCATGTGGCAAGATTAAACTGGTGTTCCTTGTGTGTGAGGCAGCTTTGGTGCTGTCCTTGAACAGCAAGTCGAGTGGTGTTTTCTAAATGTCCAGTGTTGCTGCAGCAGAGCCTTAGCTTAGGAAGTTACTCTGGAACTGCTACATACAAGCAGAAGACTCAAGGGCTGTAGGATGGTTGCACTGGTCTATCATTGTAATTCATCTCACCCTGCAGCAAAAAGCAGTTGTATATATCATCACCACTTCACACGACTTATGTCCTAGACTGTGGTGGTCAGTAAAATGAAATACTTCAGCTGATGCCCAGGATTACAGGATAGTTGTTGCATCTGAAGATACTACAATCTCATTAAAAGAAATACAGCTTTCTGTACCAGTTCTCTGTCATGAAGGAAAAAGAGCTGGAGATTGGCCTCCCCACCATCCTCCACCCTCCAAAGTTAAATCCATGGCTAGCTTTTTCCCAGCCACTCTGGGATGGGGAGATATTCTGGCTTTTAGCCAAAAGGAATGGTCGCTTTTAAATTCTACAGAATTATTTCTCCATTGTAGATTGGGGTTTGGTTGCCCTCTTGTGGAGTAGATCGCAAGTGCTGCAAAAGGGTTTGTGCTCCTGCAGGCTGGTAGCTGTCCCTGCGCAAAGACTACAGGAATTTCTAAAATCAAGGCTTTTACATAATATTGAATATGATAACTCATGGCACATAGGAGAAGCGTGACTGGGACAATGTAACTGTTATGTGTGTTTCCTGTGAAGGATTTATGCATGTTTGGATTCAAAAACTGCTTGCTGTTGATGTTCCAATGTGACTTACTGCTAACATGTATGTTCAGTTCCTGCCAGTAGAAGAACAGAAATAAATGTAACTGTGAATGATAAACATCCTGTTTATGCTAATGCTAGTAATATATTGAATTATAATTACAATTTTACTTGGGTTTAATTTCTTTCTGTTAATTTTAGCAAGTCTTTACTATTCAGCTGCTTTCACAGAGTAAACTATGAAACATTTTTTGTGAAAATGATTGACAATAATCTATAGCACATAATGAAGATGCTTTGTGGCTATACACTGACTTCATGAGCATTTTATTGATAGATTTTTCTACTAAATGTGGAAGAAAACCAGGTGATGTTGCTAATACCACTGATACTTGCTATGTGGTACCCGTTGTGGTCTCTTCCTGATGTTTCACAACTTCAGTATTTTATCCAGTTCAAATGCAGTGTCACAGCAGGATGAGATTCTTTTCACTCTTTTCTGTCATCGAGTTCAGGTGGCAAAGCAAACTTTGGCATAACTACTTCCAGACAGTTACTTATAGAACATTGCACTTGACTGGATCTCCTGTAAGGTGTCTGGTTAGTGTTTATTAAAATCAAGTTGGGGCAGTGGGGGATGTGGGGGACACAACATGCAGTGATGAGGAGACTGACACTACAGTTGTGATTTCAGAAGTACAAGAGGAGGAAATATGTAACCTTGTTCTTAAATAAAGCTCAAATAAATGGCTCATCTAAGAAATAACTTCACATGAATACCTTTGAAATAGGTAATGACTCAGTAATCCTGACTGGTAGTGTTGGAGTACCCTTATTGCAGATCAGAGGAGATGTCCATGAAAACTTTACTAAAATATTTAGCTTAATTGCACTGGCTCCAAAACTTGTTACTAGCCAAGTTACTTTTTCATCTACTTACCTGTAGGACTTGTTTTTGAGGAGGAGCTTCTGTTCAATGAGAAGTTTCATTCTGTGTTTAAAACTGACACTAACCTTTTGGTCTTGAAGGCTCCAGAGACATTTCCCAGCATATCTGGCACTGTATAACTTATGCCTCCTGCTTCCAGCTGATGAAGACAATCCTCAGGGCAGTGTCAAGCCTGACACCCAGTGAACTCATTCCAGAGGGTCCTCTTGTCTTTGGAGTGTTGCATGTCATCCACGAAAAGAGAACCCCTATGGAGGCATCTTTTCAGATAGCATCCTTTCAGGCATCCTCTGTTACTGTATGTCTTATGATGTTAGGAAATGTGCATCTTCAGTTACATGAGTTAAGGTTTCAATATGCATAAAAGTATTGTTTTGGGGGCATATATGCTCATTTTTTAATTAATCTTCAGTTAAAACACAGGAGGGCAGAAGCAGTGACTTTGAAGTAGAGCCAGGATTATTGCTAATGTCTGTTGTTAAACCTCTGTATTTAGAAGAGCTGGTGGAAAAAATTCAGCTTCCTCCATCAGAATTTTCATTTTTTGTTTTTAATTTCAGTAGAAAGGGTTGTTTGGTTTTTTAAAACATTTTAATCAATAATCCAAGGTCTGTAATGTTCATGATTCTTTAAAAATTATCATTAAATCAAAATTGTGTAATTAAAAAAATAGTTATAAGGTAACAAGAATTTGTAGATGAGAGCTCAGAAAATGCTGGATTAACAGCTGGGGCAATCCTAGACATGTGGGACGTGCCTCCTTAAACACAAATTAGTTGCTCACAGAAATAAGATGTTGCATTTCTAACAGGCAGGTTTTTGAGAACTCTTTTTTTACGCCACAGCAAGATTTTCTATTAAATGAAGAATAGGCTTCCAGAGTGCTCTAGGAACTGTCTACTGTAAGTACCAACTAGCTGTCTTCCAGGCCATGCAAAGTGGGAGGAAATTAAAATAGGAAATCAGAGGGTCAGGCTCACAATTAACATCATGTCTAAAGGCTCTTGGGCTGGCTAAACCCATGTCAGTGCTGCAGCAGTTCATTATGGCTTTCCAGAGGTTGTGTAGGACTTAGCAGAGAAGCTAATGGCTTTCCCACATATCATATGAATGGAATGCAGTGCAGTAGTGGGTTATTACCCTGAATTTAGTATGAGGTCAGCATGTTGGCTGTGTTGAAGGATACAGCCTCATAAAGCACATAAATTTCCATTGCTGTACCAGGCTCTTGGAGTTCAGCCACACAGGATTTGTGTGCAGAAGAGGTTTTATATGACACCACTGCAGGCAAGGATCTCTACTTGGGGTGCAAGCTAAGCCAGCTACCTTTAGGACAAGGGTGGCTGGAGTCAGAAAGCAAATTCTATTGGCTATAGAAGAAAGACTGTGTGTGCTCTGATTCCTCTGCCTTGAGAACTGGCTGTAGGGGAAGCTGGATACAATGAAGGTGGTACCGAGAATTCAGATGCTCAGCAAAGGGACAGCAAACAGGAGAGAAACATGTGGAGAGCACTGGGGTTCTGGTGCAGGCCTTGAAAACAAGAATGTAGCACAAGGTGGGCAGGGCTGCCCTTGGGAACCCGTCCTTCCTGGCTCTCCCACCTTTTCAGTATGATAATTTAAAAGTAACTTTAATTTTGTGGCCTCTGTCTGCTTTGGAGTGAACCTACAGAATGTGTGCAGCTTACCTTTGTAAAGGGGTGTGACAGCTTCAGGTGAAACTGGTGACTAGATCCTTAGTACTGAGTAATAGGACAAAAATGGGAAATGACTGTGTAGAATCATGCATCTAGATCTGTCAGAGCAGGCAGAGGTAGCACTCAGCTTCTTCCCACTTTAGATTATTTGTTAATATTTCCAGCTATCCAGAAATTTTGTAAAAGGGTCATAAAAACTATAAAACACTTCCCTGCCTTTGCTGGGTGCAGTGATCACAAGCTGTTGCTTTTGTTAACTGGTTGGGTGACTTTTGATATTATTTTTTTTGTTGCTTTAATTTAAAATACCTTTTATGCTAATGTTGTTGCTTTTCTGGAAATATTCTGCTCCTATGGACTTTAACTGTACATAAAGTGGCACTTTAAAAATCCAACAGATATTTTAGTATTTTTGTTAGCTCACGCTTGGGTGCAGTGAGTAGTCAGAAGATGCAGGAAGAGTCCCAGTGATAGGTCTGTGCTTTGTTCAGATTGAATAGTTACTAGGTAATCCCCTCCATCCCAAGTCTTCTATTTCATACTGGCAAGAAAAAGCCTGTGCATCCAAATCTCTCATTCTCTTCATTCTACTGTCTAAGAGGGACAAATTCCTTAATTCTCCAGAGCTGCAGTATAGCCATTCTTTAAAAATGTATTAATAAAAAATACTCTCCTGCAAATCTGGGAAGCCCTTTTTAGGAGGGTAATGACCAGCCCACAGTAGCCCTTTGTACCATCATCTCTATAATCAGGAGAAAGCAACACACTTAATACAATACACAAATTTGATCTCATAAGCTAAATATCTTTTTAAAATATTACAGATTTCTCCTTATTAATTCCCACATCTTATACTCACATTCTCTCTCTATATATATTTTTTTCTATCTCAAGTACATTTAGGTGTCAATTAAATTTGAAATATCTACATTTGTCAGCATTTCATTTTTGGCCAGTGTGATGTGCTGCTGATTTGTCCATGCATCCTGACACATGAAAAAAAGCTCCTGAGATGCAGATCTTCCTCATTAAAAAAGAAACCCACACTATCATAATGGTGCGCAGAGCCATGGAGCGCATCCCCAGCTTTATTGCACTGTGTTTCTGACATGATATTTAAAAAGGAACAGCCACGGCTGTCAGTACTGTCATATGCTAGTGCTAACTGAAGACATGTTAAACTAAACATTAGAAAGAGATCAGCAAGTCATCTGCATGGTAACTCAGCTAAGAGATTAGGTAGGCAGGAGCTGGTGCAGTCATGTGGAGATGATGAGGGTTGTAGCTGTGACGGACACATCCTTTTTTCCCTCGAAGACTGCAGCAGTGCCTGCCTTGTAGCCGGGCTTGCTGTGACCTGCCTTTTCAGAGACAGCTCTTTGTGTATGAAATTCTAGCAAGTGGTGGGTGGCAGACGGCAGGAGAGTTCCTGAATTGGGTTAATGAGGGAATAGGCACTTTTTTTGGATTCTACTGCCTCAAGCTGATAAAAAATTCAGACTTGGACAGTTTTAGATTGTTCATCCCTTATCATGGCCCAAAACCTCTTACAGAGCACACTAACAGTGAAACTTAAGTGCTTGTTTTTTTCTAATTACTAGATCCACCTTTCATTTACAGAGTCTTGTAAGAGCCACAAAACCAGTGCATGTTACCTTGCTATGCATTGAATCTTACTTGCTCTGAGCTGCACTGAAGTGCAACTGATGATCTAACCACAAGAAGTGGGCTTATCTCTTCATAGTTCATTCCTGGTTTGTTTAATACATGCACACAGACACAATGCATTTGAATTTAGCATAGTCTGAAGGCAAACAAAGCTGTCAGAGGCAGTGCTGTAAGGGCAACTGCACCAATACATGTGCTATATACAGTTAGATTTAGTGAATCAGCAAGACAGGTGGAAATGCAGTATCATTCTGGATCTTTGGAAATTATTTTGTATTTTATGGAATCATGTTGAATGATAATTGACTTTCCTGAGACAAAAAGACATGTATAAAAGTTCAAAAAAGAAATATTTGTAAAGTATCTTTGATTTCTGATTTATTTTAGGTGGAGCCTTTTATTACTGTAAATTTAAAGTTTTTGGATAATGTAACTTTCTAAAAATAGGGAAAAGAAAAAGCTAAAAAAAACCACATTGCATCATTTTTTTCCAAATGCAGTGGCACTTTGCCTGTATGCCCATTCTAGCAGGGAAGAGGAAAAGATCAGCTATGCAACAGCTTTAATTGGAGAACCACTGACTATGATTTAACAGCATCACACCATCAGCTGCATCCACTGCCACCACTGGTTTAGACTTTTTATTAATTAGCTCTGGCCTGATTGTGAATAAACATTATTCACAGTGGCAGCTTCAGACCTGTTGAGCTGTCAATTGCAGTGACCAACTTCTCTTTTTAGACCAAATCTTTTGGACTTGTTTTCCTTACTTTATTATATGGTTATTTAGTGATTGAGACAAAAGAGCAAGAAGTGATGGCTCTTTTGTCTCTATTATGAGTTCGAGTGCCACTAGAGGTAGTTTTATTGGTGTGTCCACAACAAATCAAATTCCTTCTTCTTTTATCCATGCTTTCTGATTTTAGCATATCCTCCTCTTATCTGTAACATACGTAGTGATGTGATACTTGCATGTTGCTTTACAATGTCAACCGGGTGAGGATTGTCTTTTGTTCCACATGATGACCCTGATTCTCCTTACACTGGAATAACAAACTTTATTCTGGACTTCACTAGCAGCAAAATTCAGCTCCTCAGCTCAATCGTTTATTACCTTGTGTCTCTCATGATGTGTGTTTTGATTCACTACAATAACTAGGACATTATCAGTGATACATGGCTTATATAAAATGAAGATGTTTGGGAAGAGACCTCATTGGGATGGCCAGAAACAATGTCTGCTTTTATGAGCGTAGTAATTTCTTTTCCATTGTTCTCATGATGTGGGAAGTGTTCACCAGTCTGTTGTTTGGTCTGTAAAGGCCAAAGACATGTATAGGTGGTTTATAATGCTCTGTCACAAAGAGGTTTGCTTGTTTTTTTTCATTTCCACTCGTGCACATGTAGACATGCCAGAACACTACTGAAATGGGAATAATAAGTAACTAAGAGTATGTTTTTTTTAAAGTGCATATAGTTGTGGTGGCTTTACACAATGTTGTCCATGAGTTTTAGTAGCTTGAAAAGCAGTGGGCTGTGGTGTAGAGGCCTCTGATTAATACCAGTAAATCTTTTAATGTGTTTTTACTACTTTCAGGTAGTTGTGAAGCATTTATCTTAATATTTAACTTGAGAATATATTTTCTATAAGCTCTATTGCTGTCCAAAGCTTCAGTGTTTCAGAGAGGAATGAACAGTGGCCCTTGCTTCATAATTTACTAAAGAACAGGATATTTTAGCATTACAAAAAAGGCAATATTTGGATTAATTTCTTCTTCAGCCTCTTTGTTCCAGTGTATTTCTGCTTAGTGACCCTGCTCCTCTACTCATTCCTCTTCTACTAAAGCAGATAGTGCATTTACTTGTTTAAATCAGTGACACCCACTTCTGGATTTGCTGCAGTGGAAAGAGTGAACCTTAGAAGCTGATGCTTTATGCACAAAAGAGTAATTCACTGGGGGTTTAGTTAAAATGAAGTAAAGCAACTGATAGCTACAATAAATAATAGAAAAATTATTCACAAATTCAGCAAAATTTAAATGTTTTTCTTTTATCCCCCAGCCAGTGTATGTTTCCACAGACCTCTACAGGCATGCACAGTCAGTTGTGTTCACTAACAATGTCAGTGTTGTCTTTGTGGGGAAAAGCTGGGTGTCTGTGTTTGCTTCTTTTGCAGTATGGGTGTGGTTGCAGGTCTTAGTCCCCTGCTCGATTAGATGGCACCCTGGACATTTTTAGAAGGGTTTTGTTTGCTGCCCGAAAAGCAGAGCTCAGTATTTACCTGCAAAGCTCTTCATGGTGCTCATCGTGTTCAGAAATGATTTAGAGCCTATGAATCACTTGGTTTCTCCCTCCTCTAGGGCTTTGATTGTGACAACTTGATAACTTCTTTTCTCTTCCTGTCTCCCTCAGCCTTGTAAAGCCTATGCGACACTATACAGTCTTCCTCTCTGAGGACTCTTCTGATGATGAATTTCAGCAGGAAGAGGATCCTGTCTCTGGCTTCTCTGAAAACTTTTTCTTCTCTGCTCCTTTTGAATGGTCTATCCTTTATTCTTCCATTGTATTGATTCAGCCATCAAACAGTGGGTTTTGCATTGGTCAGGGTGCCCACTCCCACACTTGGAACTTTGGAAATGCTCCTTCAGGCTCTGCATGATGCTTGATGAATGGCCAGCATTTCTCCTGCTTGTTTGTTTTGGTACCTAGCGGCATGCAAAAGTGTCCTTCTGCATGAACCATAGTGCAGCAGTGCATGGCTTATGGTTTCACATCAATTCGAGCTCTGTGGGATAGAATCCTTCCATTTGCCCTTTGTTCCAATGTGCTGCTTGTGTTCCTGTCCTAACTTTTTGTCATTTTTCCTCATACAGTGCTGGCCGCACTGTTTGGATTGTCCTGTGAGTTTTCTTTCAGTGTAGTTGTTGGCTTTTCCTGGTTTCACTTGCTTGATCCCCGCTCTGTTCTGTCAAGTACCACATGCTCAGTGACTATGGGGAGTTGCCATGCAGATGTCCTCTGAGGGATTTGGGTACAATCAGACCTAACAGTAGACAACAAGCAGGGGACAGTCTATTGGGTTTACTCACTGTGTTATTTGTAAGTTGTTGTTAGCTCCCAAACCTCTGCAACTTAGTTTTGTCTAGTTTTGAAGCATGGTGCTGAGCACCTTGGGCATGTTGCGAATACCTGTCTGCAAGAACTGTACATGTCAGCTTTGGCTGCAGGATTCTGCCACCTGCCCAAAGTGGCAGGGGAACAAGTGGTGCCTGTCTCTCCAGTTCTCCTGGCCAGTCAACCCTGGGGCCTGAGCACATCTCTCAGTTGAGAGGAGCAGTGTCACACAGAGGGTGCACAGAGATTCGGTCATACTAAACACCACTGGCTGCACGATCAAACAGACCAAACCCCGAGGGCAGGCCTGAGCTAAGGCCTCACTGAGCATCATCCAGAGGACTTGTTCTGTCCTGACTTGCCCAGTCACATCTGAGCAACTGGAGCCTGCCAGGTGCAGTTGTGTTAGACTCAGTTGGAAAAAGAGGCTCCCAGTTTGATAATGGAGTTTCCATTGCTGGAACTGATTGTGTGATGCAGAAGACAGGTTCAGAGACTGACAGGGAAGGGACATGACTGCAGGCATGGAGAAACAGACACAGAGGTTCTGTAGCAAAGGGCAGGAAAAATGTTCCAGCACTCTTGTGTTTGGGATGGAGGAGGCCAGACCACTGAGATGGTTTGTTTGCAGAATATTCCTCTGGGTTTTTTGCAGTGTGATCTAATGCATAGCAGATGAGCACATGTGATGTGAAAGACTAAAGATATGATGGAGATTTGCAAGATCACCCTCCTCCTAAGGACATGTACCATCAGCTGTCTGTCTTGTACTTGCATTATCACATTCTTGTGTTGCTAGCTGAATGCCTGCTACTGTGTGTTGAGGAATGAAATGCAATGGGCTGTTTATAAATTTGCATGATCTAGCCATATTATAATAAAATATGGAAAGAGGAGGAGGGTCCTTCCATAGTATCTGTTTTTGCAGGTCTCACAAATATTTTCTTTTAATTGAAACCATGCTTAAATGCCACAGTAGAACTGGCTGCCAGTCAAGTGCCAATCACCACCGATACATGTGGCACTTCTTGGTATTAATTGGATGTGCATTATGCTGCTGTTCCCTGTGCACAGAACCAATATGCAAATCTGCTGGTGTTCATTTTTTTGCTGAGGTAGGTGCAAGAAAAGCACCCTGCTAACTTGGCCTTGGCTGTAAATGTAAAGTAGGTGTCTCCATAATGGATTGTGTTGTTTCTTGATAAGATGACACCAGTGTAATCATTGGAACTCTGCACAGTGTTCCCAATTATTGTAGGAAAACACTGAATTATGTTCTGTGCTGAGTTAGCTTGAAGCAAGAGAATGTAAGTACCTGCAAAACACAGGGCACTTGGCAGTGTGCTTGCTTTGGCTGCCTGTGTGAAAGGACTGAGCACAGGTGCAGTGGCCTGCCTGAGGGGAAGGCCAGACTGGCAGAGGGGAGAGCTGGCATCCAGTATCCCTCTCGGAGTTCGCTTATCAGCCTCTCTGTAACTGCATGATCACAGCTCTCCTCTGAGTGCTTCCCACATCCGTCTTTTCCTTTTCTGAAAACCCCTCCAGTGCCAAGTCATCTTTGTCTGTCCTGCTGTGGTCACTTTGCTCACACATCTCCTGTTCACAGGGCACTGTAAGCTGTGTTCTGCCACCCAAAAGCTTTTTATTAAAGCCTTCCAGCTCCTTAGTAAATACTCGTTTTAAAAAAGGAAGTAGAAAGTCATTTGCAACCTGATTGTTTCTCTCCTAGGCCTCAGCCATACCGGACCCTGAAAGAATCTGATAGTGCTGATGGGGAAGAGGCAGCCAGTCCAGAGAAATCCAAAGAGCCTCTGCCTCCAAGCCCTCTGCTCTCAAGCAAGGACACAGAAGTCAACCTCCTTGAAGACATTTTCCCAAACTTAGAAGTAGAAGCACAGCCTCAACCTCTCAGCCAGGCTAAGAGCCTAGAAGACCTGCGGACTTCCAAAGAAGAGGGAGATCAGCGATGCACATTTGATTACCAGGTGTGGACAGCCTTCTATGTACTCTGGCTGCTTTGCACTGATGCTCAGCAGTGAGAATGAGCACTTGGGAATGTTCAGGTCCCCTCCAAATTCCCTGGTTTTTAATTACTTTCTTTTAATCTGGCCATTTTGGTCTAGGCATCATTGGAACAACGTAGACTGTAGAAGAGAGATTCTTTATGAAGAAGTGAATATGTCCAGCTTAGTGCCAAACTAAAGCAGAGTCTGAGATCTTGATGTGACATGAAAGAAAAGAAAGTAATTTTACCTTACAATAATATTTAGTGTACTGTTATATCCAGATATTTCATTTGCCAGCTTTTTCTATATAGCAATTAAAGCTTCTTAATTTCTGTACCTTAGATACAGGTACCTGCTCCTTACCTGCCTAAAAACAGATGCCACAGTATGTCATAGGTGAACAAGTCATCAGAGAGAGAGCAGAAATTTAAACTGCAGAGTCATGCTTCTGGTTCCTGTCTGTCCCTCTAGCCTGCAAGCTGTTGTCTCTCTCCTGAGGTCACAATCTGTGGACTCTGAGCTCAGCAGTCTGTCTTCACTTCATGCTATATGCTGTGAGAAGATCAGTAAAGTTAATGTGTTTGGGTTTGTTTTGTTTTTTTTTTTTTGTCATGCTTTCTTTCAGAGAATGGATCTTGATGTGTCTGAGAGGAACAAGATTGTGCCAACCATGAAGCTGTCTCACCCTTACAACAAGCTGTGGAGCATGGGTCACGATGACATGGCTATTCCTACCAAGTATTCCCAAAGCTCACCAGAAAGGCCCTTGACTGCACTTGGCAGCACGTCACCAATCACAAGGAGACCCCGGAACAAAGGCAGCATTCTGGTTCCTGCAGAAAAGGATGAATCAAATCCTGTCATTCAAGGGAACATCACCATTCCTAGGCCACAGGGAAGAAAGACTCCTGAACTGGGGATAGTGCCACCACCACCAGCACCCAGGGCTTCTAAGCACCAAACTCCAGCTGGGCCAACAGAAATTCTCACTACCCACACTACAGGACATAGCCATTTGGGTTCAGATCTTATCCCAGAGCCATTTGGAGATGGTAGTGTGTCCTTAGACCCTGAAATCCAGCAGTCTGTAAATTATTCCTCTCATCCATCTCAGTTTTTGTCCAGTGCTACCAGCACAGCTGAGATGCTCCAGCCTGTCAAAGTGAAGACAGATAATGCAGGTAATGAAAACGACTACCTTCTGAATCTGCTGGATCCACTAAAAACAGCCAGCTGGCAAAGCAGTGGCCTACAGCAAGGTGCCCACAGCCTGCAGAGTTCAGCGACTCCACCTTCTGCAGCTGGCTTTGTCTCAGTGGCAAGTGACTTTGTGTCTCCTCCAGCTGCACCATTTGTCCAGCCTCTTGGTTATCCTTCCCCAGCACCTCCATCTTTTTTACAACCATCCCCTAATCCATTTACACAAACAATGCCAGGAGCCCTGTCAGTGTCTCTAGTTAGACCCCCAAGGGGCAGTTTCGCCCCCTCTTTAGGTCACGCTTATAGCTCTAGCTTCATAACACCTAGTTCTAGCTTCTACCCACCACAAAGACCTCAACCAAACATTTCAACTCTATCCATGCCAAACTTGTTTAGCCAGGTTCCAGCTGTGCCACCTGCTGGCTCCCTACTGCTGCAGAGCCACAGCCCTTCTCCAACAAGCTCTCTACAGGCAGCAGCTTTAAGTGGGCCTTCCAAAACCAGAACTTTACAGGTGGGCCAGTCCAATTCAAAGATGGTTCCCAAACAAGCACTAGCTCTGCTGTCCAATGAACCCCCTTTGATCCCTGCCAGGCCAGCTAAGGGCTTAGAGCCAGTGTTACTGTCCTCAAAATCTGAGGAGACAAAAGATCCGTTTGAAGATCTGTTGAAAAAGACAAAGCAGGATGTGTCATCCACACCAGGTAAGGTTGAACAGCTCAGAAAGCGATGGGAAACCTTTGAGTAACACTCCCAAAGGCCTTTTGATGTCACTTTGGAGTTGACAGAGGAGGGGTTTTGTTTTTTTCAACCAGCATAAAACCAAGCATTTCTTTTCTGGAAGGCTGAGCCAGGAGAGCTGCAGGACCATCACCATGCTGGAATTCACACACAACTGCTTTTTGCCTAGAGTCCCCCATTGTCATGCTCCCTGCAACTGAAACCCCTGGGACTCCTGCACTGACCAAAACATGAGGGTAGTTGGGTTGGGTTTGGTTTTCCACACAGAGCTGTTTAGACATTGCTATTGCCACAGAAGTTACTCCTTCCACATTGTTTTCAGTCCTTAGCATAGCTGAGAGCATGGCACAGTGCACTGCTGCTTCTTCCTGCCTGTGTGCAGGGTGTGCAGCTTGTCTTGCATTGCACAGAGAGCTGCAATGCTCTGCTTTCACAGGTAAAGTGCAGCAAGCAAGCCCAGCCTCTTGGGTTGTACCCAGTTAATCTTAGGCTCTGAGGTTGTCCTGCTTTGAAATACAGACCCTGAGGTCAGACTATTGGCTGAGCTGCTGTTGCAGATTTCTGATTTCCCTCCCCCAGCACAGTGGCGGAGAGGCCCTAGGGACCTCTCTGGGGCAGAACTGTCCTAATTCCTCATTGCAACGAATCCATAGTGTACAGCAGTAGCTCAGAGTTTGGTCCTGCATCTCTGTTGGGAAACTGGAAACACCAGCAATTGGGGTTTATTTTGTTTGGTTTTGTTTCTTTGCTTGTTTTTGTTAAATCAGAAAATAGAAGCCGTCAAGAGTATCCTAGATCTCAAATAGGTGTATGTTAGTATTATATATTACTATTCTAAATGGCAGTATGGGACATAACAGCATCTGACTTGATTATTACAAACAAAGGAAAAAGAGGAAAAGAACTGGGGTATGAAAGGTCACAGCCCATGAGCTGAAGGGGAGGTCCAGTTGAGCTGGGCAAGTGCCGAAGGACAGTGCACCCATCACTGATGGACCTGAGGACTGCTCATTGCTGCCTGGAAGCAACCAGGGTTTCATCCTGGGCTGCAAAGCTCTTGGCTCCTTCAGCTTCTCTGATAAGCCACAGTCTTCATCCCGCTGTTGATGAGGAACCTTTAACTGGACATTAACTGGACCTTGAAATGGACTTGTGAGGTCATGGAGTACAAAACCACAATGCAAAGGCTAAAGGGTATGTTCATTTGGATTTTCTGAGATGCTTCTCTGTGGCAATAGTATTCTCAAGAAATTTCATCTCTCTTGGCATCTCTTAGAACCTGCTGTCCTTGCAGTGAGCAGTTTTGGTTTATTTCAGTGGTGCTTTTTGGTTTTGTTTTGTATTTGGGCACAATCTGGTGTTAAACATGTTACTCTAGCAGAGGAAATCACATCACCATTAAGCCTTTGATAAAGGAAATAATTTTGGACGTGGGGAAATTCTTGTAAAGCTTTATCTGATTTTCAATGTATCTATTTTATTCATATAACCTTGGAAGATTTCTTACTCTAGTGTATGAAAATGGCTGTCGATGCATTTGAGTCTGTGCAATACAAAAGAAAAACACTCTTGGTATCTGCAATGCCAGCAGTTTGGGAAAGCCCACAGTATTCTATTTCTGTAAAGTGCTGTTACCGTGACAGGCCATTCAGTTGGATTTGTAATTTCTTTTTGTGTTGGAAAACAGATGGTTTTAGTATTGCATAGTAAAATATCTAAAGTCTAAGCTAATAGCTCTATTTTATTTTATACAGCTCAGAAGATGAACGTTAGCTGTAAATTCAGTCAGGAATTTCAGGGCTCTGCTATGAGGTAGATGATGAAAGGTTCTCAGTCAGGGTGACTGTGTGCAGGCAGCAGGAAGCTGTGTGTATGACAGCCCATTGCAGGGGCACAGCCTCTTTTTTACAATTTCTGCTGCTGCACTGAGGAGGCCTCTTGCACACGCTGAACCCAGCAGAGAAACGCTCAGGTAATGCTGTGTCACTGCAGAGTGCTCCCATCACTGGTTACTTTGCCCCTATGATGGAATATTTGATGCAATTGATTTTTATTCTTTTGTTTAGCCAAACAAACATTCTTGGGTTATTTTGTAAATCAGTTCTGAGCCACTGAAAAGTATCGACACAAGCGGCATTAATCACCTTTCACTTTATTTTGAAGGCTGGAAGGGGTTGAGCACATCTCTGTGATCCAGGAGTTTGTGACCTTCCTCACTTCTTGAAGAGAGTCTTGCAAGCAGGAGATTGTTTTATGTGCTTCTCTTAATAAAGGAATCGGTTGTCTCTAGGGCACTATTTTAGTTTTGCTTGTTTTGTTTTGGTTTTTTGTTTTGTTTTTTTTCTGTCTTAAACTCAGGAATTCCCAATACGATTCAATCCTAATAGTGCCAGCAGTAAACTGTGCTTGTCTGGGAGAGCAAGTGGGGTGTAAAACAGTTCTGCTTCTGCTGTGGAAGTATTTTGGATGGGTTTACTAATCTAGTGAATGAAGTGTTCTTCTAGTACTCATCAATGACTTTATATTCAGCTTTGTACATTTTCCTGTGCATTTTCTGCGCTTGCTTGGTTGGTACTGCTTTGCCTATTTAAAAATGCTTTCTTCCACTAGAAATAACTTTTATTTTTCAAAAGACACAAACCCTTTTTAAATTTCTGACGTGCCTGATGCTGTACAGATGCTAAAACCATTTTTCTATCTCACTCCTTCATTAGGTTGCAACCATTTTAGCCACAGGAATTGGAAGCTGTGGAGACACAGAAGCGTTTTGTTGCTGAAGCTTGCTCTCTGGTTTCCTTACACACAGGTGATGAGAGGTTTGTGATTCCTCTGCACACAGTAGGGAGTTATTTTTTAAGCTGCAATGAATGGTCTGAGCTGCCCAGATACACCTCACCCCACCCCTCCTCTTTTTTCTGTGTGTGGGAAAAGATCAAGCAGGAGATTGACATCTGCCTGGGCTGCTTTCTGTTTGGAGGTGCTTTGTCATTAACAGATGAGTGCAGCATTTGTCCCTTTAACCAACCACAGGACACCATGGATTCAGGATCAGTGACTCTGAAGAAAGTGGTGCAGGGCCCAGTACCATGGGTTTTGTGCAGTAGGAATGGTTAACAGTGCTGTCTTCCAAACAGCATGTAAGTAACCGACAGCTAACGGCCTCCTACACTCTGTCCTTCTACACCGTGGGATTTACTCATCTGCTTGGGATTTTTTGTTGGTGGTGGTTTGTTCCTTGTGCACTCACAGTGCAGGCTTTATGATTTTTCCAACATCAGCAGATTAAATTGGTTAGTGATGAACAAGAAGCCTGCTAGTTGCTGCTTCTTTACAACATCCAGGTTTGGAAAACAACCTGTTTTCTTTGCTTCTAGCTGTTAGTAGTTAGCAGCTTTTGGTATTTGAAAAGTGACCCAACGAAGACAGGGCTGCTGCAATCCCACCCTGTCCTTTGGGATTGGGTCATGGTGGTGGCTGAGACAAATTTGACAGTGGGAGGTGCTGTACAAATCTGCTTCACAGGGGTCTGTGCTTACAGCTCTGGTGTGTGACAAATAAAAACGATCTGAAAATTAATACAATTCTAACTCTGCACAGCTATAAACCTCAACCCCACTTTCAAACATCTGTACAGCCCAGAACTACCCATCTAGATAGTGAGATACACTTCAGAGGAAAATTAATCACAAGTCAAAGGAAGCAGTTTATTTTTAACCAAATTTTATTGTAAATTTCTTCTGAAGGACATTCTAATTATTTACAAATTATAAAATTTACAATTACAAAAGAGATCATGATCATTAACTACAGCAAATCCAGTTTCGTGAAAAAATATATTCAAAAATTAAATATCAAAAGCAAGTTAATAAGTTCATTATTGAAAAACAAAAACTTCCATAAATTATGTTGCAGAAATGCTCAAGACACTGACAAAGTATTTTAACACTTTTGCTAGTACTGGCTTTGGGTGCTTCGAATGAACACATCTGCTCTGCTCTTCCTGTAACACGACTGAGCAGAGGCTTCCCGCTGCCTGCCCGGGAGCAGTGGGGGCTGCAGACACTGCTCGCAGTGTGCTGACTTTTAGAGATCTCCTGCTGGGGGCGAGGGGTGTAGCTTCTTGTTGCCTTTCAGGATAATTAGTAGCTTTGTAATAGTTCTTACAGCACAGATCTGGTTTTCCTCTCAAAATAACACAGGCTGCAGAATTTTGGTTCATTTAGATCCTGTTGCTGCCTCATTTTTCTACAACTTGTACACAAAATGTAGTGGAGCTAAAATCTCTAGAAGTTTTCACCTAATCTGGCAGCAACCAGGCAGTTAATCAGAGCTGAGTTTTCAGAGACCCAAAGCACATCCTAAGCTTGTTGCAGGTTTGTTATGAGTCACTATGGGATGAAGAAAACCACGCCTACCTTTGCAGTGAAGGCTACAGAGACAGCTCTTGACAGGATGCTCTGCCTCAGAGGCATGGACCAGCCCATTGCTGCCATCTGGGAACCTGGGGTCCTTTCTCACCAGGAGATAACCCTAGCATTAAGATAGGGACAGACTGGGACCAAGGGTGAATGTTTCTCCAGAGACACAGTGCCTGGGGCCTGCCCCTCAGCTCTGCTCTCCCAGAGAAGCGCTGCCTTGCTCAGTGTGCTGATTCTCCTGTTGCACAAATGCTGCTGAGCAAAACCACACTCACCTCTTTCCTGAGGTAAGGAGTTGACCAGTTCCACTGCAGCAAGGTGACAATCAGGTGACAGACTCTGCTCTGAGCATGTATTAGACCTTGCTACATAGCAGCTGGAAAACACACAGAGCAAGTCATTCCTATTAGAAGTAACAGCAGTGTTATTGCTAATAAATAAATAAAAGCCACAGCGAGCTCAGCAAGGTGAAGTTAGACCATGCTTTTCTCCACCAGTACCATGTCCAACCTCCTGCCAAACCACAGCCAGGGTGGGATCACCACTTGCTCTTTCACCGTTCCCTCAGTGTTAGCGACTCCACACACAACATTCTGTCTGGTCTTTCACGGGGTTAGGCTTTTCTGCTTGCTTAAATTTTCATTCTTCATCTTACACCAGCAGTTGCCTGAATGGAGAAGAGCTGATCTTAAGCAGACAGACCTGGTCAGTAGTTCTGCACTCCCCTTTGTGTAGAACTGCAGAAAACGTATAGCTACAGTAGAAAAAAAAATCCAGAAGCAAAAGAACAGTGTTTTCTTCCAGTGTGATTAGCTGTGGTGGGCAGTCACACCCTGCTTAACAGCAGCAGTTTGGAGAGTAAAAAACAGACACTTTTCTAAACTGTTTCTCATTGGCAGTGGCAGCAGTTACCCTGAAATGCCAATGATTTTAGATCTTACTGGGCCTGTGGTGCTGCATTTCTTTCCACAGGCTTTGCTGTGTTACACTAAGGAAGAGCTGGCACACTCAACACCTACAACAACACAGGAGATGTAAAGCCACAGAATAAAGACCTGGCTTAGGGCAGGTCTAGTGGAGAGTGAGAGCTGTGTCTCACTGCACCATCAGCCCTGGCTGCCTGTTAAAAGTTCCTTAGTTACATCACTTTGCGAAATGCTACTCTTCTCTACTGCCAAGCCCCCACACCCATCTGTGCTAAGAGGGGTGGGTCTGGAAGTACCTGCTGCCCTCCTCCCAAAGGCAAGTACCACATCAGCGAGTTCAAACACTGACTGCCTTGCTAAGGTGCCTTCTATGGCCATGCTTCTGGCCATGAGCCAGCCTGCACTCGGTGTAGCTGCCAGCAGCTGGGGGAAGGACATCTAGCTGCTCACATCAGTGTTGCTGCAAGGTCTGATCAAGAGAGGGATAGAGTTTTCTACATACAAACATCCTCCTTTCAGGGAAGTTAACATTGTAACTGGCAACTCAGTCTCAGAAAGGCACTTAAAATAGTCTTGTGGTTTTGTCTAGTCATAGAAAGAGATTTGGTACAAGTGTCTAACACAGCACAATGGTACTGTCTGGTAATGTGGTAGCTACCTCTGGCCTGCTGAAGGAAGGACAGCAGCAGTGCTAGGAAGGATCAGCCATTAGCCATCCCTGTCTTAGCTCTGCAGAGGAGGCACAGGGTGCATGGCTTTGACACAGCCACGTTATCCAATACCATGCTATGGTTCCTGTTAGGGAGCCCTGCCTCACTTCTCTGCTGTTCCTGCTGGCTGCAGCACAGGGACAGTTGCTGTGGGACTGAGGGTGAGGCAGAGGCAGTGAGGCTGAGCAGTGTTTGCTGGTGACAGTCCTGCAATGCTGGTGGGAGTGTGTACCCCCCCGTCTGCTACCTCCCCTCCACAGGCACCTCCAGACCCTCTTTTTTTCCTCCCAGATTTTACTCCTCTTGCTGCAGACCAATTTTATACAAATCTTCTCTGGAAAGAGCTGCAGTAACCAATCTTGTTCAAGCAGCTTAATCTTCTCCTCAAGGAAGAGCAGGCAGGTGCCTGTAGCTCATGAAGTAACTTAAAGCAGCACAGTCCTGAGAACACATCAAGACCTAAGATGGAGATGCTGCAGCAGTTCCATGATCGTTAAAGGATGACACAGCACCTGTTGGGTGACCCCAGTTCTTAGATCAGCCGCTCAGTTGGTGGCATCTTGATTACATTCCACATTTCCACTCGAGCCCCATCTTTTTCTTGGCGGCTTGGGCTGTAGGTTCCCTGAGTTGCTCTCCTCCTCTTCATGGCAAGTGCTGTGGCTGCAACAAGTGCAAGCAGAAGGGCAGCCCCTGCAGTCCCGACTGCTCCCACCACAGAGGAGTTGCTAAGATGTGCCCAGACTGGCTGCTGTGGTAGAACAGGGTGTTACTCAGAGCTTCTACCTGTACAGTGCTGCAGTTCACACCCCTCAGCCCAGTTCCCTGCACCACTCTCTGAGCTGGTTATTCTGCCCACCCTTTCACTGTCCCCTCCACGTCACACAATACAGAAGCAGTCCTGCTCACCTCTTCCCCTCTCACGCACACCCCAAGTTCAACATTTGGCAACAGGAACTGCCAATAGCTCCCGCACTGGCCCCCAAGCCCCCCCAGTTCTGACAGCACCTCTGCTGTGCAGTACCCAAGGGGACTGTCCAACAGATCACATCATAACCCTGACAGTTCCCAGCAACATAGTGGTGGGCACAGGGCAGGAGTCATGGCTGCTGTTGCTGTTGAAGGTTGCTTGTGAAACCCTCACTCACCTGAGCTGAAAAAGCTTTGAGTGCAGTTCAGTTGTTGATGAAAACAGAGCAGTATATACAAACCAGTCATAAATACCCTCTATACAATACTCCTCAAAGTATACATCAATTGTAGCTGTAATTAGTGCCTAATTTAACCCTGCCTTTTAAAGCAGATTTAACTACACCATTGCTGCCTAAAAGGGGGAATGGAGCCAGAGCAACTTCAAAGCAGGTGCACCTCAACAGCTCCTGTTGAGGCCAAGGCACAGGACAGTCCATGGGGCAGAAGGGAATAAAGAGGCTCACTCTGAGCCAGTGAGTGCAATGGACTCCATTAACTGCCACCAGCTGGAACAGGCTGCTTTGTACTTCTAAGTCCATGTCTTCATTACCATGCCTTAAGGAAACTGAGATAGGGTGGATCTGCTGCTGCAAGTGCTGGAAAAAAGATCAAGGTCAGAGTAGACCTTGCAGGTTCATCTCCTTGCCATGGTAGTGCCTATATTAACCGTTCTTCAGGTGGCACCTTTAGGACACTGTCCATCTCCAGCCGAGCTCCTGCCACTTCTTGCTGGCTCGGACTGTAGGTTCCCTCTGATTGGCGCCTCTTCCTTGCAGTGAGAATCATGAATATGAGCCCAATACTGAGCAGCAGCAAAGAGCCACAGGCTACAGGGACAGCTACTTCAATTAGTGGGGAGGGGAAGAGAGCACCTGGAGTCCCTTTCTGTAAAAGAAATTAATGGAGAAACAATGAAACTCCAGTGGTTACAATAACTTAACTTGAAGAACCCAAAGTGGTCAGACCAGAAAGAAAAAGATGTTGAGAAAAGCAAAGAAGTGCAGATCTGTGCCTGAATGGAAAAGGACAAGCAAGGAGCATGTACTGGGCTTGAGGGCACCTGCACAGGGAATGCTCATGTCCAGTCTTTAATCTCTCAGTGAAACATGTTCAGACTTACTTTTCAAAATGGACCATTTTTAACCCAAAGAACAGGCACTAACATGCTCTGACACTCAGTGACTGTTGAAGTTGATCTCAACAGGGCAGAGTTGCAAATAGAGATGGAACAGTTCAAACCATTACAGTAATTCATGCAGGGCCCATGGATGGAGTTACCACAAGAAGAGAAGAGCAGCTTTCCTGAGGTGTCACTAGGAAAGAGCTAAGCAGTGTTGCAAAAACATGAAAGTCAATGAGAAGTAATCTGAATTTTGAGTAACTAGAAAATTTCCCTGAACAGGGGAATGATACTAAAAAAAGTTCAGTGGTGCCTCCTATGGCAATGCAGAGAATTTCCTTAGCTATTGAGCTGTCCATCACAGCAAGATGATAGGCAGCCCTGTGATTCAGCACTTCCTAAGAGGTGTGCTAAGTTTCAGGATTAACAGTTAGCAAATCTCAAAGCCAGAGGAAAGCCCAGGATACAAACTAAGAACTGACACCCCTTGCAGGAACTTTATGAAGACCTTAGGGCAAAAGATTTAAAATCTTTTAAACAGGATGAATGGCAAGTGCTAAACCCTTTGAATTTGTAGCTCAAAACTTTTAAATTACAAAGGCACACCCTTCAGTGTCCACGTGACAGAAAAATGCTGTGGACAGACTTAAACACAATTTGCAGCAGGAAGAGGAGGAGGTTAAAAAGATCAGTACATAGATGCAAGATGGAGATGATTTAAGGGCCAGGTATTAATGAGAGAAATACAGCCAAATGAGTAGATTCTGTTGGAATTAAGGATGCTACAGAACACAACGAAGAACTAAGAACTTGTGGAGTTTTTATCATTAAAGAAAGCTTTAAAATTACAATAATAACTAGGAAACCTTTTTTATTCCTAGCAATAGTACCTGCCACCTTTCCCATAGGCCCAAAAGAATTCAAGGTTGGTTCTTTCCAATGTTTGCATGCCACAGAGGCTGTGCTCATGTCACAAAGCAACAGCACACAGAAGGAAGATTCCCAGAGCACATTTCAAAATGACTGAAGCTCAAGCTGACTCTGAGCCTGCCAAGACTGAAGTGATGTGCCAGGGGTTAGTTCTGGTTTGGCACAGCATGCAGGTTAGTCATGCAGTACTAACACTGCAGGAGTTCTTTGCAGTCCACCCCTCTCTGCCTTCCACAGCTCTTTAGTTGCTGCTGGTAGTGGGAGGGGGCAAGTACAGAAGAGCATCTCTCACATCCCATCACTTCTATAGCTGCCATTAACAGCAAGCCAGCCACGGCCACACTAGTCCTGCCCCCCACCACAAGCCCTCTCCTCAGAGGGAAAAGACGGTTCTGCAAGAAGTCATGGAGATGATGAAAATGAATCTACAAGAACTGTCCTGGGACAGAGGAGCCAGAGAGGCCTGAAGGAGCTATGCATGCAAATAGGCAATGTCAGGGTGACCCCATAGCACATGCATTACTGAGCTTTGAGTAACAGCAACAGCACCAAACCCTGCCTAGGCACAGCCTGTCCATGCAGTCTGGGTTAGTACATTCCTAGGTTACCAGAGAAGCCACTGCCCATGCAAGAGTTTCAGAGAAAACGCATATGTAAGACTGAACAGCTTCCACAGAGGCAGGAGGGCAGCCTCAAGGATCCATGCTTTGCTTAGGCATAACAGGAAAAGCCTCACAGAGCCTGCCCACCCAACAGGCCCAGATCAGCAGCAGCCTCAGCAGACAGAGTCCTACTTTTTCACTTGAATCACTTTTAGCCTGACTTAATCTGACTTCTCCAAACACATCCATTTATACCCAGATGAGCTTTGGAAAGGGAAGGTGCTTTGTAACACTCATCCAAGACAAAATGCCATCTGAAATGCCATTCTTCGGAAAACTAGGGGGCAGATAGCAGTAGTATCTCCTTTCTACATGTCTAGCCCAATAGTTTGATTATTGTCCATAGAGTCATAGCATCTAAGGAAAGTTGCGGACAGCCCTAGAAACCATATGGCAGCCTATGCAGATACTGAAAAGTATTTGCTGCTGGAGACTTACATGCAAGAGCACTGCAAAGACCAAAAATCCCACCTCAGGTTGCTTTGGTAGCAGCTGATTTCCTCAGTGCTCAGCAGTGTGCTGTAGCCAGGGCACACACAGAGGCTCTGCCACGTGCAGGCAGCCTCACTAACACCCCACTACCCACAGACCCTGCTGAGCCCACTGTTGCTGCTCCTCACAGGTCCAGAAGAGCAGGCAGGAGCTTCCCTGAGCAAAGGAAGGTGCTTACGTTAATGTCACAGCGCTCTCCGGTGTAGCTGGCACTGCACAAACACTCGTACTTGTTCTCAGAGCCCTGGCACGTGCCTCCGTTCTGGCAAGGGTTTGGGTCACACTTGTTTGTGTTGATTTGACAACTGGAAAGGAAAAGTGCATTAGAACGAAATGAAGCTATGTTCTTGCACTATAGAGCAGAAGATCATACAGCCTACAGAAGCCTCGTTTATCTGAAAAGTTCCTATTGCATCTTTTTCAGGTGCTTTCTCCAGGGTCCAACCACATGAAATTTTGACCCATTCATACCAATCCTCCTTTTGTTAATTCCATGTGACTGATGCCAGTTTGGGTCTCCAGCACAGTTAATGAGTTCCCATGAGGCACAAGAACCAAGTGGAAGTTGTGGAGTCTCTATCTCTGGAGACATTCAAAACCTGCCTCTATGTGTTCCTGTGTAACCTGCTCTAGGTGATCCCACTCTGGAAGGGCATTTGGACTGGATGACCTTTTGAGGTCCCTTCCAACCCCTAACGTTCTGTGATTCATGCTGCTAAAACTGGTACTGTCAGCAGAATCATACCAAGCCTGCCTCTGCCAAATACAAGCTAGACTACAGCTTTGGAGCAGTTATTTGAATGACAAAAAGGATGAAGTATTTGACCCTGCTCAGCTGTCCCACTCATGTAAGAATCGGAGCCCCAGCTCCTTCACAGGCCCCAGGAAAATAGCACTTACTTCCTTCCAGTGAATCCTGGCTTGCAGCTGCAGTTGGCTCCCCAGCTCTCAGTAACACACTTGCCCCCATTCAGGCAGGTGAAGTTCTTACCACACTGCTCAGGTGGGAATGGCCATCTGGGAAAAGCAAGAGACAGCTTAAAGCAGTTGGGTTTGGGAGAAGGTAAAAGGCTCAGTGGGCTGGTGAGGATTAAGCAGTCACTGGTATTCCAAGTGGAGACTCAGAAATCCATAACATCAGAGTGTTGCTTTGAAGATTCCCAGGGAACATGCAGGAGCTGCACAAGCACTGGGACTTTTTCTCACAGAGCTGCCTGTTCTGGCTGATGAAAATACAACCAGAGCCAAGCTACTGTTAACACTGAACTACAGCACAGCTGAGCCTCAAGAAGGGCAATGCAGGTAACTGTCTGCATCAGAATAAAGCATGGACAACAGGAAATTCCATCTGGGTAGAGCAGATAAATAGTTATGTGGCTGAGCTTCAGTTAGCTCAACGTTCATTTTGAACAGGCACAAGTAGGTGGAAACTGAAGTAACGTGTTGACTCCTACTTCCTTTACTGATATGAGACATACCTTTGTGACTAAAATACGCTGGAATTTTCCCAAATAACAAATGCTATAAATACAAAACCTTATCAAAAAGCCCAGCCCTCTTCCTGACTCCATACCAGCTTCCCACCAAATTGTACATGAGCTCCATGAAGGGATCACAAAATGTGCACTGCTAAGCAGTACAGGCAGTCAGGTGACAGGTAAAGAACTGGTTCTTCTCCCAGTACACATCTGATAAGAAGTGGCATACTCAAGTATATTTTTTTTAGCCAATACACAGAACCAAGGCCGTTACTTAGTTTGAGGAGCAATGTCACAAAATACAAACAAGCCCTTGGCTGAAGGAACACTGTTTATCAGTCTAGGAGTGCATCTGTACTTTTATCTAATGTTACAGGAAAATGCTTGTCAGCGTAAGGCTTGCTTTGGAAGAGCTGGCAGCAGTGGGCACCTTCATCAGCACCAGCAGGCTGAGTGTCACTTTAAAATTGGCTGTGTGCCACTAGTAGCAGAACCAACTGCCGTTAGGAACTCCTGCTACAGGTAATCTCTCCAATCTAGCCTCAAAGGTTTATCAAAACCAGCATACTAAGCAGAGATTAGATTATGGTACTGGGACCACAGTGTGCCCTAGATGCCACACTATCCCTCCAGGACATTAGTGCACCTGAAACTAGAACACAGCCTGCTCCACCCTGCGGAGCTGGAGGGGTTCTTTCACTTCATAAGGCCAGAGGGGTTTTTTTTTGTTAGTTCTGTCTTGTTTAGAATCACTACTGAAACATGCCAGAGGGAAGTAAAATTCTGGAGAAAAGGGATCTCTTGGGGAAGGAAGAGGAAAGTGACAACAGGCTACAGTGCCTGAACTTCAAATAGCTCTGAAATGTAGCATGGGGATAACCTACATAAAAAGGGTCCTTATTCTATATGAAGCTGAGCTCCTTTCAGTGGGGATTTGGACCTGGACAGCATCTTCCAATTCACAGCAGAATTTGGGTGCTTTACCCAGATACTTGCAATGAAAAATTTTCCCAAAGTCAAGTCCCATTTATGTGGGGGCTCCTCTGACCACCACAAACCATCCAGCACACTTACTCGCAGCGAGGTCCTGAAAACTGAGGCGGGCACTTGCAGGAGTAGCCATAAACCCCATCGACACAGGTAGCTCCGTTCCGGCACTGGTGCCGGATGCAGTCATCGACGTTGATGTCACACCTCTTGCCAATGAAGCCCCTGAAGCACTCACACTGAAAATCTGCCACTGCATCAACACAGTCCCCATGAACACATGGGTTGGACTGGCAGTCATCAATGTTGGACTCACAGAGCAGACCCCCCCAGCCAGCACTGCAGGCACAGCTGAAGGAATTGAACAAGTCCTTGCAGGTGCCAGCATGGAGGCATGGGCTGGAAGCACAAACATCAGCCCCGGAGCAGCCCAGCTGGATAGTCCTGCTGCTGGACTGCTGGAACTGTTCTGGCTGGGGATATGAGAGATGGGCAGTGAACGGCAGGTAGATCCCCCCTATGTTCACTTGTCCGAGGCAGCCTGTGAAATTTTCAGCTACAACTATCAGTGCATTGTTCTTTAGGAAGTCCAAGTTCCCAGCATTTCCCTGCAGAGTCATATTAACAGACCCATCCAACTGAAACAGCCATCTGGAAGACATTGCAGATGGCTCCTCCATAGACACAGAGATGGTGTGCCAGGCACCATCCGTGACCGACTTGGGACTCAGGAAGTTGACACCTTCAATGCTATTCCCACTCCTGATGTCAATCAGCAGGGAGGAGTTCTTAATGGCTATCTGGAGGGAATCCACTTCTTCCACAGCCCGAAGCAGAACAGCATCTTCATCCCTGGTCCTGAAATCTACGTGGAGGCTGCTCAGAGTCCTCGTCACTGACGCGTTGGTGGTAAATTCAACAGCAGTGTAACTATTAAACGTTGCATTAGCCAGACCTATAAATAAAGGGGTAGAGCATAAGGGATTTGAAAGACAATTGGTGTCATGTTTGAGGCAGACCAATGGCAAACTCCTGGCAGGTTCTTTCCCTTAAGAATCATGTAAGCTTAGCATGAGGAGGATTACAGGCCTAGCTTCTGCCATCCTTAAAGCTCTTCCTGTTTACAGTTGAACCTCTGATAATACCCAGCTCCTATGTAGCAATCTGTGTGTCTCTGAACTGCACAAAAATACAACAATTCCCCTTTTACTGCCACAAAAACTAGAATCAGGAAAGTAAGCTTCTGCAGCCAGTGCCAGAGATGGGAACATCCAACATCCTGAGTTCCAGGACACTTGCCAGCCACTAGACAACATGCCTTCCCCACTGGGGCATCGTTAGCTAGCTAGGTTTCCTTCATTCTCCATGGTTCTGTCTCAGGAGGAAACAACAAACCCATTCGCAATGCTTAATGGGGTTCTTCTTGGTGCACACTGCCTTCAAGAGCATGTACCTGGGCATCACTCCATTTTGCAGCATGTGTTTATATTTCATGCAACAGTGCTAACCAGTAGTGCTGCTACAGACAGTGAAGGTCAGGGATCTTACCAGCACATGAGCAGGGAGCAGTACTTACACACATATCCTGCTAGAACATCTATACAGGTAGTAGCTTCAGGACATGGGTCACTTTCACACCAGACTCTCTCCTCACAGAATTTCCCAGTGAAATTTGCTGGACAGCTGCAATGGAAATCATTCCAAGTGACAATGCATCTGCCCCCATTCTGACATGGTTCAGACTGAAAAACAAAATGGTAGACTTCAGGAGCAGTGTAATTCATCCTTGGATCTAAAAGAACCTAGTAGAAGGAAATGTGACAACCAAGATTGGCACGAACAGCACTTGAATCAAGAAAGGAGGGTAATTAAAACAGAGACTCCACAGCAGTGAAAGAAGCACAAGGGTCCTGTATGAGAAGTTCCTGCCCTTCCCTGTGTGCACTGCTGATCAACAGAAACTCCCCAAGCAGAGCTCCATCCCTTTGGAGAACACAGCACAAAGGCAAAGGTCAGAAGCAAATGAAACAAGCTGCAATGCTCCTGAAAACCTCACAAAGTTCTGTCGCTAGAAGGACACACCCAATTCCAGAGCTGGAACAACACTTTATAGCACCAGGAGCTTCAAGAAGGGCAAACTTCAGTAGTTCAGCCTAGAGAAAGATCCAGGGAGACTTTATTGTGGCCTTTCAGTACTTAAAGGGGCCTATGAGAAAGATGGGGACAGACATTTTAGCATGGCTGTTGTGACAGGATAAGGGGGATAGGTATAAAATAAAAGAGGGAGATTTAGACTGAAAAAAAAAAATTACAACGAAGGTGGTGAAACACTGACCAAGGTTGCCCAGAGAGGGACATTCCAGGTCAGTGTGGATGGGGCTCTGGGCAGCCTGCTCTAGGTGAAGATGTCCCTGCTGACTACAAAGGCTATTGGACCAGATGAGCATTAAAAGATCCCTTCCAACCCAAACCCTTCTAAAGTCAAGGACTATGGCCTCCCCAGTGTCACGTGTAGCATAAAGGAGAGATTTTCTCATCTAAGCGCACTCAGAGACTGTTCCTTGACTTGTTGTTGCTGAATCAAGGAATTCCTAAGGGAAGAAGTTGTTGTGCAATTGCAACAGAATGAAGGGAGAACTGTTCTGTAATCATAGAACTATAACAACTAACTGCATACATGCAGAGACAAACAAGAGACATTGTACCTTGCAGGTGTCATCAGAGATGCAACCCTTCAGAAGATTATCATTTAGAGTCCTGTTGAGTTCCTGTGGCCAACTGTCATTCTCCACTTGAAACAACTGTATGTGGTGGCTGTTCAGCTGGATGTCCTGCAAACAGCCTTTAAAATAGCCTCCCCACATATCAGTGCTGTCTGGGTTGGGATGCCCACCAATGTACACTTCATAACCAGCTAAAAGAGGTCTTGCCAGGAGCTGTCCTAACTCCATGTATGTGTCCGATTGGTGAGCACTAACAATTCCTCCTTGGAAAGAAAGAGATACCAAATGTCTTCTCCCATCCACCAAATTTTCTGGAAATGTCACAGCATCTGTAGACACCATCTCTATCTTCAGCTTGCCATTCTTCAAGTAGATGGTGAGGCAGGGGTGAGTTTCATTGCTGATCTGCAATAGCAAGCCATTAGGTTTCCTACTACGAATGAAAAAGGAGATGTTGAAGTCTGCACCAAGGCTGTCAGAAAGGGTGAAAGAGGCAAAGCTGGTGGAGTTCTCTAGGCCAAATGTTGCTGCTGGGCGCTCTGAAAGAAAAGGAACATACAACAGCTCAATGGCAAGGGGAATGCAGCTGACACAGGGACAAGCTGAACTGCAACTCCTTTCTACCCAACATTTTCAACATGCATCAGGGTAATTATACTCTCTTCCCATCCAGACCTGTGAAGTTAAGAAGTGAATGTGTCCTTGCTTTCTCTGGAGGACAGTAATTCGAGCACCCACACAATACAAGAGGGAAACAGGTCTAGGACAGTCCTTACCACCTACCAGATTTACTCAAGGACTTTAAAGCTACAAAGCTGCTTTTAAAATTTATGAATTTGGTAACAGCAGAACAACTTGCCATGCTTTGGGCTCAGGAGTAAAACAAAAACCAACAATATTAATATAAGCCTTGCAGGAACAGAAAAAAATGCTAATAAATGATTTGAACTCAAAATTGTCAAAGACCTTCCTTTAACAATGTATTTCATCTATAAAACAATGCACTCCTATTCATCCTCAACTTGGAAGCTCAACATCTCACAGCATAACAATTTCCCTCCTCCCCTGAATTTACACAGGCCTGACAAAAAGATGAAGCCAGAGCCTCTGGCTCATCAAGGAATGATATCTGCACCACAAAACTGACAGTCATTCCTGCAGGAGCAACTAACACAAAAGGGATCAATAAAAATTCTATTTACAGAATGTTTTGCTTCCACTTTTCCACTGATCAAGTACAAAATACAGCTTTCAGAGCTAGCATCCATGCTTATCTAGTGCCTTAGAAGCACCAAGTAATAGAGAAGGTGGCACTTACCGTATGTGCAAGCTGGGCCTCCATAAGGCCTGGAGCAGTCACACCTGAAGGTTGTCCAAAGGTCCACACAGAGCCCTCCATGAAAGCAGGGCTGGGAGAGGCACCACTCTGTCCGGTCACAACCCCGCTGCACAGGGGAGGACTCACCCACAGGTAGATCCTCTGGAAGCACAATTTCGGCATTGACCTGAAGGTCCTCCAGGCAGCCGACAAAGCCTTGCTGGCTCTGTGTGTTGTTTGCCATTGGCTCATCAGCACCTCCAACATACATGTTCAGGAAGGCAGGTGGGATCAAAGCAGTGCCACTGGGGACAGGAGAGCTCTGCAGGCAGACACCTGCATCACAAGACTCATGCCAGAGCTTTAACTTCACAGTGTCATGTAGAACAATTTCAACTTTATGCCACTGGCCATCATCAACTCTCAGCCCCTCCAGGAGCAGTGTGTACCCAACATCCTCCCTCTTCAGTCCTGCATGCAGAATGCCACCCAAGAGCTCCAGGAACAAGTACTCAGCTTCATGGCCTCGGTAAAGAAGGATAGCGCTGGGCAAGGTGGTTCGGAACCGGAGGGACACGCTGGCAAGCTGATCTCCTGCTACGTCCCTCCTGCTCTGATTGTTCACGGGCAGCTCAATGAGCAGATACCCTCTGGAAGCAAAGGAAAACGTTGTTGGTGTTGAGCATGTGGCATCATAGAAACCAGGCTGGCACTGGCACAGGTGGCCATGGCTCTCAGCTTGGTAGGTTGGGATGCACAAGGCCTCATTTTGGCAGTCATGCGTCTGGCACCCAGTGAGCTTGACAGAGCAGTTCTTCCCTCCCCAGATAATGCCATCCTGGCTAGGGGCACAGTGGCAGGTATAGTCAGCAATGCCATCCTCACAGACAGCTCCATTCTTGCAGGGGCCCTCCTCACACTCATTGATGTTAACAGCACACTCCACACCTGTGAAAGAGATTTAGAGAGGGGATCTCACTGCTGGGGACTGCGACTCCCTTCCCCAGAGAAAGCCTGCCAGGCACAGACTGCCCTCCCCAGCACTGCTGCTCTCTAAGCCATTCTCTTCAGGGAACCACCACAAGATCAAGAGCCTCCAGCAAGAAGCCCCACACTCGCCACAGAGTGGCCTACCACTGACAAAACAGCAAGAAAAACACTTTGGTCCTCCCCAGATGCTGCAAAGAAGATCCTCTTTATAGAGAAGCCTACACCATCTGCCAACTGTCCTCTCCCAGACAATCTCAAACACCACAGCACAGATAAAGACTTCATGCTTGTTTCATAATAGATTTGCTACTCAGAATAAGTCTATAGATCTGACCTGATCATGTTCCAGGCACCATTGTTGCAGACAGCATTAAAATGGGAAGTTACTGGAAAGCCTGTTAAGAAAATTCAAACTCCCATATGATTCTCCAGTTGTAAAATACTCATAAAACTCAGTTCCTTACCAAATAACAAACAAAACATGCTCCACAGGCACTTTTCCACACTTGCACTAAGCTGATTTCAGTACTGTCCAGTCCTGCAGGAGTGAATTGCATGAAAAGTACTGCACTGCAGCTTGTCTATCTCCTCCAGGCACATGGACCCCAGTAGGACTCAAGTAAATTACAAGACATTGGACTCAAATCTGGTTAATGAAAACCTGTCATTTTCCTGAGCATTTTCAGACACAGAAGAGCCCTTCTGAACCAGTTCACTTTAGCCCATAACATTGGTTTTCACTAATCTTCAGAGACAGTCACACAGATAAACCAAGCATGGATTATCCCAATCTAATAGCATTACACACTGAATCTAGCCAGCAAGCACAACGGGGACAGCAGAAAAAAAGAGAAGGAATTCACACACAAAGGAGGGGAATCAAAACACAAAAGATGTTTGGAAAGAAAAGCCACTAGACAGAATGTGCACGTCAAAGAGATTAGCTGCCTGAGGGAAAGAGATGAGGGATGAGATGGGGCATTAGAAGCACTGGAACTGGACTTGATGTGTGACTTTAAAAAAAACTACCCAACAAACAAGTTAGCAAAGATACAGGCTTCTGCTCATCAGCAGTGCCTCCCAGGCAGCCTCACACCCTAGCACCCTGCTGTCACTTTGCTCTTTCTAGCCCCAGTGTTTGGTTGCTGTTACCAGAGCTATCTCTGCAGATAGGCGAAGACTCAGCACCAGCTTCCAGCTCCAAAATGTCGGTTTGTGTCAGTGCAGAGACATAACATATATGGAGCTCTGAGAAGCACTGAAAGAGAAATGGCAGGCTTTGGTAATTTTGCATGTTCCAGCTATGCTAGAGCTGTTCCACAGGCAACATCACTTTGGATTCCACTAGGACATAGCTCTCTACTGATGTGAACTGGAAGAGAACTGCTGTGCAGTGCCTGTGGAAAAGCACTGAATTTGGCCAATAACATCTGCTTTGGAGAGCACCTCAGCCAATGGACAGATTCAGAGTTGATTCAGGAGAGCTTTTTTCTCCAGCTATTAACGCCAGGCTTGCTCAGCACACAGAACCTGGGATGTGATCTTACCTGCAGAGGAAGCAGCTAGGGTAGGATTAAGACTTCAGCACAAAGCTGTGGCCACACTTGAAGGAAATGTGTTGGAATAAATAGAGTATAATGGACATCTCTGGGCCTGGAGGGTCCCAGTCTGGATGAAGATGGGAAGACTTCAGCTGGAATTAAGAAAACTCAATACAGCAGTAGAACTGCATGGAATGGGTGTTCTGAGTTATCAGTGCATTGAAGGGCTGTCAAAACTGCAAGAGACAAGTTGTAGATTTAAGGGGAGAGGCTGCTGGATGGCAACAAAAAGATTTGGTATAGTCCCAAATCCTTGAGATGCTGCTCATTTCAGATCAGAGCTGTTGATGTGTACCAGAGCAAAAAGGAGAAGACAGTACTGGTTAGGATAACAAAGGGAGAGAAGCTGTGGAGTTTTGCATTTCTGAGAAGGCTGGGAGGCAGGGTGAGAGCCTCATTTCCCTGTATCACATTCCTGGCCAGGTCTCCTGCAGCCATCAGGCTCTCCCCATGGAGAAACAGGAACACCTGCCTGGGCTGTTTCTACCCCCTGGCTGACACCTGTGGTGTGAGAGCTTCACTCCAGGCAGCAAATTACTCCCTAGGGTGAGTACACAACCCTAGGCTGATGGCTAATTAAACACCAAGCATTCCCAGGGGATGCATCTGGTTTGATTTCTGAGCTTGCTTGTTTGAAATGGGTGAAAAGCAGCAGCTGACTCTTCAAGTCTTTACACACTGCTGTCTAATATTGAAGCATACAATCAGGCAAGGGTAACATTCAGCAGCAGAGAGAGGAGGGTAGCTCTTCCTAGAGGAACCAAAATCACAAGCAGCATCTTTGTGGCTCTCACTGTTCCTGCCAGCAAACAGCCAGTCTGCACAGGACTGAAGCAGGACAAGGAACACACCTCTAACCAACAACACCTTGCATCTTCCTGCCCTCCTAGAAGCCACTGCAGTGCCAGATTGAAATTTGGAGCGGACTTTAAAACAAAGTGGTAACAGAGGAGACGCTGCAAGAGTTCTAAAAACCTGGCTAACAACCAATTTTTCCTGGAAGCCCTTGTTGAACAGTTACCCAGTGCTACATCTCTAACTCCTTATATGCTGACAGTGATCGTACTTTTTCTTCTAGAGCCAGCTCTTGTCCTCTCTCCTCCTCCGTTATCACCAATAATTTTCGTCAACTGTGTTTAAACATCTCTGGCTTGTTAAACTCTTCAATTACACCAAAACAAGGCAGCAGAAGATTTCTGTTGCATATTTGCTTCCTAGATGATAATTTCAGGGCCTCTAACTTGGCTGCAAATGACAGTGTAAATGAAGAAGGCAACACCAGCAAAATAAAGGAATTTTTCCCTACTTAAAAAAAAATACGACTTTTGCTGTAGGCCATTACAGATTAACACAGAGAGGGAGATGACTCCATTTAACAAAAGAAGTTAGTCTTAGATAGTCTTCTCTGTTCCCTCCAGTTTCTTAGGTCAAATGTTTATTATTATTTGAACTATCAATAGTAGGAGCAGTGTTACCTGTTTGACTCATGACATCATTAGGAGACTTTAAAACGTTGAATGAGTTTCTTATCTAATTAGAAACTAACAAAGGCAAACCAGTGGAACTTGTTATCTGGAAATCGGACAAGTGTTATTTAAAAGGCTGCTATCTGGAGACAAGTATTTTCAAACATTCCAGTTAATTTAGCAGTGTTTAAACTAACAGTCCCAAACCAACAACCCCCAGGGGCTGGGTCAGAAACAGACAGAAGCCTCTGAGCATTAACAGCCTGCAGTATTTTCAAACACAAATCTATCCACTGCATTCTGAAGTGCTACCACTGTGGTGAGAATAGTCTTGTTCCACAGATCCAAGTGTTAGTAAAATCCATACAGCTCACTATTCCCTGGATGAAGGTCATGATGTACTGACTACTAGCAATAGGCATAGATTTATTTTATACAGTGTAAGAATCATAAACTTCAACAGATACTTAGTATATTAAAAAAATAAGCATGTATCAAGACAGATAGTCTAATTTAGCTCTCATGCACTACAAAAAAAAAAAAAAACAAAAAAAAAACAAAACACCTTGAAGGATAAGGTCTATTCATGGGCCCAATATTGAAACATGAGTTCAGTGGGGCTTCCCAACTTGCCCTTTCCTGCAAGACAGCTGAATTCCTAGCAACCTTTCCCTGGTGCATCCTAATTAGGGTTTGTATTATTATTATCAAAAGAAAAAAGAAAGGGAGGGAGAGAGAGGGGAGAGAGAGAATTAGCCTCAACAAACGGACCCCGAGACAATTATATTTGTACAATTACTGCCATTTCCATGGCAACACACTGCTTTGACCTCTCTCCCACTGTGCACTACTACTCAAGGAGACAGTGGGGGAGGAGATGTGGAAGGGCATGGGCCAGCAAAGGGTTTGTCCTCTGAGTTAAAACAAAAAGTACTACTCAATAATGGAGTTATAAATCATGAAAGGAAAAAGAGAAATTATTAAAAAAAAAAAAATCTGTAAAAAGCAAAACTAAGGTTTCACAGAACTACCAGGGAGACATCTGTATGTTTACTCAGGACAACTGAATACAAAGCAAGGACCCATGGCCTGGAACACCCCGGATTTGATTACCACACAAGAGCAGGGTAAAAGCGGAGCAGAGATGCCCAGGCAGCTTGCTGACAGCTCCGCATTCATCTTGCGGCAACAAGGAAATTCCTTGCCTGAAAGTTTCCAAAACAAAACTTTAGGTCTCTTCAAAACAAAAACATTCTTCCTTTCTACTCAGTTCTTGCTCTCTCATGCCTCCAGCTACCACGACTCACACAGCCAGCTCCCTGTTCCGGGCAGGCCCGCAAACATTCAGGACACACTGCAATTACTGTATAGATCTCATTACCTGCTAGCAGAAAAATTCCCTTCAGGAACACGCCAATCAGCACAGATTTCATGGCCGACTCCTTGTGGACATTTGTGACAGTAAAGGGAAAAAAAATGAGGGTGAATGGGGGGGAGGAATGACAAAAAAGGCTGGACTGAAACAGCACAACGTGTGTAAGCGCTCCCTGATGCCAGTCAGACAGAAAGGGATTGGAGATGAAACCAGCCAATATAGAAGAGACCTGCGCTGTGTGAGATCTAATCCAGCCCTGCTCTAAACCTCCCCAGCTGGCCTCTGTCAGCGCTGACATGAAGAATGTGTACTCACAGCTATCCTCGCCCAGTGCATTACAGTAATACCCTGCACTATCCACAGCATTATCTCCAGCAATCTCCTGCCCTAGCCACCTCCCAGGTAAACCTGCCAAATTCCACGAATAAGCCCAAAATATGGATTTTACTTTTTATAGGCTAAGCCAAAAAGCTGCATTTCCACCACTGTGTAATATCCAAGCCATATGAATAAAGAGAGTTGCAAATGTAGAGTGCAGCCTGCACCCTGCTGTGCATTCAATACCTTAATCAGGGACCAGCACTTCATGTGCCCTGTTCTGTGCAGTTAGGAGCACAAATATTTCCACTCTGCAATACCAACAAAGAAAAGTATCAAGTTTTAACTACTATGATCTGTTTCTCTGGAGTCAGACTGAACAGTAGGAAATTCCCTGCATTACAACTGACTGTCCTGGTTCAAATATGGGGCTGCAGAATCAAAACTGTTTTCCTTATTAGCAACCTTATAAAATTAGCTGTAGCAATCTCTTTTTCTCAGTGGTTCTTGGGTTGTTTTGTAATTTGTGTTTTTGTAATGTTGTAAGGAGCCCAGGGAAGGTTCCTCTTTGTGTGAAGAAATGTTGTGTGGGAGCTTCTCCACAAATTCAGAGTCTCTCTTACTATCAATGCCAGGTCCATGCAAACAAAAACTCCCCCAAGTCAGTCTGGAATCTGCATTAGCTGTATCACTTTAAGATATTAAAAGAAAGCATTCCAGCAACTCTTGTAGCTATTTTACTTTCATCATTTCACTCACTCCAAACATACCAGTCAGCTTTACAGATATTTTAAGTGGGAGGAATATGGCGTTTCTTTGGGGTCAAAACTTCTGTCACATCTGGATCCTATGCACACACAGACTATTTTTAAATACTACCTGTATTTGGCTAGTATGACCCTTCTGTTGTTGTTCAAGAGAAACCAAATGGGCAGCTTGTGCCCATTCAAGCTGCTGCTGCAACAATAAAGAGTAAAAACTGTGAAGACTGAACAACATTAAATCCCTCCAGAAGGGCCATGCAATGCAGAAGGGAAAATGGAAGGGAAGCGGAGGGGGTCATACAAGAGTCCCCTAGCTTGCTCCAGCTATATTTACCAAAAGGGATTCTGCTGAAGGGGCAACAGTCCTCTAATCTCTTTACTAGCTTAACCTGTTAGCTACCCTTCCTGCAGAGGCTGCATCTCTAAACCAAATCTGACATCAAGAAATACTTGCACAAAAAATTTTCAACCTGTGCACAGGCAGTCAGAAGGAAGAGGCATCTCACGTTTACTTCACAATCCAAAACCCAGGAATTTGAGTTGATTTGATCCAGGCTAGCATGCTGACACAGTTCTCATTTACAGCTGGCTACACAAAGGTATTAGACTTCTTTCAGGACAACTGACATTCTGGCTGAAGAGCGGTCAATAAGCACTCCAATTACACTGAGACACATTCACAGTCACAATCCCTCCCACACTTACCATCACATCACCTTCTGATTTCGCACCAAGGTAGAAGCATTCCTTGGCCACATACAAGAAAAGCTCAGAATTTTCCATGACCACAAGGTACCACTGCCAAGGGGTGTCTGCAGTTGAAATGATCATACTCTTCCCCTCACTTTCAGGCTGATCAGTGCCACAGCACTGTGGTTTAGGAAGCTGCCTTTCTAAAGGCAACTTTACAAGGAGAGGAAATATGAGAGGAAGCACTCAGGCCATTTAAGTCTTTAAAAAATGAAAGAGTTGAATGCCACTTAATCAATTGCATTCTTGAAGGTTAAAAGGTCCCATTCCAAATGAAGGTGCCTGTCTCTTTCTTGTCCTAAAGTATTGCCTACTACATGCATGATTGAGGGAAACCATTTCTATGAATAATTAATTAGTTTTGGAGGTTTTTTCATAAAATCCAGAATTTTTCTAATATGCCTTTTCTCTAGATTATTTCCAAGACCATGCAAGATTCGTTCTCCTTCTTACTTCATTCAGTACCCAAGAAATCTTTTGATTCGTAATTCCTACATCCTCTCAGGGTACCTCCTCTACTAAGCACAAAGTAACACACTGAACAGACTCTTCAGGACCTATCCCATAGGTATCTCAGGAATGGGGCACTGCTTTTGCAACAGATACGTTTCAGAGAGAGCTGGTTCATCTCCCTGCACTGCTATAGCCCAAGCCAGCACTGAGGCAGTTCATTTGCAAAGGCAGAATTTCTCCTGACTCACATTGTTATTCCAACACTCCCCAAATTCCTAAGACTGAAGAAAATTAAATCTCCAGAAAGAAACCCCTCCTGCCCCAGGGGCTACTTCTTCATCAGAGTAGCAAGTTCACTTTAATCAGCAGAGGCAGCTAAAACCCAAATTCACGGCAGATCTAAGCTGCCACAGAAATGTGTTTTGAACAGAAACGTTATGGGAAGCTTCACAAAGTTGTTCTGTGATCCTAATATGAAGTAATAAGCTGTTTACCCAGCATGACTGTACTGGGATTAATTGACAAAGGAGAGGAGATTAATTGCTATTATTTCCCTGTCAGCTTCACTCCTCCGCACGCACTCACTGATCTCAGACTGCTCCCAGTCTTTCACTGTGTTAATGTGTCAGAACTACCTCAGCTAAGACAAAGTCCTTCACCAAAAGCTATATCCAGAAGAGCAACCTGCTTTAATCCCCATCAAGTACTAATGAACCCAAAACTGATGCAACAGAACGAACTCTAGCACTCCTTTGTCCATCATCCCGTGTTTCTGTCAGCTTTTCTGCCCATGAGCATGCTAAGATTTGGAAAGGATTAAACAGATCTGCAGTTCGGTGAGGCACGATGAAATTCTGAACTCTGTGCGGATGCTGGGGCACTGAAGGCGGAAAAGGGAACAGGGCACATACATGCCTGGGAATTCTGACAAGGAGGATAAACTTCAAACTCTTTGGACAAGATTTTGCCTCACAAGTACAGCATTGTAACTACTCAGGAAAACAGTGATAAAGAGCTTAGATAAAAGCCTGTTTTCAAAGATCTCACCTACAAAAGCAATTTCTTCTTGGCCTAGCCTAAATTAGGAATCCAAAACAAACATGATAGGCCCCACAAAGGCTTCAGCCCGGTTCCAGAAGGTGTTAACTAGGAGCTGATTTGACATTCTGGGAATGAAAGCACATGTATAATGAGTCTGTCTTCCCAGGAAAGGGCTGGGCAGAATTACACCACCATAGCTCAACTACTACAACCACAGAAGGTAAAAAGAAAACTTTCCCATGCAATAACGGCCTAAGACATTCTCTGGAATGCTGCTACTTGCTGTTGCATGAAGTTTAAGCGACAAGGTTTTCTTCTGCTGTCAAGTCTTTCTTTCTTCCCACGAGATGGCAGCCTAGTAACACTGCGGAAAGATTACATCCACCGCAGAGACACACAAAGACACGGCTGGGGACCACCTTTCTTACAAACTACTACCCAGTGTTAAATTCCCCACAACAGAGAGTACACATGGAATTTACACATGCAGAAGGCCGAAAGCGAATACTTAGAACTAAGATGAGCGTCAGTTAGCAGTGTACCTTCCCTAAAAGAGTTGACCCACGATATTCACTGTTCCCTAATTTCTCAGCTAGGAAACTGAGATCCACAAGGGTCAAGCAGGGCATTTTTGTAAGAATCCAGACTCTCCATTCCCCTGTAAACAGAGAAGGCTTCATTTGCTCACATCACAAAGACCTTTTGACCTCCCCTAACATAGCAGATTACTGCCTTCAGCCAAAAACCACTGGCTCTTGTCATCCAGGGATTTTAGGGAAAGGAGATGTTTTACAGACGGTTTAGGTGCTGGTGATCCAATCTGCTACAGTCAGTAGCTTCTGACAACTAGAATGGTAAGCACACCTCTTTTATTTGAGGGCTGGTTTTGTTCACCTTTGTGGTACCTGTATAAAAAAAAAACAACAGTTCTCCCAGTGAGCTTTCACTCCAGGATACAGATCCCCTAAGATATTTTGATCTTGGGCTCTATGTACTCGATCTTACATCTCAATACCTGGGTTCACAGCCTGCCGACTTACTTGACCCAAACCACATCACTTTCCTGTGGCATTTGAGCCCTGAACTGCAGACATCCCACTGCACCACTACCACGCTCCTCAGTTCATCTCAGTCCTGAGCAGCAGCCTGGGCTACCAGGACTGGAATCTAGTCCAGCAGCTCAGCACCAGTTAACCAGAAGGATGCAATTCCAGCCTCCCCCCTTCACCAGCATTACCTGAATAACCTGGCAGGCAACGACAAACGAAGCCATTAGTAAGGTCCATGCAGAGCCCTCCATTCTGACACGGCTGGGACTCACACTCATCGATGTTAGTAAAGCAGGTCTCCCCTTTGAAGTGAAAACACAGACATCTGAAGTGCACATGTCCATTAGAGAAAAAAAGAATGACAACTGCATCTGTAATTTTTTTTGCACTGCTTTTCTGTCATCTCAAAATGCAGAAGAATTTCTTGGGACTACACCATGTATCTCAGACACTCTGGCAATTAGGTACTAACACTGAAACAATTAGGGAAAATGAAGTGTGGAAAGGTCAAGTGATTTTTCCAGTGTCATGAAAGGAAACAGTGGCAGGATGAGAACTTCTGAACCAATCCCATCTGTCCAGTAGTGGACAAAACTCTAATTTCTCTCTCAAAAGAATAACATAGTATTGTTTAGCCCTCTCTACCAGGGAATTTCCCCAGCTGTTAAATCCAGCCTTTTTATATATATATATATATGTATCTGTAAAGCAGAGAAAGGGGGATGTTGCAATTGAACATCTCCAAGACCAAGATAGCAAGAACCCCCCACCCCTGCTTCCCACCCATTCTGATTATACAGTTGCTGTCATGAGAGTAGTTTCAGCAGGGAAACACCTAGAATAGTTATCTGGGACTCCAGGGAATTAGTTTCCTCTGATAAGGAGTCTCACAGATCCCCTGTAGGGGTGAATCCTGCCATACACATGAGAGACTGACAAAGAGAAACCATCTTGGCATCTGCATAGCCAGAGGGCACACATCAAAGCACTTGCAAAGTGCAGAGGCTGTTGCCACAGCCTTCAGACAGGCTTGCTGGACAGAGAATGACATACTGCTGCCTGCAACAAAGTCATTCAGTGTATAAACGTTCCTGAAGCATCAGGCTGCTGCTCCCTCTGAAGCAGCAGTCTCTTAAGTGATTTTGGTTGCACAGATAAGCTTCCTATCTCCTCAAACCCTGCAGCAGTTATCAGGTGCGAGCAGGACAAACACTTACTGCATAGCTCACCTGCAAAGCCTGGCTGGCATGAACAGAGGAAACCAGATGCTTGGCTATAGCTGAAATTACTGGGAAAGTCAGGTAGTGTTCCATAATAGGCTTGGTTGGATCGCTGAAAGCATACACCTCCATTGTGACAGGGAGCTGTTGCACACTCATCCACATCCTCTTCACAGTGCTGCCCTCTGTAACCTGTCAGGAGACATCACATGCATCACTGGAACTAGTCTTCCAAATACTGTGGCTGCCCATAAGGAGAGAATAAGATCCAGAAGATACTGCAGCTCATCTATCAGGGAATCCCCAAGGTCCTCCACTTTCTCCACAATGTCAAAATTAGGAGCCAAATAATCAATTAGCAAGAAAGTACCATCTCATGATAGAAAAACACGATGGGAAAAGGTAGGAAAAAGAAGAACAATTTTATGGCTGAGAATCAAGGCGCATTTCCCAGCAGTGAGGTCAGTTGATCTCAGCATGGTCTGAGAATGGCAGCCTCAGAATTCCAGACAATGAAAATGATCACACTGTACCAGGCAGTATGATCATTAATTCTTTCCTTCTTGAACACAACGATTTAGCATGTGCTTTCCCTTGCTGTATTGCCTACATGCCAGCACAGCAAGACAGATATCTAGCCTACCTGGCCAGCAGGCACAGCTGTAGTTTTTGATTCCCTCCACACATGTGGCATTGTTCAAACAGGGTTCAGAGGCACACTCCAGGATATCCAACTCGCAGTGGTCCCCCTCAAAGCCTGTGTCACTGCAGTCACAATGGTAGCTGTGGGGCAGCAAAATAGAGAATCTGAACCACAAAGCTGAGTATGAGGAAAGAGCAAACAGAACTAAGATGTCAGGCCTCACCCACTTGGAGGGCAGAAGAAAAAGACAGCTCCATCTGCACAAACAGGCCACACTGATGACAGAGCAGCAGCCTCTGAGTTCACACCTTACCTGTGAAAAGGTAAATTCAGGCACACAGGTATGTTCTCAGCAGGTGCCTTGGCTGTCCATGCACTGTAAATCACTTCCCTTTGTATCTGATATGGCAACTAGAATCTTTTGCTATCTTCCTTTATTCATCCTGGGAGCTGTGCTGCTGGGAGGGGCCTTCTCACTTACTGCCATAAATCACTCAGTTACTGCCACTGGAATGTACATTTAAGGAAATCCAATCCCTCCCACGGATTTCTGCTCTGAACTTCACAGGTTACACCATGTAAATCAGTAGCTAATTGCCCAAAGAAGGCTGATTTCTCACCTGTTGATGAGGTCATGACATGTCCCATTGTGCTGGCAGGGCTGGCTCACACATTCATCAATGTCCACCTCACAGTGGATCCCTTGGTAACCTGGGGAGCAGGTGCAGGTGTAGAACCCAACATGATCATTGCACAAGGCCCCATTCTGGCACGGGTCGGAATCACATTCATCTATTTCAGCATCACAGTTCACACCTTTGTTACAAAACAGAGAAATACCTGTGTTACAAATCCCAAAAAGTGTAGCTGTGCTGCCTGGACTTCTGAGCTGCAATCACAAAAGCCATGTTACCAAGCCAAATCAACCAGCATAGTGATCCACAGTAATTTCACTACAAGAATATTGGGAGCTCACGAACATGATGTAATTCTCACAAATTAGGATCTTTAATTTTTATTGCAAACGAAATTAATTTATCCAGATTTTTGGATTTTAGTCTTTGGTCAAAATTAGAAATAGTTTCCAGTATTGGGGAAGCGTTTGCCTCTTTCATTCAGGTTTGGTGAAACAGACAATCAGTCAGCACATCACAAATAACACCCATTTACTGAGCAAGCCATGAAATCTTGATCTTGTATACAGCAATAAAAGATGGTTTGGGATCCTTTGAGGGCAGAGATGACAGAGATGGACAGAAGAATCACACTGCTAGTCAGTGTTACTTCAACTTTTACATATGATATAGCTCTTGCAGTTTTAGTTAGACATGGTACTCCTCACTTATGTGGCATTGCTTTTCATCAGACCTAGTTCACAGATTCACAGAAACATTCAGATTGGAAAAGACCCTCAGGATCACCAAGTCCAACTGATAACCCTACTCTACAAAGTTCACCCCTAAACCATATTCCCAAGCACCATGTCTAAACGACCTTTAAACACATCCAGGGTTAGCAACTCAACCATCTCCCTGGGCAGCACATTCCAATGCCTGAATGCGTTTTGGGTATGGGAGAAGTGATCTCTACCTGTCTCCAAAACTTTGTTCCATTTGGTTAAATAATATTCGTAACTTGCTTTGAGATACCTAGGAAAAAAAGCATTAAAGCAGTGTAAAAGGATAATTACAGTGACACTAGATATTAGTAAATAATTTTATTGTGAAATGCTATTAAAAATTAGTGGTTAGCTCGAATGCTACTAATCAAGAATAAACCCAAGTCATGCATTTTTTGTCTGAAGTTTTAACTTTCCCTGACAGAAGACTTTTATGAACTATCTTACCATACTCTGGGTTGTCTGTGGCCTGGTATCACCTCCAAACTTTACTCATTACAGTGGCACCTGCCAATCTATCTAATCTCCCCTTCTTGGCAAAGGCTCACCACATGGTGGACATGGCCATCCTAATCCCAACGGAATGTGGGCCCCCTAATCTGCTGCTTCAAGCCTGTCATTACCCACAGAAAACTTCCTTCACCCAAATTCCAGCTGCAAGCACCAGGAAACAACCAGGCCTTGCTAGCCAAAGGTGCTAGAACCTCTACATAAAGCACTAGATCATAGGACAAAGCCTCATATCTGACATAATAACTTGGAGCACAAGCTCCTCCAGCTGCCTGGGTCACTCTATCACTTCTTTGGCAGGGGAATCCCATGATCCTGAATTAAAAATTCAGCATTAAGATAAATATGTAACTGGTTTGCAAGGACACACTTATGCTTGACACTCCAAATCAGCAGTAATCTTATGGGCTACACAGAAATTCTATTTTTTTTCTCCTTCATCTCTTCAATTTCATCAGTGAGTCAGCATCAAGGACTGCATTCCTGATATTGCAACTTCTCCTCATTCCACTAGTAATCAGCAGCATTCCTTCACAGCAACCTAACTCTTTAAACACTTCAGTCTGTGACAACAAGGCAGGCTGAGAAAGTTCATGTGCTAGGTGGTACCAGGCAGATGTGGGTGCAGTACAACTGCATTCCACTCTGATAAGCAGGGCTGGAGAAAGGAAAAACCCCCACTGGCTCCCTCACAGATAACTCACAGGTGCAGATTACTCTCTGAGTTACCATTAGCACAGATGCCCAAAATAGAGATACTTATGTGAAATGCCAAAAAAAAACAACCAAACAAACAAAAAATTGCTGTGCATGAAAGAATTGGAACAGAAACCTGCAAACAAAAGCCACTCTATTAAAAAAAAAAAAAACAAACAACACCTCCTTCCCTCAGCGAAATGCTGCAGGGCAAGACAAAGAACTACAGCCCAGACAGGCAGAGGTAAGTTATACCTGAAAATGCTAAGTATCCATTTCCTGATAACAAATCTCTTTTCTTGCATACCTCCTCTAATTTCATACTGAGAGCTAATCACATCTACTTTGTATCTAGTACTTAAGTCTCAGTCCATCCACTTCCATTCTTAGATCCATGTCTCTCAACATCCACAACCATCTATGGAAATCAAAGCCTCAACTATTGCCTGGATGCTGCAACAACAAACCCTGCACCACTATTTACACACTGTACTGAAGACTCCTGAAATACAAGTTGTGCAATAGAGATTTACACTCACAGCTGTCAAACAGCTTCTTAGGGCAGCTACTAACTCTACAAGACACAGCAGCAGCAGGCAAATTGTGGGAGTACACAAACAGAGAGACATAACCCAACCGCCCGGCTAGAACATGAGCATGAAAGGTACCTGTGTAGCCGGGGATGCACTGGCACACATAGTGATCCATCTCATTCAGGCAGGTGCCATTGTTTCTACAGGGCCGGGACGCACACTCGTTGATGTCTATTTCACAGTTGTATCCTTGGAACCCCGGCACACAGAAACAGCTATACTCATCCACCCTGTCGCGGCAGATGGCTCCATTCTGGCAGGGATTCGAGGCGCACTCATCAATGTTGTCTCTGCAGTTGGCCCCAGTGAAGCCAGGCTGGCAGATGCAGGAATAGTCCCCAGGACCCTCAACACATGTCCCATTATTTAGGCAGGGGTGGCTAGAGCACACAGAGTTTTCTGTTTGGCAGCCTTCTCCATTCAGTCCTGCTTGGCATTTACAGATGTATCCATTTATACTATCTACACATTCAAAATGAGGATCTTTACAAGGGTTGCTCTCACACTCATTAATATTAATGTTACAATCAATACCTGTGAAGCCAGGCATACAGATGCATTCATATTCCAGGAGTCCTGGAGTTGCATTGCAAATCCTAGGGGCAAGACACTTGGGTTTAACGCATGCGTCATAGAGGAGTTCACAGTTTACACCCATGTAGGCTACAGGCTCTGAGGGGCAGGTGCACTCATAACCCACTTCTGAATCTTTACAGCTCCCACCGTTTTGACATGGGGATGAGGAACAGCTGTTATCATTGTCAGAGTGTGAAGTTCCTGTTGAGAAAAAGACTTTTTGTTAGTCAGCATTCATAACCCTAAAGAAGAAAGTTCTTGTGCTGATCACCACTTAAAAGTCAGAGGTTACCCTCCCAAATTTCACTCTGTAAGGGGCTGTTCTGGCCAATGAGATGTCTGTGAAAAATGGCCACAGAGTACAGGTAAAGCTCACAAACTAGCTAATGGTATCACAGAAATAGCTACTGCTTCTGGTGAGACAGGTCTGACTTTGCCTAGCACTGGGAATCAAGCAATCTCTAGCATTTCACATTAGGTTTACATGAAGCTCTTTGCCCCTTTTGCTGCCTTCTGCATGTAACTGTGGGCCTCTGGGAAACTCCACAACACTGCAGGTGGTGAGCAGGCAGTTCCTTTTACACTACCCACAGATCACTTGCTTGGCCCTCACTGCACTACTGCTAGTCAAGAAATGTTTTAATGTGCCATGCTCCATGCTAAGGATATGCCAGGATCACACACCACAGCATCACTTCTCAGCTGACCTTACACATTCTTTCATTCATGCCATCATTATCCCAGTCCATATTTGGTCATGTTTGCCTTGTTCTGGTGCACCTTTCACACACCCAGTAGTTAATCTGTGTCAATGGTTTTCTGTTAACTCACTGCTCCATCAGCTCCTCAGTCTCTTTGTACCTGAAGGCAGAGGCATCAACTTCACAGCCTGAAAGGAACTTACAGGAGATTTCCATTTACAAAAGCCTGCTTCTGCCCTGACCTCCCCCAAGATTTCTCCCACCAAAAGACTCTAGTGTTTCTAAGTCTTCTTTTCAGAGGCAGAGTTGATGGGGAAGGGGACTCAGGAATTTAGACAGCACTTTCTCTTCCCAGCATCATCTCTATGACCACCCCTCCCTTCCACTCTCATGTGATGCTGGGGAGAGCTGCTGAGTATTGCACTGTCTAGCAATCTCATTATTCTGCCATCAACCCTTTTATTCTTGGATTCCCAGTCAGGCAGAAAACAAGGATGACAGAATCTGCCTGGAATCTCTGCAGCAATTAAGAGTGGGAGCCCAGGAAACTATTTGCAAAAGAGCTTTACTAGGCAGGAGCTCTAAGCCTTTGTGCACTTAATGAGTAACCAGTCCCAGCCTGCACTTTTCACAGGACAGGAGCAGAGCCCAGGATAAAAAGAGACCAAGTCCAATGCACATTCAGAATGACTTCTCTGATGTGCATCAGATTCCATCTGCAAAGAAATTCACATTCCAACAGAAACACCAAGTACTGCTAGGGGCCAAAGCCATTTCAAAGGTTACATGTATAGTTTTCTGGTTCCACTACAAGTAGCCTAAAATGCTTCTTGCAAATAAAGATAAGCATCAAATCCCTTTGCTATTCCATGTCTTTTCCAATGTTCTTTCACAACAGACACACCTTTTTGTACTTTCTCTATTCTGGCTCATCATATGACTGCAATGCTCAATAATCTCTATTAGTCAGTAATGCCTGTGCATTACAAAAGATTTGGTGAAAAACCTATGGCCCCACAGTCACACATAAACTTGCAGACACAAAGGGGTTGAATCACTGCCAGACACCAAGTCAAGCAGACACAAAGCTTTCACTAAAAAGTCAAAAGGCCATCTTGGCTTACCAAAGAACAGCAGTATGGTAATTGGGAGAACCTCTTCTAAACTCACTATGATCATGAACAACATTCACTCATAACCTGCAGTGAACAACTAGTTACAAACAGGCCTACCTGGAGAAAAGCTGTATTTCTGTACTGTTACTGTATCAGTTCTAGCTAGTTTCTATGACCAAACATTACCTTAGTTATGTCTAGAATTGAGGACTTCAGCAGGACTCATTTTTGAGGAAAATGTTTTTGGAACAAACATCCTGAAATAACACATCATGCTCATAAGCCATGCATGGAGCAGGCTGAGAAGACCGCAGAGTAAATCAGAAGAAATGAAACAGTATCTAAATAACTTCAAATTATTCTGTAAACTGCAGCTTGCAGAAAATTACCCACGTGTTTGTCCTACTCAGTAGAGGTTGCAGGCTTATTAACAACACTAACTCCAAGACTGTCATGCACCACCCTGTATACAGCATGCCTATAGTAACACTGGAATAGTTCCCAAGGACAAAACTTGCCCCTGTGTAAACACAATAAAGCTGTAATATTCCTTCAGAGGCAGTGCCAAACTTCTGGGTAACTAATTCCACAGATGAGACATTAACTCAAAACAGAATTTGTTTAAGAGTGATGTCAGAAAGGAAGATTTCATCAGTGAGAAACGAGCGCAACATTTGTGCATTTAGCTTCCTGGCAACGTCAGAGTCTGCAAGGGTTCAGTGTATACATGGGTATCTAAAACTTAGCCTATCACCAAGCTTAAGAAAGAACACACATCGATGATTTTAGCTCTGGTCTTGTTATTTTCATCTATCAGTCCTAGGGCATACAATAATTCCTCTCAGTTTTGGAATGGATTATTATTTGACTCTGAAATAGCACATGAATATGCATCAAATGCTAATAACCATATAGTATAAATTAACTCTTCCTGCTGCACAGTATACCAACCATGAAAACATGTAATTCAGACTATGCTGTTTCATGGAGATGGTGAAAATCAGGTTGAAGTAGTCATTGAATGACAAGTGCTTATAGGTTTGTACAAAAGTAGTTCTTGCTGAATTAACAATGACAGGATTCTTCCCTTGCAACTCAGGAGAAGATTATGAATTGGTGATGCTTGTGAGTGAAAAAAACATTTAAAAACATACTGCAATCATACTATCCTGCAATCCTACTCTGAAATGAAACTGGAGAAGACACAGTTGCTTTGAAGAATATGTTCCAGGCATTTAGGGGTGGATTAGAAGAAACTTCAAAGGCTAACAGAGTCCCATATAAAGTATTCAATGAGCTCTGTCAGGACAGGCCTGGTTTTACAGTTTAAAGGTTTTCCCTGAAAGATGAGGTTTATGACTTTTAGTATCACTTTAAGGCAAACAAATTGCATTACCAGGCTTTGTTTTAATAATTTGCTTTAATAGTTTTATACCTTTATACCTTAAATGATCTTGTCAAAGGGCATTTGCAGCAGCAATTAATCAAGAAATTAATGAGATGCTGGGCAATCTGAGATTCCCCAGACAGTAGTTCACTGTGTCTCCTAGACAGTCCTGAGAAATCTTTTATTTCAGTAAAGACAAGACACTTCTGAACTACATTGGCAGAGAGAGGTCTGGGAAGTAATAAAGACAGTGCAGGAGATGAGGTTTTCAAGGAGCTGTAGCAGAGGTTCTGTTCTTAAAAAACAAACAACCCCCCTCAACTTGATCTGTTCTCCATATATATTGTGAAATCTCAGCCATAGTTTTCCCCACAAACTGAGGCTGCATTGAGGTAACTTCTCCCTCTCCATCCTGACTTTATGCTAGCACTGCTGCCAGAAGGTTTTATTAAACACCCAATGAGCTGCTAAGACAATGCATAGGACAAGGAGCTTCAGTCATTTCCTTACTTGACTGTTTGTGAGATGCTATTTCAGTATTACTCACTGGCTGCTATTCTTTGGTTTTGCTTTTCACAATTTTCCAGTCTTGGGAAACTATGACAGAAGACAGATGGCCTCAAGCTGGAGATACACCTGACCTCATGGAAGATGTTCAGAGCTTCACTGATAACAACCTTACAGGTGCTTTTAATGGTCACTCAAAATTCCAAAAGGGAAGCGGCAGCACTGGGATTATCAACCCAGAGATTACCCTGTTTCCTTCATAGTGAAGGAAAATTTTGCCAATTGATTATTGTATTTTAAAAAGTTTTATTTAATGTTATTCAAATTGACCAATATAAAAAGGTCATAGAGGATGTAAGATTTGGCACTTCTACCCAGACAAATTATGGGAACATTACTAACGATGAAAGCTTACTAGCATGAAGGATTCGCAGAGAAGCAAAGAGTTTGCACACTGCATCTCCTAACATAGCACTTCTGGTTTCTGTTAAAAAAGTTGCAGCGGGCAGAACTCTGGCATATCCTTCTCTTGTTTTAGTGACATACTTTGGGAAAAGCCTGCTTCACACTTACAAGTATTTATTTTTGCTTCCATAATTATGAAGAAGTCACAACACACTAAGTTCCTTTTGTGCATGGATTTGTTATTGAGCTCCTTGATTTCCATGCTGTTCTAAATCTTGCTCCCTATGACTATCATCTTTTACAAAAAGGCATTTGCAGGCTTGTGGAGAAGACGCTTTCTTCGTGTGTATTTCACCTGCCCTAACCACTATGACAGGGGAAAAAAAAAATGGAAAAAGAAATTCACAAGCAAAAGGTGAGAACAGGCTTCCCAGCAGTAGCTTCCACCCACAGTAATAACTGAGCCAGAGGAATCATCAAGTGCTAAAGCATGAATGTTCCAAACCCCAGCCCTGCTGTGCCTCTGCTGATTACCCCAGCACACTTCCCAATAGAGAAAGATACTGAGGCTGAGAGTATAAAGGGAACCTCCCTCACCTCAAGTATCAGAGTAACACAACTTCTAGATAAACTCTGAATAAAGGAATGGACAGAGTTAGGTCTCCACAACAACAGGAAAGCATGTGCTTATATTAGAGTAAATCCCTGCTGACCTCTGCTGATCTTTCCCTATCCTGGTCAGCATAAAGGATTAGTGAAAGCGTACACACCATGGCCTGTTCCCAGGATCCACACAGCACAACGACTGGACAAACCTGAAAAGGGACTTTCATGTTCACCCTCTCTCTTCCTCACCCTTGCTACCACTGGAAGGATGGAGTATCTGCTATGGAAGATAATGTCAGAAAAAAAAGTAATAATAAAATCCTTCTTCAGGAAATAACTTCAGTATATTCATTCAGGGAGCATACAAAGCCTTTTTAGATGACTTTACACATCCTAGAGCTTTACAAGACCCATTTCCTTCTTGACACACAGAGATTAAACCCTTTCTTCCCATATTGGAGCAAAACACCTGCTTCTTGTAATACTAGCATCAGAAAACCAGGCCCTGAAATTCCCTGAGACTACTGACAAGCTCATGACATGCCAGTAATTGGCCCCGATTTTTCACCTAGTCTAAAATATTCCATATCCTGTAATTCCTTGTCTTGTTTAATACAGCAATGGGTATCTTCTGACAGCTGCTTTAAGAGTAAGTTTTCTACTCAACATCAGAAAATGGGATGTGGGCATAGGAAACTTTTCAAAATACCAGTGTTTGATCACAACAACTAAGCCCCTGAGCCACAGCAGCTTACCACCTTTGCCAACCATCACAAGAAGCTCTGTTGAAGAATTTGCTCCCACTTACCAGCTGCTCCCTCTCTTCTTAACTTCCCATTATCTTTTGTTTGAATTTCCTGGTCTTATGATCAAGTGACACCACCACTAGGATCAGATATATTCAATTCCCCTCGAGATCCTGGTGCCCAGAGTTAAGTTCTTCTTCCCCACTTTTCCACAGCAACTACTTAATTTTTTTTTATTGTTGTGCTAGTAGTATAAAAGGGAGAAGTGATCCTTCAATGAAAACACAGCTGAGATACTATCTGCTGGCTGAACCTAAACATTGTCATCTCTGGTTATCAGTTTATCAGATGTGACAATGTCTGTGAAGCAAGACATGACACTAGGACAAAACAACCCTCAAAATAAAGATTAGATAACAAAAAAGCAACGCTGGCAATCAGCAAATAGTCCCTTTAAGACAATACTGAATAAATGGTCCAGCAAGACACTAAGGATCCTAGCAATGCCTACAGCATCTTTCAGAAGAGTCATTTTAAAAAGAGCCATACTACTCATGGCTGTATGCAAGTCAACTACCAGTTTGGATACTAATTTAGAATCCTTTAATGAAGTCCCTGCACACAGTTCACATGGCAGCTTTTCTTATTCAACATTTTAGACTGATATTGTGCCTTCATTACTTCCCAGACTACTTCTGACATTGTTTTTCTTTGTTATTGGAGACCAACAAATTGTAGTAGAACACTTATAGTGAATTTATAAAGATCTAGACCACTAGACTTTCATTAAGACAGGCATAAGATGATCTGGGTCATTTTACCTTGTGAAACATGCAGAGTATTTACCACCTGAAAGAAGCAGAATGCTGATTCCTGGCTGTCTCCCACCCAGCTTGCTTGGTGAATTGCTGAACGGTGCCAAACAGCGGGCAGCAATCCACAGAGCTGAGCAGTGCCAATAGTATGGCCAGAGGCATTAATACCATTAATCAGAAATATTCCTTCAGGGAATTAAACTTACTCTTAACACAGAACAAGGAGCCAGCTAGCTTGTTTTCATTATCTGTTCACTGTTTTAATGCAGATTTGCAGATGTAGCTCCTACTATTATGCTTCTAGAACTTGAAGAAAGACAGGAGCTATAAATCTGTGTTTTATGATAGTATTGCATATATTGCCACTGTAACTCTTTGATCTTCTGTGCTTATGATATGCCAGTATTTTCCCTTAATAAACACTCCTCCAAGCTGGCCTCCATGGTTTACACATTCTCTGATCTCTCAGCCATTTCCATAGATCAAACACTAAGACTAGGGGTTTCCTGTGTATTCAATTAACCAGATTGAGTCACAAGCTTTAATTTCCAATTCATATTTAAATATGCTGACCACCAACAAAACAGCTGAAGGGATTGCATTTCTTTGTTTCCACCTTCTGAAGAGAGGAAGATTTAAACTGTCTCTGTGTTTGAGCTAATCTCAAGAGCTTGCATTAGAGCAGATAGCAAACAAAAAAAGGTTTCTCTGCACATGTTCTCTCTCAAAAGGTGTCCAAAGCATTCTGCAGGCCAAAGGTATGTGAATTACTGTGCTCAACGTTGGCTAGAGCTATGGGAACCAAAATGAGCAGACATTCACTGTCCTCCAGAATATCCAACACAAGACTTCAAGCTGTGAGATGCTGTGCTCATTACACAGACAGCAGCAGCAACGGCAGTCACAGGCAGAATCTGTACCACTGTCCTTTTGGAATTTATTTTAAACAATTGAGATAGTGTGAATTGGGCTGCAGGGTAGCCTCCTGGTTATAGCTTGCAACAGGCCATCTAAATAACCAGAATTTTCTCAAAAGTTCTGGAAAAAAACCCACTTAGCCTGCTTCAATGACATTTAGATCCAGCCAATTAGAAATTACAAAAAAAAAAAAAAGTCATATGCCTGACAAGGGCAAGAAAATGCATTTTTCCTATGGCCTTAAAATTCTACCAGTGCTACATAAATAGTACCATTCACTAGTTAAAAGCTGGCAGAATTCTCCTTACAAAATAGGAGCAGGTGGGAAGACTGGAAACTACCTCTCTCCTTGAACACTGCCGGCTACATCTAAGATGTGTCATCCACCTGTGCTCCAAAAGAAAACAACAGTGTCAGTGAATCAGTGTTCCAGGAAAGAGCTTCACCCAAGAGTGAAAAGCTATCGGTGCAATGGTCAAACAGCACAAATCCCCAGAAACATGCCAGCTCTCTGGCAGCGGCATACTGAGGAACACCCTACATGCAATGGGCCTTCCTTCTGCACAATACAAAGCCACCATAATTGCTTCACACTCCAAAGCAGTAGCTATGGTTACTAGGTACAAAAGACAATCCTGCTGCTTCCCTGCGGCAGAGGAATTCCAGGCACTTGGAATGAACACACCAAACAAAGAAGCTGGTTTAAAGAGGGGGGGAGGGGGAAGTTTTGATTTTTGCCCGATTTTAACCTCCATATTTATAGTCTGAGGTGATCAGAGCAAAGAAAACTTAGGGAGGTGTCAGAGAGGAAAAAAAAAAAACCTCCAAGACTGTTGGGGAATCAACGGAAAAGCTGAAAACTTTCTCAAACTCTCAAAAAGTACATAAGCATCACCCTCTACTGTGAGGAAACACCAAACACAGCATTCAGCAGCTATCTGCAGAGAAAAGGCACTTTGACAGTATTCTCTGTATGTTCTCCATATTTTACTTCCACTTCTTCATGTCACTGATCACTCCTGTCCTTGGCTCATTAGAATCCAAACAGGACTTTTATGTACAGATGCCGGTCTGGCAGTGCCTAGGACAGGATAAGGAGGCAGGTTCAATCCCAATCATACTTTCCAGTAAAAGGTTGGGTATGTTCCTTACATGACCTTAACAATCCCTAGATGACTAAAACATATCTAGGCCCAGAAGATCTCCAGGCACCCATTCCAGATGAAACAGAGAAATCTGTTCTTCAGGGAGCATAGGAAATTGTATATGAGTGTGATTTTTGGAGCCCAAAGACACGTTCATGTGAACTGAAAGAATCCTATTATATACTCCCCTATACTCCTCTCTTACCTCTATGTATTTCTAAGGCATATCAAATGGAAATAAAGTTCTGTGTTTCTTCCATACAGGCACCATAAAATTCAGAACTTTTCAATGGTTACTGTAATAGCTGATTACTTAACTACATGAAAGTGCACATACTTGTAGCTGTTGTGAATAAATGCAGATATACATGTGCACAGGGAGAAAAACAAAAGGAAACAAGCAATAAATAGGAGAAACATATCTAGAATGAAATGCCCGTTTACCTTGCAGAGAAGTTTTCAGGCTTCAATTCTAACTGTGAGCATGACATTTTCTTCATCTCTCTTTGCAATACAAGGGCAGATCACAGATTTTATCCCAAGTTACTGCATAGAAGCTGGGTAAGAATCAGGCAGAGAAGACAAAAAACTTACCCCAAAATAAGAGGAAAAGTGGCAGCAGGAGAGCAGCACTGTACGTCCTGGAAGTAGTTTTCTTTAATTCCATGACAAGTCTATGAATGTTCTAAAAACCTCTCAGGAGAAACAGTAGCTGGAAACTAGTAAATACCAGCTCTCCCCACATCACGGACTTTGAAGAATTCTTTCTACTCCAGTCACTCGCTCCATGCTCTGCCGAACTGAGGACTAGCACTAACAAGGTGGACAGAGTCCCTGTCCACTCTCAATGCTTCGCTCATGATTCCTGGAACAAAGGGAAAATACTGCCTGGATTGCATGGATTGAACTCTCAGGGCAAAGCCAGATGGATTTACAGGCACATCAGCCAGAGGGCTTACAGGCTTGCCCCTGAGAATCCAGGCTGTCAATGGTGGTATGAAACTCAAGAACTGGAAGACTCACAGGACAATGCCAAAAAGAACCACCACCCTGTGTGGGTGTTTCACTTTCTGTTCTTTGAACTCCCTCTATATAGTGAGGAAAAACCTGGCGTCTTACTCCATAGCTGTGACAGGAACTCAGAACAAGCTTGGGGGCAGAGGGAGCCAGGGGTCATTTCTAGGATGCAGGTTTCTGTATCAACTCATATTTGCAAACAAATTCCAGAGGGAGATCGGTCACAATTTTCTGATAGAGGTTGTTTTGTTCAAAGATAAAATAAGACAAAAGCACACTGTTAATCCCAAAGAATAGATTTAGTCCACATCAGTCTTTCCTGCCATTTCTCACACATCATGAGATGTGTGAACCCACATGACATACAAACCCACAAGACATACAAACTCACAATCTTGTGAGTACATGAACCCTCCCCTCAATTTAGAAGTTGTAGAGATCAACAGAAGTATTTGCATAACACAAGCACCAAATCACATCACCACCTTTAGATGCACGTGCATAGTTTTAGAAGTGGAAAAAAATTCAGTGTCCATTATTTAATGAGAGTAACTGGAAAAAGACAGAGACCACACTTAGTTGTGACCTACTAAGTAGCTCCAAATCCACATCACAATTGGATTAAAATTAACTGTAACGAGAATTACGTACATTGCCTCACCCGTCCACTGACAACCAAAAATAGAAGGCAGGTAAGATTCTGTACAAATTCCTAGTTTAAACAAGTATGTGGAATAGCAAGAAACTGGTGCAGACAGACCCAGGCTGCACGTGATGAAACAACAGTAATCCTACAATGAGTAGTGTATGTTATCCCAGCCCATCAGCAGACAGAGGCTGATGGCCCATGGGCAGGGAAATGGGCTATTTACTGCATTGTTTTTACCTTCAGTGCCGAAAGCAGAGCAGCCACAGCAAGAGTGTTTCACTGCCAAAACACTGTGTTTCAGGAACAAATGGTTCATCTCACTGTCCTGCCTTGGAATGTTCCATAGATGATATATCACGTGTTATCAACCTTATCTGGACCACCCTGCCCCCACTTTCATCTCTGGTGTCTTCAGACTGTTTTCTCAAGACTAGCCACCGTATTAGTTTCTTGCTAGTTACCACAACCATCTGGAACTCATTTCTCTCTCTTTAGACTTTCATTGTGCTGTCAAGGGACATAATCAAACACTGTCATGTGCAGAACCTTTCTGCTCAGAAACTTTTTATCTCACCTGCATGAATTATCCTCCCAACAACTCACCTTTTCTAAATCAAAGCAGATACATATGAATTCATTGCACCAGTAACGCTGCAACAAAGCACCATACTTCCCCAACTGAATACAGCCACTTCTGTAAGTTGGCTAGGGCCATACTTTACTTGGGAAATAAAGATACCCATAGCAATTTATGGCTCGTGTGTACCCGAAGGACATACTCAGCTTTCACAAGAATTACTGTACCAAATCCCCCACACATCAGACAATGGAGGTCCTCCCTCAGAGGCTTGAGTCTCATGCAGATGTGGACTGTGGCATCTCACACCCCTGACAGAGCCATTAACTACCAAAGATGTGTTACACACAAGCTAAGCTCAGAAAACAGCAACAGTTTTGCAGAGGCTGAACAATTAAAAAGCTCCAGAAAGGAACATTCTTGATGCCTCTCAGTACATCTGAGACAATGTCTCAAGCAGTAGCTTCTTGTGCTAGGGACCAAGTTTTACTTTGGAGTCTTCATTTGGTCTTTCTGCATTAGGGTTAATGCTGATGGGTTCAAACTGAACTGCACAAATGGCCAGTATGTCAGCAATATCACACATGCAGGAGCACTATGAATAGTACCTTTTTGAAGTTACCATTTAATACATTTGTCATACCAGAATTTGGACTTGAGCAGCCTGGGAAATGGCAGCAGTATATGGTTCTCAGCCAAAATCTTCCACAGACAGAGGTGAGACCTGTACCACTGCCACAATACACATATTGTGAGTTCTGGGGTTGAAGCAGATTATGAGGGGTGATCTGTTCTCTCTGACCACTCTTAACTGCTAGCACTCCCAAGTGGTCTGTTGGGACTTAAGACTCATTTAGGGTTGCTCAAAACCCAAGCTAATGAAGCTCACAGAGGTTAAGACATCTGACTTCCTTATAATAATCAAAATACCTTAATCCAGTGTTTACCTGTGAGGATATTAGAATTTAATTTTTTTCTACATTCGTGGTTTCCATTTTATAAGATTGTGCCAGCATAAATGGCAACACATTTCTGTGCTAGACCCTTGAGCATACAAAAGCCAGTGTGGGTATTAACCATCTTAGTCCAATTAAAGGACCCTAATACAGCTCTGGTAAGGCCCCAATTTGTTAGGCTTGACTACATTTCCAAAGAAGGAGTGCAATTGGGTGGATTTGTTATCTAAAGCATAAGCTCCAAGTCCTTAGTCATCCTTGCTAAAGCCTTCCCCAAACTGGCCATGGTTTGTGCTACCTCCGCATCACCGCAATCCAACCTCAGCATAATCTGCTCTTTAACATAGTATTAAAACTAGAGCCAAAGGACACAGCTGCTTTCGTCTGTGTGACACTCATTACCAGAGACTTAAGGACAGCAGAACAGCAAGGCTTCTATTCTCAGCCAGCAGGCAGGAAACTGTGCAAGCCGGAAACGCATGCCATGAAAATGGGGCAGCAGTAGGCAAGCTGGATTAAGAGGAAAGGGAGAGAGAAGGTCTGGGGTACTCAACAGATCCTTTATGTCCTCTGATTTTATAATTTTTTTTTTATACTTTTCGCAAAAGAATCCTATACAGTTTTCTACAAACAGTTCAGAATGCACTGTGCAGGGAAGTACCTAAGCAAAACAGTCTGTGCTTTCTATTCAGAGAACAATGTATACTTGCATGAGTTTCGCAATCATTCCTTACACAGGGCTTAAAATAATCTTAATATTACAGATTAGATACTAAAGCTTAGAGGTGTGATATGACAGCCAATACCACAGACAGAAGCTGCTATGAATAAAAGCATTTGTACCTCCTGTCACAAGCACATGCTGCAGCTGCCTCAGAGGAGAGAGCCTCACCTTCCCTCCTTCCAGTTCTGAAATTTCACCAATGAATGCAAACCTACTTTTCAGAATTGAACAGTGCAAGCTAACAGCATCAAAATCTTCTGGTATTTTTCCCCAGCTTCACCCTCTGAGGGTTATTAGGTACAATCCTAAACAAAAAAGTCCACATTAACAGTGGCTGTGGACTTGGGAAGTTGAGCTGGTTAGGAAACAAACTTCCAACTCTACCCAAAAACAGTGTGCAAAAAGAAAAAAAATTGACAGCTTCAGTATGTTTTTCTGCTCTCAATCACTGCTGAAAAGTGCCAGGTATATTTGTTTGAAGTTCAGGTTTTGGAATTTCGAGCCTACAGACTCACAGGCCAATTCGTAAACTGTAAAGTCCAAATACAGTTTTGTGTTGCAGTACTTGAAGGCTGTCCAGCGTCCAATCTCTAACTTAAAATTTGCCCTTTCCTGCAACAAAGATTTTGCCCTTAATGTGCACTGTCACCATTTTCCATGTGCCCACTAGATGTCCCTTAAGCACTGCACAATTTCAAGCAAAGGCCATTATGTGGAAACGAGTTGAAAGAAATTCATTACCACCAGCACTGCCAAACCAACACAACTAGACACATCCTGAGATGATGCAGAACTGTGCCAAGCAGCACACTAAACACCGTGACGCTTTCTGCAACATCCATGGGTCAGAGAAGCAAAGGAATAAATCTGTGAGTCAAAACTTTAAAGCAACTAAAACCTGGCAAAATCATACAAATTTCCAGTCTCAAAACATCCTATTCCCACTTTTTAAGACATAGCCTTAGTTTCCTACCACTTCTAAGCAGAATTGCTGTAAAAAAAATGCTGCCTGATAAGAGTGTTGAGCATAAGACACTGCTCAGTCCTAGCTAATGGCAATGAAATAATTAGCATGACAAGAAACAGCAGGAAGATTGCTGTGCAGTAACTTGATACAGCAGTGCAATGGATGGTCAGAGTTCTGAACCAGTCTGACTTCCCTGGAGCAGAACAATCCATTTCAGACAGAATTGTAGTGTTGGCAAAGAATAGGGTTGGTAGTCCCAGACAAAGGCAGCATAAACATTTGTTTATGAGAATTTCATATGAAACCTCTATGTGGGTAAGGCTGAATGCAGCGCACCGTCCCACACAGGGCAATTTGGGGTCTAACTCTTCCCACAGAAGAGTGGCCAGCAGGCACCAGCCTGTGGCAACCCCTCTGGCTCTTGTGATGCACCAGCAACGGGGCTCAAATGTGTGATTTATGTCAGTCACAGCTACAAACAGCAAACACAACCTTAGAGGAAATCTACCAAGACTGAAACACCACCAGGTCTTCTTAAAAGAATATAACTTCTACAGAGAAATAACCACTTAAGCAGAACTTGTTCTAATCAGGGTCATCAGTAATTTCTTGGATGACTCTTGTATTTGCCTGCAGACTGTGAGAAGTCATGGGTTAGGATTTGAAGGGACAAAACAGTAACAGATTTGCCTGAAGTCTGAAATCACTGACTGCCTTGTAACATTGGCTGCTTGCGCTGAGATCTTCATTACATGCCTCATTCCCAAAAAGAGCACACTGCAAGAACCCTAACAAGGATCTCCAATACAAGTAGCACCTATAGCTTCCTCTCCAACAGATAAGCGCATTCACAACAGACACAGACCAGGCTGCAGTGAAGACAGGGCCATACTTCAGCCAAGTTATCTCTAAAGGAAGTTGCAGAAGTTGCTTTAACCATGTATTGTCGTCTTTGATCTATGTGAGACCCTGCTGGAGTGCTGCAGGTCAGATTTAAGGCCCTTTGATCCTCTTCCACAGCTTACAGCTGCCTCGGTGGAGGTGAATCCTTTCCAGGGGGCCCCTGTTGCCAGATGGGAAGCTGAGAATGTTGATCAGCTAACAGAGTAAAAAAAGGCTCTTGGGCAAAAGTGTCTGCATTAAAGTGTTATAGCAGAAAGAAGGATGTGTCCAATACACTGCCTAGATCTATGAGTGTTTTGAAGTTGTGTTGACTGTTGAAAAGCATTCTTCCTTCTGTTTTCGTCAAAAGGATCCAGGGTACCTGTAAATACCCCTTTTCACGATTGTCACTGCTCAGAGGGAGTCTCTCAAGCCACTGGAGGGCACTGCTGGGCAGTTTACTGATCTTGGTTGCTCTTGCTTTGAAAGGCAACCTTCTGAATTAGCATGTTTGTTGGAAATGTCTGCATTGCTGTAGTGCTGGAGTCAGACTTCAGGAGAAAAGTAAAACGCTCAGCCATAACCAAGGGAACCCTACATCCTGCAGCAGAGCCTGAGTGAAATGAACCTTGCAACACAAAAGTTTGCACCCTGTGAAGGCCAAGGGAAAGGGAATTTTGGTAAAGCCCCCAGCTGGACCTGAAAAAAAAAGACACATCTACCTGCATCATGTGATGTGTGCATGTTCTGAAGCAGCCTAGCCTCCTGCATACAGCATCCATCTACTATGGAAATAATGCTTTTGAATACTGCATTAACCAGCAAGCTCTGCCTCATTTTCCTTACAGATAAAATCTTTGGTCTCTCACATACTTCATTCACAGAGTCTGCTCTGTAGTAAGGCCTCTGGGAAAAATGGACATTCTAACCATAGGTGGCAAGTGGCAAGAAGCAAAATGGATGCAGACCACGGATGTGCCACATGGTAAGGAACGAGCAATTTCTCCAAGATGTCAAAGCTGTGAGGCTTGCACTTGTGCATCGGCACCTCAATGAACATTTCATACAAGAAATACCCCTATTACCTCCAAAGCTAATCCAGGTAACTTCACAGATGCATTTGTCAATATGAAGGCAAGAGATAACTGTACAGAAGCAGTACTCTATTCAGTTTCCTGACTCATAAATTGGAGATACTGTCCAGCTACTTTCAGTTCCCAGGCTCACACAGTCCTGACTTTCCTGGCCATGTCCCACATCAGTATTAGCATAACTGTGCCACAGTGACAGAATAGCAACCGTCTCTGAGGTTAACCTCTGTTCTAAAAGTTTTTCACAAATCGAAGCTGCCATGTGAGCCAATTTTTTCCTCTTCACAGACAGACTTGTAATGTCTTGGCCACTATCACTTGTACTATATAGCATTAAATGAAAATGCCTTTAATTCCATTTCTACCTCTCTGCAAAGTTTTTGGGAGCATAGGTTCCTTTCGCTTCTTCATTTCCTTTAATTCAGGCCAGGCAATGGCCAGAATGCAGCATGGGCATTAATCACTACACAGCACCCAGGATTTCTGAGATTTCCAAGACTTTGCAGCTTCATTTCACTTAGGTAAAAATTTAACTTGCAATCCTGTCAACTGTATGAGCTCTTACAACTTGGAGAAATCACACAGCTATTGATTACTTATTTTTCTCTGTTGGTCAGAGAAGTACCCAAAGTGGCCTTCAAGAGTGCCTTCTACTTTTGAATAAGCCAGCACCCCTTATTATAGCAAGCAACTCTCAGGACTACATAAATGAGAAAACAAAAGCAACCAAAATGCATGGCAGAAAGCCAGGAATGTCAGCACATTGGTTTTCTACTTTGAAACAGTTTCTTCACACTCAGAGGTTAAGTCCTTCAGACATGATTTTAAAACAAAGCATACACTCCTGGCTATTAACTTCAACACTAATATATACTTAATTGCAATTTCTTTGTTTATTTTCCCTCAGTAACTTAACCCTATTTTCAATTTCTGTAAAATCCTAAAGCTCACACTTTGTATTCCCACCAAATGTCCACTAGAGTTAATACTGAAACCAAAGCCACAGTTCATTCTTTTCCCATGACTTCAGAGCACATAATCCTCTATTAAATTAGCCAGTAAGGACAGTGATTTGCTGATTCTCCAGCAAAGGACTTGATCTCTTGTCTTTTTCTATTGCTTGACAGAAATCATACTTCAATTACAAGCACATCCTTGTGGGCTGATAGAATCTCACTGTTAGGTCAGAACAGGTTCCTACAGCTTAGGAACCAAATAGCTTATTTGGGCAGTAACAGCCAGGAACTGCCATGGTAGCAATGGACACAATGCTTCCCAATTCATTCACTCATCCATCTTCAACTGAAACTGAGCTTCCAGGGGAGAAATAAGGTCAAAACAGAGTAAAGAGTGAAATGGAATCTGCCCAACAAGAAGTCAGGTGTCAGGCATCCACTCCACACAGCCTGACCAAGGACAAAACGGTCATTCTCTGCTAGCTGTGGTGGGACGTTGGGAATTTTGAGCAGATGTTAATAGGATGAATACATACTAGTGGTACAGTCTCAGAATAATAATGTGCTGAATAACAAATGCATATTGATCTCCTAAAATGCACAGTCAGAACATCTAACAGCTCTAGAGAGAGCAGGCAAACACTAAAAGGGGTGGGGGAAGAAAAAGAGAATATGCTTTAGACTGCAGAGCTTTATCAGTTAAAGCCTTGAGGCACACAGGGAATGTTAAAACCCTACTGCACAGACACAGACAAGTGATGCCAAGGATGCACATTTTGTGCATGGGAATGAAAGAATGAATTTACAGAACTTGTATGATTGCAACAGATCTAAACCACTTCTTGTGTGTATTGCATAATATTAGAATCAGGAAGAGCCTAAGTAGAAAAACAAATCCTTACTGCACTGTCCTGGTGGATCAAACCTGTTGGAAAAGGAAAGGTAACACCAGTGACACAGAGAATGCAGATAATGTTCAAAAGAAATTCAAAGGGAAATCCTTTCTATTTTAATGGCCTTAGCTGTTACTAGTAATGCAGATGAGGGTTTTGTTCTAAAATGAAATCTCATTTCTAACCTTCAGTGTCTTCTTCAACAGCAATACATTTGAAAGCTCCTTTTTAAACAAGGGTTGTGTAACTAGAAAATTAAATGAATTCTCTTTGCTTTGGTATCTGTTTAGTTCAGCACTGTCCACACCATCAAAAGCAAGATACTATCCTCTGCTCTTTACCAAAGGTCCAAGTGGTGCAATGGCAGCCTGTCAGCTGGCAGCCTGTCACTAGGGGTGTCCCCCAAGGATCGGTGTTGGGCCCAATCCTCTTCAATATTTTTATGGATGATCTGGATGAGGGGATTGAGTCTACCATTAGTAAGTTTGCAGAAGACACCAAGTTTGGTGCAGGTGTTTATCTGCTAGAGGGTAGGAGGGCTCTCCAGAGGGACCTTGATAGACTGGACAGATGGCCAGAGTCCAATGTGATGGCATTTAACAAGTCCAAGTGCCGGGTGCTGCACTTTGGCTACAACAACCCCATGCAGAGCTACAGGCTGGGGTCAGAGTGGCTGGAGAGCAGCCAGGCAGAAAAGGACGTGGGGATACTGGTTGACAGCTGGCTGAACATGAGCCAGCAGTGTGCCCAGGTGTCCAAAAAGGCCAATGGCATTCTCGTCTGTATCAGAAATGGTGTGGTGAGCAGGTTCAGGGAAGTCATTCTGCCCCTGTACTCAGCTCTGATTAGGTCACACCTTGAGTACTGTGTCCAGTTCTGGGCTCCTCAATTTAAGAAGCATACTGAGACACTTGAACATGTCCAGAGCAGGACAACGAGGCTGGTGAGAAGTCTTGAGCACAAGCCCTGTGAGGAGAGGCTGAGGGAGCTGGAATTGTTTAGCCTGGAGAAGAAGAGGCTCAGGGCAGACCTTATTGCTCTCTACAACTACCTGAAAGGAGGTTGTAGACACACGGCACCCAGGCAACCAGCACCAGAGGACACAGTCTCAAGCTGCACCAGGGGAAGTTTAGGCTCGAGGTGATGAGAAAGTTCTTCACAGAAAGAGTGATCTGCCATTGGAATGTGCTGCCCAGGATGGTGGTGGAGTCACTGTCCCTGAAGGTGTTCAAAAAAGGATTGGATGTGGCACTTGAAGCCATGGTTTTTGTTAGTCATGAGGTGCTGGGTGATAGGTTGGACTTGATGATCTCTGAGGTATTTTCCAACGTTGTTGATTCTATGATTCTCTGCTCCACAGTACTGATCCAGTGTTTTCACCATCTCATAAGAGAATGTGGCTCATTGCAGTACCACAAGACTCCAGGACAACAGGACTGCAAATTGCCAGCTTGTTCAGAGGCATTCTTCTTTTTTTATGAGCTACAGGTCAGACTAAGCTGAACTAACAGAGATCCTTGTAAAGTTCATTCTCAGCAGTGCCACCTCTACCATAATTCTATGAACTCTGGTCAATAGTATTATATATCCACTGAACCACTGAGGACATTAAGCAAACACATTGAAGAGATAAGAAAGGATTCCAGTTGTCCTGAGCTTCCCACTCTCAGACCACAAAACCACACTCTCACGTGAAATGGGGAATGAAAACTCAAGGGACATTTCAACCTACACGTCTGCTCTGATTAATAATCCTACTTTATCAATATTTGATAGAGCTGTTATTGTGTCTCCTGGCCATCACACTTTTCATACAACACTCTGAATTACACTGCTCTGTAGCAATATAACAGCCCTGCACTCTTTTCAAGGCAATACAGATAGAGACCATGGTAGTTCCTTTCCTAACACAATGCCCTTCCTGAAGACCCTGCTTCAGGACCAGCTATGAGATCAGCAGCTATAGCATATGCAACTGGGTAACTATTTATGCAGAGATGTACTGACACAGTCCTAAATGACCCCTTTCTTTGCGGCCCAGTATACACATCATATGGAAAAGACAATATGTTCATAGCCTGAAAGCTGACCCAAAACACAAATAGCCTTGAGCACAACAGCAGTCACAGTGTACACTGGAACAGAGAAACACAGTTAACAAGACACAAAAGCAGTAACTACAAGAAAAACTTGAAATTGTTTGCAAACTAAAGTGCTGAGAAGGAGGACGTAGACTACCCTGTGCTGAACATAACAGGACTGCCCCTTCCTCACCACAAACCCTTTATTTGTATCACACAGACTTACTCAGATGAGTACAACATTAGCTATGCTGTTGTGGTTGCATTTCCAGAGGGTTAAGAGGTTGCTGCTGCTGCCCAATTACTCATCAGCACAGTTCCACAAGAGATGCTCCCCCTCTGCCTTGCATGTGTTACTGCAAATGCAGTAACTCCCAAACCAGATGTTGCTAACATGATCAAGAATATTAACTCTGCAATTGCAAGTGCTTAAACTGCTGTGAATTGCTTAAGCAAACGGCAGCTCAAGAACAATTACGTGCAGCTACATGTAAAGTAAAATGTTCCACAATCCACATCACAGTCTTTAAGGATCCTCTTTGGAAAACAGAATCCATACTGAAAATTCTCCATCAGCACAGTACTGTTACATTTAGTCCCTGCTGCTGAAGAACTGAGACACAGGGAAAGGCAGTACAAATACCCAGACACAGAAAGGGCTTTTCCTGTGCACTTTTCAGTCTCTTGGTTTCTGAATACTCTACCTTCCATCTGCAAGGGATTTATTTAAAGCACACACGAAAAAATAAAAGTAAAACAAACATTTAAAAGAGTGGTAGCCAGAGAGTGCGAACCTGTAAGTTCAGCACCTAGAAGGGAGCCTCCAAAGCTCCAAGCCCAGTCAGTATTTTTGTGTTCTCATCCTGCACAAAGTCCAGTGGATACAGAATTTCTGTGGAGAGCAAGGGAAAGAACAGGAACACAAAGAGATCACATCAAAAAGGTTTCTGCAGCTTATGGAACATCAGCAGAGATATTAAAATGGGAAAATTAAAAGTAACCAAGAAGTTTTGAGGCATTCATAGGACAACAAATAGCAGCCAAAGTGCCAGAAAAAGCCAGAAAGCTTGTTAGCTACTATGTGCCTTCTACACTTATCATCTGACTCAAAGCCTAGTGAAGTAATTAAAGATAGCTAACTATTACAGGAGGCTCTGGCTCAGGCCCACAGGCAGCATGCTACTAGGAAGCTCAGTCCTTCCACATATCAGAAGATTATGACAAATGTGAGATTGCCAAAGGTCAGGAAAACTATGAAGAGAGGGTCTAAGGCCTGAAGAACATCTGTCCATTGAGTTAAAAACACTAGAAGATGCAAGCTTTGAGGGAACTTCTGTCTCATCTGCTCTGTGTTTAGAGAAAAGAGATGTGATAGCATTTTATTTTTTCACAGCAATGATACAAGCTTAGAAAAGCAAAGTGCAAAAAAAGGAAAAAAAGAGAAAGTGAAAGTCCCTTTGCTGGAGATTATCACACTGAGAAATTGTGTTTGTAATGACTCATCAGAAAAATGCCTCAATTACTACAGGTTGGGATAAGCAAAGGGATAAGCACAGATACTTGACCTCAGAGACAGAAGATCCCCAAGGATGGGTTGATTATCCACACCACACAGTAAGGCAGGTTGATGCCTGCAAGGAGTACAAGAACAGACCTAAGGCTTGCTGTTGTAATCAGCCCTGGCACGGTAGCGTTTGCTGGGGTGTGTGATGGTTTGAAATTGTGCAAATTCTGAGTAGTGGAGTTCCTGAGAAATGTCAAGTGACAGAGTAATGCTTTGGGTCGTTTGTTTCCACTCCTAAGTAAGTAGGAAAAAAAAAAAAAGTGGTGAGTACAGAAGAGAAAACACCATGTAAATGGAAGGAACTAAATGTTATCAACACATAATGGAAAGGGCTGAATGGGGGCTGTCAAAAGCTATGTGTCCCCATCACAAAACATGCCAGCAAGGTTTAAGACAGCAGAATCGATTTTGAGGGACACACTGTTCTATCTATAAAAAGGAGGTTTGAAAATGCTACAATTTAGCATTTTTGCCAGGAGGTCCTTTATTAAAAATGCTGTAAACGGTAACTTGTTCAACTGTAGAGGCTCTTTCTGCCATGAGCTGTGAAAGGATATTAGTTTTCAATTTTGTTTCTGAAGGATGTTTCAGATACTGATTTCTATTTCACCCTCAACACTAAAAAAAAAGTTGGCTTTTGTTTTTATGTAACATCAAGAGTTGTTTTGTTCACACTTCTGGTGCTCAGAGCAGAAAGCATTTTCCTGAATACCTTCCTGAATCTCTAACCAGATCTTTTTTAACACAATGTTCTCAGAACAGATCTTCCCTGTGCTGCTCCATCCCATAACCCAGCAGCCATAACAAACCAAAGTATTTGGCAATACTGAATTGCTCAAAGAAATCCGAGACTTCTTTCTGTTCATAGGTCTCCCTGAGGGCCCTGAGTGGGTTGCAAGAGCACAGACAGTTGCTCTAAATAGCTTATAGACAAACTCTCTGCTTGATAGTGATTAAACATATAAAATATTAACTTGTCCAATATTTGAAACAAAAAGGCCCAGGGCACCTAAGAGATTTTTTCCACACAGAGCACTGGAAATACTATCAAGTAATCCAGTCACAAATTATTGCTCTGAAGAAAAGGAATCAAGAACAGAAAGGAACAGTGGGAAAGTTCGAGATGTAAGAATAATGTTTTTTTTCTCTTTGTATTCCATCTGTAAGCCAGTCTTTGTTGCAGAACACAGATGCTATAGACACCCATTTGCTAAACAGATACTATTCCTAGAAAGTGTCTAGACAATTCAAGGCAGAGGGGTTTTTGTTACTATGAGGTTTGTACGATTCAAAAGGAAAACAAGTTAGGTTTTTTCCCTTTGAAAAGGCTGTACTTCACAAAGATGTTGCTAACAGAGGAAGCGAGTATCTGCAGAACACACTGCCGTTTTCTAGTATCAACTGCCAATTGATTAAGCTTTGTTACATTATTATACTTTTTATATACATTATGATTATACTTTTTTTTTCTAAAATCCTGACAATCAGTTAACACTGATTAGCATTTTGGTCATGGTTCTCAACAGTTCCTGACTGGCCAGGCTGTGGTCCCCACTGTTTCAGTAAACTACAGAAAAAGGGAAAGCAAAAGCACAGACAAGACAAACACCATCTCTGGCTCACCAAGTCATTTAAATATATGAAAGTAAGTGTAGCTTTATAGTCTTCTAATTATTTATTGCATCTGAATAATGTATGGTACAGAGGGCATATAGAAATTCTGGTGGAAAGAAGCAGCACTGTGCAATAGTATTTCCTCACCCAGGATAAGACATGAACTTGCCCCACAACAGGTCTGGTCCAGTTGAATGTAATCCTGCACACTCATTCTCACTTCAGGAAGCTGTCCCATGTGCCCAAGAAATTCCCTGTGTCCCCTCAGAAGAAAACATATACATTGGTGATGAGCAAAAACTTTCTCCTACACACTGGTGCATTCATGTTTAGCCCAAATACCATTCAAGAATAACTTAAAACATAGGCACATAACACGTATAAGTCTGTAACATCTAACTGATTTAATGTGAAGTGTTTAAATACAGAATACACATCATGTCTGTCATATTAGTCAGTAATTCTTTAATATATAACAAGTCCCAGAATTGTTCACATTATTCTGGAACTTCATCTAATCAGCAATTTCACTGTTCTGTTGAAAAGTATGATAGTGTATGCTACTCTAAGTCAATATTTACAGCACTATTTTTTGTGAGGCACAGAAATTAACCAACTCTTGATGTTACATGAAAACAAAAGCCAACCTTTTTTTTTTTAGTGTTGTCATGCTATGAGAACACACACAGTAGTGACAGCACCTACATTACCCATTATATCAAATTCTGCCACTGCTACCTATAGTGGATCTATAACAAATGTGTGTGTGTGTATATATACACACACAGACGTTAGTATAACAACTCCTATATTATATCCTTAATTCCACTCTCTTCTTTCCATCTGTTTTGTTTTCTACTTTATGTTCTTCATTTTAAACACAGCTGTGTATTATACATAAATAAATATAAGACTTTTTAGAGAAGTGGAAATGGCTAAATGATTAATCCTCTGAGACAGTTTTACAGGTTGTTCTGTCCTTATCCATTTCACCAGTCAGACATCAACATCTTCCACCTTCACCCCATCACCTCGTACATTGGGTCTGTACTTTGCACTGGGCAAAATACCAAATGGTGGTCCCCAAAGCTGTTTGAAGCAGAAAATGGTAGCTGTCAGCTTCAGATGCAGAGTCACACACTCATGCTGCTCTTTGTGTTGCGCTGGGAAAACTTCTGAAACTCCAAGTCTAATTTTGCATAAAGAATACTCGTGCTTTTGTCTTTCCCTTAGGCACAATGACCTTCCCCTTGCAACAGTGACAATGCTGCCTGCTGATTAGCAGCCAGAGCTCCTGCAGATGGGGCCCCTGATAGGCAGTGAAATCTAACTGCCACTTGGTGGCAGAGGTTAGATACCATAATTACAGCTCTGGTTCTCCAGAATGCATCATGCATGCTTATTCTCTGCCCAAGGTGACTCTCAAGATTATTTCTTGCCTCCTCTAATTACTATACATATTTATAGACAAATTAAAGATTCAAATGTAAACATTTATTCAATTAATCACTTTGAGTTCTAGTAGAACAAACAGTATCAAATCAATTCATTAGCTCAGGGGTTCATGACAATTGTGGTACTGCATCTCACACACGATTAAAAACATCAAACACCAGCAGCATCTTTGTAACAGAAAGAGCATAAGAAGTTCATCAAACTTATTTGCTTCAACTCGCAATGAACAGAAAAGGGATTTGCTGCAATAATCAAATTAGACTTGCTTCTGCCTAAACATCATGTCTAAGTCTTTAGCTGATAATTCCATTACTAGCTTACTGAGAGTAACTACACAATGCATGTTACTTCCTGTGATTTGGTTCCCAACAGGAATAAACAATGCTCTACGAACAGACACTTCTGAATGGCTGCTTCATAGGACCCTGCTCATCACTCCTTTCTAAGGAAGATGCATATTTTATTCCTTCAAGATGCTGCAACAGCTCTGATTCTACAGCTGCAACCTTGCATCCCATGAGGGGCAGCCCCGTGACTTCAGCAGCTTTGTCCAACACAGGCACAAGCTGCCACAAGAAGAAATCTTTTAAGCCAAGAAGACAAACAAATTTACATAATGTTCCCCTTTCTGCATCATCTATGCTCTCCACTTTCCATTTCACAGTGATTTTAAAATCTTCATGACACTGTGAATTTCAAACACACAGAGCAATAACCAGTCATTTTATCCATAAATAAACGAAAGGGAACTGACAATTTCATATTTGTAGGACTCTTACTGAAGGATTGAGCTGAACACTGTGAGATAAATTTATGGCTAACCTCGGATGTATGGTCCCTTTCTGCTCCCTATGAACTGGGTACAGAGTAGGTTACAGTCACAGAACACCACTGCTGACATGCTCCAAGCCAGAATGCTTCCAATCATGTAATAGTTAGTAAAGTAGGATTAGGAAAAAGACTCTTTAAGGACAAGTAACTTTTATCAATTGCTTATTCTGACAGGAAACTTTGGGCAGACTGTACAAGTTAAAGTTCAGGACAGAGTTTATAAACCACAGGCATTTAACCTCAGAAATAAGTATCACAAACCCTCTGAACAATCGTAATTTCACCTAACAAAAACTAGGGTGGTTGTCCACAAGAGAAAATATAATCTAGAAACATTGACATAATTAAAGATCATCTTAGTACAAACCACTTCATAAAATTTCAGTTAATTGAAACTCATCTAGCTCATTTCCCAGATTAGCCAAGCTGGCTCTGTGTACAGCAGCTGTACTTCTTCAAGCAGGAATGCTCTATTCACAAAGTATGCATTCATCCAAATATCAGGACCTCTGCTGACACTCTAAATGAGCAGAGTAAGCATAAATACACCAAGATGTTTTGGAAGTGGTAACTATCAGGATCTAGAATAATTATTACTGCTAATAGAGATTTGACAACTTTCCATGAAGAAACAAGTATGTGTTAAAATCGGAGCAGGCAGTAACTATATGTCAAAGAGAGAAGCCAACTATTTAACCTGATTTACAAATTCTCAGCAGAAGTAGTGCCTGCAGAGACTGAATATACTATCTACCAAATTCCCATTAATTCAGAAGTATGTCCCTTAGAGTATTCTTTTTCTTTCATTACACTGCTGTTTTCCAAACCCAAATCGCAGCTGTTAGAGCCTCTGTTTCAGTAGGTGAGGAGTTACCATAACCAGTATATCTCCGTAGCTCCTTGACCTATTTATATTTGAGTTTCCCATCCCATACATGTCCTCTATATCCTAAAACCTGTCTAATTCTAGAACTCTACATTGCACGTTCATTACACATTTGGTGTCTCATGTGCTGCACAAATTAGTTGCACCTTTCTCATTTGCTCCATTATTGGGCACAAAGCCTGGAAAAATATGAATGTACAGATTTAATACGATAAACCTGGGATTTACCAAATTCCTGCAAACCCTTTTATGTGGGTTGGTTTTGGTTGGTTTTTTTTTTTGTTTGGTTGGTTGTTTTTTTAAGTTCTGGTAATGAAAAAAAATTTCTAAGCAAAGTTTCATAGGAAGCATATGTTGTATAACATTTATTAACTATTTTATGGCTCTTAGCATCAGAGTATTCAGGCTCTGACAACAGCATTGACCTCTGCATCCATCCAAAAATCCACAAAAACTCACCATCTGTCAACCTTCCTTTACCTGTTGCTCCATCTTCTTCCTATAACATGTCTGTATCTTCACAAAATTTTGCTCAGATCTATGTATTTTCAGATCATACAAGTCTCTCCAGGTCAACCAAATCCCTTTTCCGGTCTGCCACAGCATTCATGAAATCCCTTATAATGCACCACAGCTTAGCTCTGCCCCCAGTATCCCATTCTTGGAGTCACACTGTTTGGACCATTTCCTTTATTCAGATCCTGCAGACTCTTCTGATTTTCAAGTATTTAAGCACCTCAGCTTTGCTAATGCATCTTTTTACAGTTCTCACATGGTTCTGCTAGACTGGACACATACAGCATGCTACACAGCTTCAAAACAAAAACAAAAAAACAACACATAAACATCCTTAGAATGGCTCAGCCAGAAGGGTGTAACAGACAGCATGTGGCCCTGGAGCAGAGGCCATGCTCATTGTCACGCTACCTGCTGAGCACAGCCACTAGCATTCAGAGTATTATAAAAAGGGCATTACTGTAACAATGACAAAGACAGTAAGCCCTACTTGCATGGGGTTTAATGAGCAACACAGACCATGGCATTTGAAGACTGACAGTTAAGGTTTGTTTGGTGGGTGGTTGTTTTTTCTTTTTAACTCCAAATTTCCATCACCTTTCAAATAATACAGCTTCAGAATAAATCAGTCAGTTGTGAGAAAGCAAAATATATGTTTTCAAGCCTTTTTGCCAAAAACCCACAAGGATGCCTCTAAATGCCAGCATCACAAATCTTCTGCAAAGAAACTAGAGAAGATCACACTATACTTTCTTAGAAATAATTTTGCCTTTACGAGATCTGAACTAGAATTAGACTGTTGATGCGCTGTTGCAATAGAGCCAGAAGTAGAATTACAAAGAGAGAATAGCAGCTTTTAGGATGGGGCATAACTACAAGCTGAAGGAACAGATTACTATGGACAAACATAGTATCAGCACCTTCCCAGTTTCAGACTTCTGAAGAAGCAAAATAGAAGTTATGACAAATAAAAATATTTTTTTTTTTTAAATAAAACATAACATCCTGTACAAGGTACTTCTCCTCTTCCCCTTTAAATTTTCCACAGAAGACTGTTTTTGTAGCTGCCTCTTCTGTGACCTTGCTGGAAGTGAGCAAGCCAGAGATCAATTAGTGAGCACAGAAGAGAGAAGCAGTGTTCACTGCATTCTGCCTGTCCCTTGGGAAGAGCAGCACTGCTTCAGGGTACAAACAGCAGAAGCCTGGAAGACTGTTATCCAATGGGAGAGCTGGTGCACAGGTTGGTAACTAACTGCAAAATACACAACGCAGCAGAAATGAAAGGAAATGGGAAAGCTTCCTTTTCACTTTGGCTTCCATATTTCAAACTTTCCAATAATTTAAAACCACTTTTCTTTTTGCGCACAATGAAAGCTTTTTTTACACTAAATGACACCTACAACAAATACACCGTGCTGTCTTCAAACATATACATCATGAACACTCATTAGTTCTCTTCCTACTGAAGTGCCCCAGAGGAAACTATTCTTCAAAAACACTGCATACTCTTCACATACCCTATTTAATCACTTATCAAAATTGGGAGAAGTTGGTCTGAAAAGATTAATTGGGAATACGAAAAATAAATTGAAAGATGCTATTAGCAAAGGAAGAGAAACATTCTCTGTAACATTCAAGCATAATCAAAACACCTACCATCTCCAACACACCTTAGAAAAAAGCATGTTGCTGTTCTTTGAAAGGGAATAGCAGGACAGAGGGTTCTTCTATGCCAAAATAAACAGTGACATAAAACATCAAAGAAAGTTTTGCACATGTCAGGAAGCAGGGAAAATGGTAGTTGATGTTTTAGAAGACCACTGAAATAGTTTCTCCCATGCAATATGATGTCATCTCCTCCAAGCTCTTGACTCAATCATTAGCTCCTGTTCTCAGTCTCACCCCTGCAGTACAGATTACCTGGACCCCAGAGCAGGAACTTGAAAAACAAAATTATCAAGCTTGTAAATTCTAACTTTACTTGTCTATTAGATGAAGCAATGCAAACAGAACTTCAGAAGAAACCCTCCCTCCAGGAGACATAACTTATTTATGTATTTCAGTCTCCATTTCTAGTGACCCTCTATGTTCAGAAACAAATCAAATTAGCCACTTGTCTCTTGTGAATGAAAGAGGACCTATTTGCAAATCAGCAGGAATATCCCAAGGCTCAGTCTCAGTAAAATTGTTTCACAGCACCTTGTCAGAGACTTGACAGGGGTCAAGTAGCACTATCTGCAAAAGCTGGCTGATGACATAAAATACAGAACACTTTGGGACACAGAGCAGAATTTCAAAGATCAGGCCCCAGAACTGTTAAGGGTTTCTTTTTTTTTATTTTAAATATGAACATTTTAAATCCTGTCCTGAAAAGTTACCAGGAAATAAAATGAACAATGATGCTCACATGCTCATTCTCAATTCTAAAACACTTCTGTATTTTCTAAAAACCTTTCTCCTGTGGCAACACTTTCACTCCAGGAACGGAAAGCTAAGGACAGTGACTCAGACCTCTGTGGTTCCTAGGAAAGACCCCTGACTGCTGATTGGCTTTTGAACATAACTGGGGGGTTTTCTGCTAAGAAGATTCAGCTCCTGACATTTAAGTGTATTCTCAGTACTGCATGAACTCCAGCTCTTTAGTATTTAAATCAGTACATAAATATTTCACATAGAGCCTAAAATAAGCCACCTGCCTGGTTACTACAATGTTACAACAGTCTGTCTGCTTGCCTTAATTTGCAGGCAACTATCATGCTATTTGTGAGATACACTATTCCACAAGGCCTCCCAGAAGAAACCTGAGAGATCAATAGTCCTTAAATAAATCATTAGAAGAGCTGAAATCATTTAGGTCATCAAATAGCAAGTGGGATAAATAAAAAGTCAGAGCTCTATGAACACCTTTGACAGAATTTTTACATTTTTTTGTTGAGTTAAATGCTATAAAAGGCTGCACATCAGAGCACAGGAGGGAAAACCACTCATCAGCATCTCTACCAGGAAAATAAATAGGATAATGCTATGTATCTGCATGAAAATTATTTGGTGGGTTATTAAAAAAAAAAAAAAAGAAAGAAAAAGAAAAAAGAGATGCAAGATACAGACAGCACACTATCTCAGAACACACACAGCAGATTTCAATGAGTAAGCCTTCTACTGCACCCACATCCATTTCTCTGATCAAGGTTTTAGTGGACTGGACCAAATCTCTTCGCTCTAGAGTTTCAGCTACTTTGAAATCAACAGACATCAGAATCAGTGTTGTGACACAGGGTTTGGGTACCAATATATTAAGGAAACACAGCAGCTTCAGCAAGGTCAGGATTTGATCCCAAGAGTACAGCTTGTGACCATTTTCCAAATGCCATTGAATTCTGGCTGTAGTCTCGCAAAATTTATAATAAAGTTATAAAACTACTGCATTATCACCACAATTCTCACTATAGCAAGATTTTCAGACCACACTTCTGACCACAGTTCAAAGAATTTTATTTCTAACAGTCACTACAGCTCTCCACTTTCTGTTGATAACAATGAACCTTGGTAAAGCTTTTTAAAAGTTATTATGACTGTACTGCTAGCTGCACTCAGATAAACTCTGATTCCAGTTACAGCCTTCATGATCATCGACAGACACTCAGGTATTGCTTCCATCAAAAAATACAGATCACCATAGACAAAAAACAGATATGGGAAGGACGAAACACACAGATAAAAAAACAAAGAGAAAAAAATTACAGACCCAAACCACTGAAAACAAAAACTTTCTGTACCAGAAACAGATTGAAACCAGAAAGAATATTAACATTTAGGAATGAAAAAGCCTATTCACTGTTGATGTTAAATACAACACCCGCAGAGATGGAAGCTGGGTTTATTTTTGATAGCAGCATAAACATTAAAGATAAGCCAAAAGCATTTAGAAAATATGGGTGCAGTACAAAGGCTCATGTGATGAGAGATGTTTTGCTTTTAATCTTGACCTGGAAAACCTCTTGTATGACAGAGCCTCTTTTCAGTGCAGTCACAGTCCTGCCTTGTTACTCTGCCTATTAGTGATAAAAAGGCCACCCAAGTTGTTCCTGCTTTGGAGGGATGGCAGGTTTTGAATCCTAAACTTCAAAGAAAAAGGAAAAAGACCCTAATATATCTAAGGACCTGCACTAGACTCCTGTCTTTCCTTATCTGGTTCAATCACACTCTTTGAAAAAACAACCTTTACAACTGTATCATAATTTTTCTGTAAAGGACATAGATATTCCCTGAAATATTTATCTACTTGCCACTGATATATTTTTTTTTTTAAACTACTTATCTCATATTGATATGAAATAAACATGTATCACATCCTACCTACACAATGAAAGAACAGCTGATTTCCAGATGAGTTCATCACATCTGCAGTCCCAGCAATAGGTAAGTGCTAATCACAACCATTGTGAGGGTTAAGCAATCATGGGATCAAATCTCAAGCGTGCATTATAAAGTATCATGACAGAAAACTGTGGACACCTCTGTAAAGCTTGATCCTACTTTGGATGTCTGTTCACACAGTCCATGCTTATCTAGGGAGGAGAGTTGCAGACTAATGGTCAATCTTTGAAACTCATTGCAGTGAGAAACCTGCTGAGACACCAGCAACCTGCCATGCTCAGCCACAACGTGACTGCAGAAACTTCTTGCTGCCACCTCTCCTTGCACAGCCCATACAGGCAGGGATGGCCTATAACCAGCTACAGTCACCACATATTCCCATGTGCACAGCAAGTAAAAGCACTTCCATTCATATGAAAAGAGAAATGTTAAAGGCTAGACAATATATCAACATTCCATTTCCCAAAGGAAGATGTTAAAGATCAGGAGAGCTCAAATGATGATTTAGGGCCCTGTTTTTATTAGGCATTTTAATTAAAACCCATTGAAGGTTGGCAATATTATTTGTTCCAGGCTTTCCTATTACATAAGGAATACTCTGCTGAGTCAGCTCAGCACTCCTATGTAGCCTGGTACTGTCTCTCTCAAAGTGGTAGCAGAAGAAACCACTTTGAGAAAGCCTGTAAGCCTGGTCACTTCCCATGGGCTGTTCTCTCTGGTTTTCCCCAGGGTATGCAATTATTGTGCTAGTGACACCAGAGGGTACGAAGTCAGTGACCACCACTTTGTCTCACTTCCCTTCTGTAGGGACTGACATTGTACCATAAACAAGAATTTGTTAGAATATGCCAACCTGCTCAAACTCTTTGAGACAGCAACTAAAATTACCTTCTTTTTTTCCCTCCATACTGACAGGAGTCTTCATGTGCCCTCTCTTACAATCATGAGAAGCAAGAGAGTTTGTTCTCTTTCCCATCTTGGGCAATGCAATCCATAATTTGAAAATAAACAAACACCTCATTAAATTAACCACAAAGTTTTAATTTCTTAGGAAACACTCCTGGGACATAGGCCACAATGAAATAATCTCAGCAGAAACCATGCCTGCACGTGCACACTCACATTTTATAGCAGCCTGTTTACTGCTCTGCTCTTTGTCATGGCCGTTAATGGAGAGGTTTTAATTGTACATTCAGCAGTTGCCACATAGAGTAAGAATACAACTGGTGGACTGGAGACAGCACAGCACACAAAACAATTTAGACGTTAGGATGGCCAAGGCCAGCTACATTGTGCTGTTCCCTAAACAGCACCTATCACAGTAAGATCAAAGCACTTCTGTTTACAAATGGCTCAGGAAACTGCTGATTTGCAGGTTCACTATAGACAGCTTCACCTGGACCAAAGGAAGGGATGCCATGACAGGTGACAGTAAAGGGGCTCAATTCTGGGTGCTGATACTGCATGCAGCAGCTCACTTGCTAGTTTAAGGAATGCACTGTACCATGGCACTCAGCAAAGCTGAGACACACCAAGCAAAAAAGTGAAACCAGAAGATTAACAAGTAGAGCCGCACATAAGGAGATAGGCACTCATTTTCTTTTAACCTAGACCTTTGTTGTTTTAATAATTGATACAAAGTAGCAAATGACTCACTAATTGCGCTTCATAATTGTAACCCAACCTGGAATCAATCACATATGGCATAAATTCTGTTCTTATTTGAAGCTAAATCCACCACACTGCATGCAGTAGCCTCTCTAATAGTTGCATTAGTCATAACCTGAAAATATTTCCCACTTACTTGGTTCCAGTTTTGCTTGCTTTTCAAGCTGATCCTCATCCCTATCACTAGAAAGGTTTACGAATTGTTAGCCACAGAGCCTGCTCTAGGACTTGAAGAACACTGTGGTACATTTCATGGTGTGATTCCTCCTCTTTTAGTGTCTAATTTTCCTCCAGTACCATTTTAGCTTGATCGCTCCAGTTCAAAGACAGAATCATTCAGGACCGCACCAGATATTAGTGAGTACTCCTGGTTATGAGTTAGGCATACAAAGAATTGCCATATTTATGTGTATCAGCTTTTGTTTTTGTGGTAGTTTTAGGCTATGTCTTTAAATTTTTTTCACAGATCTTGAACAGAAATGTAGTAAAATGTAAATAAATCACTATTGGTTGTAAAAAGGAAAATAAAGATAATTCCAAACAATTCCATTGGAGAGAGATCTACCATGAGATTTGGTTCCCAAAACAATCTCTTTCTTCTCATTTCCTTGGGCTGGGAGATACTAACTGGCTTCTGCTTGACCTTGGCTGCATTGTTTTGACTAAATCTAACAGCAACTTTCTCTGCTCCTTTCTCTTGTCTCTTTTGTACACAAGGGTAAGGGGGAGGCCGGGGGAGAAAAACTGTTGCAGCTCCCCTGGTCTTTGACCAGGGGGGTCCTTGTGCTGTTTATTAATTGTAAATACCTGTAAATATTGTATATTTGTACATATTCATTGTATTTCATTGTAGATTGTAGTTTTACTTGTAAACACAGCTTTTCATTTGCTTCCAACTGAGCTGGTCTGGCAAAGTTAATGTTGGGGGGGAAATTTTCAACCCACCACAGTTTTGCAGCACAGATTCTGGATATTTAAGTACCCTTTACACTGGACAGTCACCTGCTCAAGTCTCTCCCCTTTATGCCCAAGATACACTTTTTAAAAAAAATTAATACAGGTCTTGTAAACTTTTTTTCAGAACAAAACTCCTTGCTCCATCATGACAGAGATTAACCAGCTGTGGGCCAAACAATGAAGGCAGAACAAAATGAAACAATAAAAGCTGGAATCAAGTATAGACAAAGCAAGGTAAATTCTGGCACCTAGGAACAACAATGGGATGCTCAAGGAACAATAAGATGGGATTTGAGAACTACCAAACATGAATTCAGGCCATCAGCTTTTGCAGGGTCCTCACTAGGAATTAGTCATGTCAAAGCTCATATTATCATAGAAAGTCTTGGGTTGGAAGGGTCCTTAAAGATCATCTAGTTCAAATCCCCATGTTAAGGCAAAACTCAGCAGTGTTCACACTCAGCCTTGTGCTGAGAATCCAGGGTTAAGTCTCAGTCCTAGCATGAGCTGCATGTAAGGAGAGTTGCTTGGCTGAAGCATGGAGATGATTTCAGGAGCTCAATACCCACACACAGTTACACCTACCACAAGCAATGTTTACCTACCCCAGCAAAGACTATTCCAGTGCTGATACCATCTCACGTTTCTTTACCTCCACTGTGATGTCCACATTCTGCAGAGAAACAGATTCAGCTAAAATCTGCCAAGTTTTCACTGTTGATTTCCCTTCCTGCACCCCCAAACCACTCCTGGCAACTGAGTACTTGGGTATGTAGTCTTTGGCTTTAATGAAGTTTTGCAGAAATATTTGTATCGACTCTGGATGTTAATACTTGCACCCTCACCCTAAAGATGGGGGATTAAACAACAACAAAAAGTTTACTCTTTCTGAATGCAGTTGTAATCCACTCAACATCTATTTTTATGACAATTATATTATAATCCTTTAACTTTCACTTTCTGCTCTCTATGTGGGGATTTTTTTGATAGAAGACAGATGACATCATGCCTTTTCACTTTGTTTTCTTTACCTATTGGCATTCTGCCTCCCTTTTCTCATGACTTCTCTCCACACAGGCAAATGGAACAAGGCAGAAGAGTTTCTTTGGAGAATGTTTTATGTTGCACGGAATGAAGCATTTCCCACTTCATTATTGCCATAAAAAAGAGCTGCTTTTTCCAATTTCAATATTTTCTTCAAAACACTTCACATTTGCAAGTAATCTTCTTACCTTATCCCCTTCTCAATCCAAACCTCCTGTGTGGAAAGTGTTCAAACACTGTCAAACTTCAAAGCATGCAAAGAGCCACACTGAATGTGTGATTAGACCCACCGAAATTAAAGCTAAACACATGCAATTATTTGGTTTTGTAGACTTAAAAGATGTAAATCAAACAAATTCCTTTCCAAACTCTATTTTGTTATTCTCAAGTTCTTGTAAATCTTGAGACTAATTTCATGTGAAAAGAGAGCTTTTTCTATGAAGATTTCTAAAATACATGCCTCATACAGAGTTACTTTTTTTCCAATTCAAAGTCTTTCCTCAGGTACCTTTGCACAAATCCCATTAACGTTAGTACAAGTCTAAAGGCAGAATTTGAAACCTGTAAAGAACTGGGTCACCGGACAATGGTAACACTCAAACAGAGATTTCTTTTCTGAGTTATAAGAGAAGAATACCTCTTCCTTCAGGCATTAAGTGAACATTCCCATTTGTCTGTAAACAATACCAAACACTTGAAACTTGATAGGTTACATTTCATCCTTGCTCACTTAGGACTTTTCCCTTTACTACAGCTAACAGCCATTTAGTTCTTAATGCAGTGTTTGTAGCCAGTGCTAGATCATCCAAGTATACCACCCTGGGGGCTCCTCACTGCAGATTTCAGGGCCTGGTTCACTACAAGCATAAAACCAGCAGATATCAACAACAATTTTTTTGTAAAGGGTCCCACCATTTTTCTGGGGGTTTTTGGGTCCCCAGGAAAACTGTTTTCACATATTAGTCATATACACTAGCTTCTGAGTATAATTAGAGACATAAATTCACTTTTTTTCCTTTTTATTCCAGGAAGCCTAGAGACAGATGTTAACTTTTTTTTCAAACCTCAGATGTTCTTTTCCGTGTTAAATTTATATCCTTGCACTGCAGAGCCAAAGCTCTTCCAATCCCCTGTATTCTAAATTAATCCATCAATCCCCTTTCCTCTGTTTTTACCCTCGGCAAATCATTAGCCCGAGGGAGAACTCAACATAAAAAGTTAGGATTTCACTCGGACCACAGGTGAATGTATCTTCTTTCTGTCTCTGCAAAAACTTTACTGAGATGCCATCTCTTGCAGATATTTCTCTCCTTACCACCTTCTAGCTGCATTGCACAGTCACTAATTTTCACAGCTGCCCCTTCCCATTCCACTATCTCCTCAGGCAGCCGCCTTCTGGGCTGTATTTGTACTCTGTCTCTATTCACTGTAATCAATTTCAAATAAAAATGTTCTCACATTGGACCAGTCCTTGATTTTTCTGGCTATTATCTTCTGGTCCCTTCTCAAGGCCTACACTAATATACTGAGGCTACACAGGAGACTTAGCTAAACTCACTCAATGCTTTGAAACCTTTTGATTCTAGACTTGAAAGCAGTAACTGAGATTCCTCAGCTTTGTTCCAAGCCTTAAATATCATTAGATATTTTTTTTAACAAAGTAGAGCTATGTCTGACTGTTCAGAACTAGGGTGACACTTCAGCCACAGACTTAGAAAAAGTGTCAGTTGAATTTGCACAAGCTGGTACCTCATTATGTGTGCAGTTATTAATGCCCATGTTTTTTCTACTTTCACTCTAATGCTGCAAATCACTCTTCTGAATGAAAGCTACTGTTTCACTCCAGCACTGCAAATCTCCTGATCCTGCTGCCTCCTGCCAATGTTCCCTCATACGCTGCTTCAGTACAGCATGTTGTGTGTTGATTATTTTGATACAGAGCTTCCCAGTTCATCTTTACAGTCTATATAAAATCACTTCTGAAAAGCGTAAAAAGTGATGTTAAACATGATTGCCATGGATGTATATGGTGAAAGCAGAGTTTGAAAAGGCATTCAACCTAGAAAACCTGACAAATTTTGAAGCTCTCATGTGAAGATAGCAACCATTTAAATGTTGAGGTAAAACCATACACTGCAGAAGAAGAAAAAAACACCAGACTCAAACCCCCCACCTTCCCTCCTTTTACCTAAAGGTTCTGGCATGCTAGCACTTCTCTGAAGAGTCTGATGAATAGTACTTGGAGCTCCCTTCAACTTCACCATAGTGCCCATCAGTCAGGTATCTGGGAGTAGGATGAACTATCACAGGACAGTTGAAGCTAGCTTGAATCCGTTTTCTTCATTTCTAGAAGAGAAAAAATTGAGATTATCGAACGCCCTATTTTGACCTGCCCAAACACACCACAAAGTTAGTTGTCTTGACGCTAACGTCCTCACACCACTGGCGACTCCAGATGGAGAACAACTACTCACATGGAAACGCTACTTCTCGGCTCAACCTAGTGAACTGCTAATACCATCAAGGAGGTGTGGTGCCTGGTATGGGGTGCCAGAGCCTTGCCTCACACCTTCCCCTCGCCCCGTCCCTCCCTCAGGCCGAAGCCCTGCCAGCGCGCGCTACCCTAGCACCTTCCCGCTCCTTCAGCCGGCGGGGACTGGTCTTTATGTGCTACTTATTTACACTCGCGGCCTTGCGCCGCTGCAAGAGGGGTTGGGTGATGGTGAAACCACACGCCCAGTGTCCGCTGAGATGCTCCGGGGTAGCGGCGGCAGGGCAGGGCGGATCCTCCACACACACACACACACACCTGCCTCCCGCCGGCCCCGGCTGCCCCTCAAACGGCGATGGGCAGGACCCTACCGCGCGCACTTACGCACTCCGCGTCCAACACGCCAGCACCTACGGCATTTGCGCAACGGAAGCTCTCTCTCTCTCTCTCTCTCTCTCAGGTGCAGCGCTCACGTTGACGACATTACGAAGATGGCGTAAGGAACACTAACCTCTTTGAGGGGCTTTACGCAAATAGCGCTCCTAGGTGTAGGCTTGGCCGCTCCTAACCGCCGTAGCCGTAGAAGCTCTCTGAACTGCAGAGAGCTTGCTCCCCAGGGGGCGGGTGGGATTACGCAGTTTACGCAAGAAGTAGCGGCCCCAGGTAGGAAACCGGACGGCCCGAGCCGAGAAACCTTACGTCAATTCCGTAAGGCTGCGCTGGCCTACCGCGAGGAGAGAGGAAACGGCTTGTTTCGCGCCGTTACGGAATTGGCGTAGAAGGCCGGCATCCCTCTGCGGAATTGGCGTAAGGCTCTCTCAGGTGCAGGGAGAGGGCGGGCTCACGTTGCCCGGCAGCCCCAGCCTATGGGGGCGCCTGGCGCTGTCACGTGCCGGAGCCCCGCTCGCCGCTGCGGAGCTGGAGGAGCCGGACGGGGCCACGGAGCCAGGACGGGGCCAGGGGGCTGCGCCGGGGCTGGCGGCGAGCGGGGTGAGGCGGGCGAGCGGCGGGGCTGGCGGCGAGGGGGGCTCGGGGCAACAGACAGCCCTCCCTACGCGCCCCGGAGGGGAGGCGGGCGCCGGGCGCCGCTCCTCCCACTGCACCGGGCACTGCGGGCAGGAGGCAAGGGCAGGACACGGCGCGGGGGGCGGCGCGGGGGATGGGAGGCGGTGCGGAGAGGGGGGGACGAGGGGACGCTGGTGCGCGGCGGAGGGGCGCGGCGGGCCGGGCCGAGATGGGGGTGGGTCTCCCTGCCCTGAGGGACCGCCAGTCCGCGGGCGGGGGCGGCCATGAGGGTTTCTGCGCTGCGGGGGACCAGGCGGTGCAGGGGGTCTTTGCGCTGACGAAGGGCTCGTTGGTGGAGGGGGCACTCGGCGTTTGGTGAGGGCTCAGCTTGGCGAGAGAGAGAGGCTTGGCGCTGAACGGGGCTCAGAGATGGGGGCTCAGCAGTGAGGGACGCACCGGCGGCTGCCCTTTCCCCGGTTGCGAGGCGCATACCTGTCCGCGGGCGCGCAGGTGCCAGCGGGCGCGGTGGAGCTGTGGCCGGTGTATGGGACACAGACCTGCCCGGTGTGCGTCAACGTTCCCCAAACGGTCCTGTTGCTGACAGTCTGCCGTGGCCCGTCGCGGCTAGGAGCCGTGAGAGAGGCGGTGGGAGACGGCCCCCAGCGAGTGCCCGCACCGTATCCACAGCTTGCTCGCCGTCAAAAGTTTGCTCTGGCCCGGTGGGTGCGACGCATCGCCCTGTCCGCGCCTTCGCTGTGCGGGGCTCTGGGTTAGCTCGGCAGCCTCCCGCGTCCCTCAAGTCCCTTCACAGGCTTCCTGTGTGAGGAAAAATGCATCAGCGTTTTGGTGCATGGTGATGGTTTGGGTTGTTTTTGGTTTGGTGGTTTGTTTTTTTTTTTCTCCCCTTTTGCACTGGATTTTTTTTTAATCATTAACCCACTAATTTTCCTGTGAGAACTTTAAAAGGGATAATCTGCAAGCTACTGAGTAAAGCAAAACTTCGTTTTTGAATCAAAATAGAAATATGCATTATCTAGCTAAATGTCTTATTATTTATTTACATGGCTCTGAAAATGGTGCCGTGTGATTTACAGAAAGTAAGAAGAAAATGTCCTGTTCTAGAGTGTGTGTTCCCATTGGGTCATGTGCAGAATATGGCAGTACAAAAAAAAAAAAATCTATAAAGCAGGGGGTCCTACATATGTCTGGATTTTTTTTTTTCCTTTAGGTGTGTACTATAGTTTTTGTTTTTTTAGAGTTTTATCATAATGGTCCTGATAACTTAGAAATTCTAAGAGTGGTTAAAGTAAAGAGGGACCAAAGTGGGCATTGTTGTTAGGAACATGGATGGGGAATTTCAAATCTCTCGCTCCGAAAAACGTTGACATGGCTTTAACTTAAATTAAAGTAGCTGGGCTATTTAGCTTAAATTAAAATAGCTGTGTGTTCTAGCAAGCATTTGAAACCTGGCCTCTTAGGGTAAAGGCAGAAAATTAAAAGTTTCCTTCATTCATGCAGAAGAATTTAAGATCCTTGGAAAGAATGGAGAAGGCAGGGCTGTTGGCAAAACTTGGGGTTAGTTTATTTTATATTTAAGGATATTGTAACCATTTTTAAGAGACCCAAAGGAAGTGAGTGTGGAAGAAGGGAGGGCTTAATGTTTGCAGGAAGGAAGGAAGGAAGATGGAACAGTGCTGTCCATACTTGGAGAGGAGGCCTTGAAAGCCACACTTCTGGGATGGGAAGGGAGGAACACCTGAGGGTGTCTCTGCAGAGGTTATGTTGTTGTATTCCTTTAGTTGCACAATGTTGTTGCTCATAGTCACTGAAAAGCAAAAGTGTTTTCCAAGAATTTAAATAGTCCATCAGACTGGCCATCACAAATGTGTAAGAGCTGGATTCTAGTTATTTCCTGTCAGTGTAGAGAGGAAGAAGAAATGCATGTCAGCAGACTGTGGCTGGCTGTAGCTTTTGCTAAATTCCTGGTCATTTTTAGGAAGTTGGATTTGCCTCTGGAAGTTCTTGGCATGCATAATTTTCTTCTCTCTGAAACTTTCCGATCGTTTTCCTCTGCTTCATGTTGGTGTAGAAGGGAGGGATGAGGAAAAGGGGGTAAGGATTGCTAATAGTGAGGTTTTAATATTTTCAGTTTTCTGTTTCTCAGAATCTTGTCACTGGTGGTGCAAGGCTAGGGATACTTTGGCATTTCCAGCTGAATCTTACAGTCCTTACTAATTTTTTCCCTGTTTTTCTAAAGGGGTTTGTTTACCTAGGCTATTCATCCAAACTAATTGTCAATTTTGACCTATTTACTGTTGCTGTCTCCACAAAGAAGATGCTGTTGAAGTACCAGGTCTTGTTCCAAGTAATTGACAGGCTAAATGCAAGGTAGAAACCTCAGATTTAATTTCTTGGGGAACTAGAGAAAGAATTTGTGTAGAAATACTTATGTATCACAGCCTGGAGGGAACTTCAGGTGATAACTGGTGTGAATGTTGCTGAGGAAGTGACTGAATCCAGCACCCAGGTTTGTCCTAGAAGAAAGAATTTCAGACACAACTGATTTCATACTAAAGGTTTAGAGGCAGATGAGAAGAAAGAGTAAGTAAATGGAAAGATAAACCCGAAGACAGAAAAAGGCACGTGAAGCCTAAAAGTTAGAGAAGTAGTTCAAACTCCTTGATCCTTGTTTCAGATTTGTAAGCCATTTTTTTTTTCCATGGATGTTCATTTAGTAATATGATGCTTAAGGTTGCAGAGCTCTCTTTTAAAGGCCTTCAGTTTATGTTCCTCAAAGGCCTGTGGGTGGACTGAGGTTGTTGGGGGTTTTGGTGTTTTGTTTTGTTTGAACTATGAAATCCTGTTTGGAAATTAAAAAAAGCTTTTTAAAGTAATCTTAAGAAGCTGCTTCTTATTGTGAAAACCTTGCTGTAGAATCATGAAAGCTGCACTTTTTCCACACTGCTTTGGAAGCAGCTGAACTTTGTAACTCGGCATGTAAATAGAGCTCTTTGAAGAGCATGTCCATGACTGGAAAGAGGAGAGGGAAATATCCTGGCTAGTTAACAAGCTTCTGAGCATGTAAAAAGCCACTGTGAATGTGCTTGTTGAAGTGTCTGTTAAAACTTTGTAGAGCCTTGTCCTTCGTGATTTTCATATATGTATACCTAGAAGTGGCCAATGAGTCTAAGTGTAAATATGAAACAGTGAAAAAATTACAGTTTGTGTATTTCTATAGCTAGGGTTGGGTGAGGGAGAGTACTGGAGCAGTTGAGGGGAAGGTACCTAGGAACATGCTGGGCCTCTGAGGGAGATGCTGGGCAAGTGAGAATGCACTCTACACGTGGTTGAGCTAACTCTTGGTGCATTAGGATTCATGGTAAGCCTGGCCATACCAACAGAGGACTTCAACATAACATTTTGATCTCTGTAATTTGCTTTGTTTTGAGGCTGGAAGAGGGAGGATTTTTCTGTTCTGACAACATACACAAGGAGCGCTTGGCTGATGTGGTGCCCTGGATTTGCTATAAACTGAGCAATACTGGCAAGTAAGGAGTGCTTTACTGCTGTGTGTGCTGCAGTGATGAAATCAAAAGGAAAATTCCTGTTTAAAGCAACACAAAAAGCGGTTACAGATTTGAATAGCAGAAAAATGCAAGTCTCAAATATTTCTGTAGAAATCATAGTTTGAGTACATTTGTTGTACTTGCAGCAATGATTTGACAAAGAGAAAGTTTGTACTTCGTATTTGAGGAGACAGAAGCCTAAGCTGCATGGCCTGAAAATACTTGCTTGTGTTTTTTGATTGAAAGGGATAATTGATACAAGCTACAAGACCAGAGACATTATTTTTTTAGTTGTACTTCTGCGTTTCTTGGCACTTGTAGTTTTTCCTTCTGCTCAGCAGTAGCTACTGTAGGGGTGCAGTAGTGCTTTAGTAGTGCTCTTTCACTGAGCACTATGTCAGAAAACCTAGGTATTGGCACACACACTGTCAACTCTCAGTTTAACTTCTTGAAAACCTTAATTTGTCTGCCTTTAAGAAGCATGTGTAGGAATTCACGCAAATTATATGAGTGAGTTAACATAAACAGTTTGGATTTTTTTACTTTATTTTGTAGCTAAATTACCTTAAGTTTTTGGTTCTCTCACTTTAAATGTCATGGAATGGAAGAGGACTGAGAGAGTTCTTGGCCTCCACTGCATGTCAATCTGTTGCCTCTTGTTCATACTTTTGCTTTGCCGTGCATACGCTGACCTTTCTGCTAATTTCCTATGTGGTGCTGGAATGTAGACAAGGTGCTGCTTATAGGAGAAGCGTAAGAGAAAAGTCAGGGTATGTCATTGGTTGGGCTGTAACTAAAAGCTATGTGAAGCATGGTACTGGGCTGCTCTGCCCCTCTTTTGCTGGCTAAACACAAGAGCTCTGAGGCTAGTTCAGTGTGTGGATTTTCCACAGCTGAGCAGGGTCACTGTGTTACTGGGCAACCTACATGTTTGCCAATTGGTTTCTCAAGCAATAAAGGCTGTGGATAATCAAAACCCATGCCCTTGTTGGTTTATTTCATTGTGTTGTTTTGGTTTGGTTTTGTTTGTTTGTTTGTTTTCCCTGTGATTGTGCAAAACTTAGCTCTGTTGTAGTAAAATACTCTCATAATGTACTGGTAAATTAAAGGTATAAATGGCTGCTGAAGAGGAATAATCTTATGAAATCCAAGTGCTAGCTTATTTTAGGGGATCTTTTAGGTCGTGGAAGCTTAAGTGATCCTACCACATGGGTTGATTTAAATTAGTTCTCTTGTGTTGTGGTTTGGCATACTATTTAAGAGCTTCAAGATGCTACTTGTGATTGACATAACAAAATGTAAATTGTATGCTGTTTTACTAGGCTCTAATTTATCTGTCATAAGGTTTGTGTACCAACAGTGCTAAGCTCTTCTTACAGTAATGTTTCTCTTTCATGCAATGTCTGCATAAGGGAATTAAATTTCTCTTAATTGTATACTTGAAAATAAAACTGGGATGTGTCCGGCTATCACAGTAAATTAAATTTCACTGCTTTGTGGTTTTTTTGTGCATTTACTTTAAACTGACTTTATTGAAAAATCAAATGCTTGAGTATCTGGTTGAAAAGAATACTCTTACTAGTGGGTAATCATGAGATGTCACAGAACTTGAAGAAATAGTAGCTTTTAGAGCTTGAACTTCGATGTAGTTAGTCCTGAAGAAGTGAAACAATGATTGAAGCAGAATTTGGTGTTTGGCTTGACAGTAAACAAACTCAATGGTAAGAAACTGATGTTGTCTCTTAGAAATTGTCCTGTAGTAGGAGCAGAAAAGGGTGGGCTTATTTTAGAGATCTTCACTTCTTTCCTCAGATTCTTGGGAGGGGAGATATGTTTAATGGAAATATTTCTTGTTCGACTTCTGACACAGCAGATTTGGGTGTTAGTGTTGTGTGTTTTGGACCCTGAAGTGTCTTTAGTACCCTGAGACACAAGTATGATGGAATGTTCCTCCCAAGCTGTTGCATTGTATCGACTGTGACCCTAAACAAAATCTTCCCCTCACCCTAGCTCTCCGCTGGCAGTACCTGCCTTCCTGGAAGAGCAGCAACAGACCACAGGGGTCTGTGGGTACCAGGCCCACCAGCTCTGCGAGGCTGATTTGGAAACAAGTCTTGGGTGTTTGTAGACATGAGTTTTGGCAAAACAGTCACTGTAGAAGCTGAGGAGACTTGAGGTTTGGGAGCAGGCTCTTTTTGGCTATGCAGCGCTGCTGATTTCCTCCAGTGAGATTTTGCCACAAAATTATTTATCCAGTGCCAGTGATATTGTGAAACTGATACAGCCTTTTTTTTTTTTTTAATTCTCTTTTAAAGGGATTAGGGTGACTCCTGTAATAGTGGATTGTGGTAAATTTTGGCTAATCCTTGAGGAGGCATCAAAGATTTAATTACTTGTTACAGGGCGTTGGGTGACTCCGTTTTTTGCTACGGTGTAGCAGACAAAGCATTGTTACCAAGAGCCTATTTAATCATTTCCATAAACATGGTATCCTTCTTTTATGTCCTCATAATTTGCTATTTAAAATGAGTGTTCAAAATACAGCAAGGGAACAAGCCAGCATGCTGCACCCCTCTGAATTTGGTTACCAATTTTTAAATAGGTGACTGTCTTAAAATTGCTGGCTGGTTTATACCCATATAAAGCAGGGTTTTAACTTAAATGGTCTTTTTACAGCCTGCTAAGTGAGACATTGTACTAAACAGGTCACCTGGAGACCGGGTGAAAGCCTGCAGTTAAAACAGTATAAATCAGTTCATTTTTAAGAAACAAATTACAGCTTGTATTAAAAAGAAAAAAGGGCATTTGAGTTCTCTGTCCTGTGTGAGTCAGCTGAGGGCGGCTGGTACTGTGGTTCTGTTGTAGTGTGGTCAGACAGTGTCCCAAGCTTGTGTAGATAAGATGAATGGGATTGGGTTGTGGATGTTTTTCTTAACTATAGAAACAGATAACGTGTTATCAGTGGATCTGAAAGTGCTGACTAACGTGTGTTAACATTTAATCAAATAGCAGCTATTTATGTAGTGTTAATTATCCAGTCCTAAGAGTGCTTGTGCAGCTCCCAGCCGGTGGGGAGTGGTAGCCCTCAGCACAACCTGCGTGGCTGGTTTTTCCAGCCATGCTGTGAGGAAGCTGTGTGATGTTGTGGTAGGTGTGTAACTGATGCTGCATCTAGGTGAAGACATCAGTTCTCCGGTATGAAGACAAAAAGGAAAAATAGTCATTTAGCTGTATGCTTTAGTGCCTCTGTGCTGTAAGGACAACTCTTTGCATAGCAAAACTTGCTCCTTTTCTCTGGCTATGGGGGCTGTAGTTTGATCTTCTATGCACTCAGTGCTTTTCTACTTCTCTGCTTGATTTCCATATGTATAATACAACAGATTTTGAATATTTGCTTTAATGGAAAAGACCCTGGAATGGAAGGGGGAGCATACACTGGTTCAGGGAGTGAAGTACATGCAGCCACTTGAAAGCTGAGGTCTGTCATATGATGGGACAAGTAGGGAACATGGAGCTCCAGATAAGATAGTGGAAAGGATAAAGGATTATATGGAAGACTATAAAGTGCCTGTACAGAAAACTGAGGATTGGAAAGTGTCCATAAAAATCTGAAAGTGTTTAATCCCATAATATCATATATTAGAGTAGTTTTACACCCCAAAGTCAGGTTTGGACTGACTTTAGAGTAGATTAGTAAGAGAGATTTCAGGTTGGACTGTAGTTTATTATGGAGGTGGTTTTTAGAAGCATGACTGGCTAATTGGTTTAGTTTTCTTTTTATATAGAGATATGAAAGGAGGGGTCTCCTGGTAATTAGCAATATTTCAGATGAATGCTGTATAACTCCTCACCCTGAAAAAAAGAGAAAGAAGAATTTGTATAACCTCAGTTCTTGGCTTCTGCTGTTCCTTTCCTGAACAGTAAGTGCAGTGAGAACTGGAGTTTATTTTTTTTCCCTCTTAAGTAGGGTAGACTGAAATCCTGCCTCACAATCTATTGGAGCTGGCAGCTGGACTCTAACTAAAGTGAAGTAGCTTGGGCTCATCTTATTTCCCTCATGAAGACTTTTGACATTGTTAGACTGAGAAGTGAGGTCTCAGATATCTGCTGGAATTATTTTGTAAATGCATATGGTACAGAGAGTTTTGGATTTCTGTTCTTCCAGTCCTAATTTCTTTCCTTTTGCTCTGATAGCTGGCTTAGCTCAACAGAAGATGAGAGGGAAACAAATGCCCAAGAACTGATTTCTCCCCACCTGCTTTGAAGAATGCCTTTTCATGTCGTATATTCTTAGTGATTGTCATCTTTTCAGAGAGCTAAAAGTGTTTGGTAAAGGAGCCATTCAGTGTCCTATGCTTCAAGATCTCTTGATGTCTAGATAATTTGACTTAACAAATAGATTAGGTTGTCTTTGGTTACTCGGTCATGCTGTGCAAGTCTTTAATCATATAGAGGCTTAATTTGTTTCTTTGAAGTGATCAGCTAGGCCATTTGGATGACCTTAAGGAGTGTATCATTGGGCTTGAAATGTAGTGTGTTTTATGCACAGTATCTGGGAATGTTACATTGTGTGCATCACAGTCAAGCCCAGAATAATTATGAGCATTCCTTCTAAAACTGGGAACTGGTAAAAAAGCTCTGTGAGTAAACTCTTCAGGATCAGGCACAGAATAGCACTGTGATCAGTGAAGAAGGTCTGGTGATGAAACTGCAAGCATTGATTAGAGGGGCATTTGGCCTCTCTTCGGGTCTGCCACCAATTTACTGCACAATTTTAATCTATTTGTGCCTGAAGTTTCCCTATAAAGACCTGAAATGTTCCCCTCTGTTACAAAAAGTTATTTTTAAAACCAGTATTAAATGTGCTCTGGTAAATATGGTGACAAGTGTTCTAGAAAGGCCGGGAAGAAAGGCAAATACTGGGAAGGAGCGGAGAGACAAAGCTGATAACTTCTTTGCTTCTAGTGGGTGAGGGTGAAATTGGTGACTGCCAAAAATATGAGCTCAGAGAAGTAGCTTCTGCTCTGAGCCCACATCTGTACACACCTCCTCATCTCTACAGATGGCCAGGAGGCTGAAGGGAGAACACAGTTGTCTAAATTTGTGAAAGAGAAAAGAATCATGACTCCCACCTTGCAGGCGAACAAGAACCTCCTGTAACTGGGGTATTTTCAACAATAAAAATGTGGTTGAATTTTCAGTCTCAGCAAAATAGGTGAAGCCCAACACTGTAGTTGCTAAATTTTTTTTTTTTTTTTGGTAGTACTTTGTATTAAAAGATGATTGGCTGGAACTGCACTCTTTATTCCTTCAGAAGTAGTCTGCTAAGGAGTAAACTTGATCTAGAAGTCTTTGCATGCTTGTGCTTTAACAACTTGAGATATTTTTCCACTTTAGATTTCATAGTACTTCACATTTAGAAACAATCAGTATATAGTGATGATACTATTTTTATTAATTGTGATAAAAGGCACAAAAATAAAAGCAAAATGTTTTTGTCTTTGTTTCTTTTCTATTGACGTTAGTGGGGGAATAAGATTGTCTTTTGTGGGTTACTTCCATACAGTTTGCCTTATCTTTTGAGAGAATTCAGTTGCTTTCCTTCTGTTAGCCCATCGGATGAAGGGTATTGTTTCAAGTGGGCAGCTGGGAGTCAGCATTAAATAGTCAACTCTTGACCAAAAATCTATTTTTGTGGATGTGGCCTCATGTAATAGACCAATAATAAGAGTAGTTTACAAAGCACACCTTTAATAGGTCTCTCATTAACTCTTGTTCTTTGTAGGCAGGGTTTCAATACTGAATGTTCCGGAATATCCCTGACTCTGTGTATTGCTCCCCTCCATCCCAAACACTGAAGAACCTGAAACTGGAGACTTGCTGACCCTTCTGAAAGCAAAAAACCAATGTTATTTAACTTCTTGCTATGGGTCAGGAGCCTGAGCCTCATGCCAAGTTTCAATGTGAAACAAACTAAGACTGCAGAGTTAAGAAAAAACTCTTGCAAAGAGTGCTTATATGGAACCACTGATAAAGCTGTGACTGTTGAGACAATGTGACTTATTAAAGCAGACTCTTAAAAGGGAAATGAGATAGGCCTGCCCTAAACATTCCTCAAGAAATTACAGTTCTTAGTTAGAAAACTTAACCAAGTGCATAGGTGCAATAGTTTGTGTTCCTTAATGTGGATTCTGCATTAGTGTTAAAATAGCTGCATGATATAAATGGATGTGCTTTTTCTGCGTAGTTGGGTGGGAACATACCTCTGTTTGGTTTCCTGCTGAGATGCTTCCAAGTGTGCTTTTAGTAATGCAACATAAGCATAGTGTCATTGTCATAACAGCATTCCACCCTCTGTGAGAAGTTGCAGCAGCACCATACAAAGATGCATTTGGTCTCTCCTTTACATGATGATGTTGGTCATCCTTCCAGCACCATGTCTACAAAACTTTCTCTGATGGCTGTGTCCATCCAGTTGCATAAAATTTTGGAGGAGAACAAGTGTGCAGAAAGATTATTAAGGGTCGAGTGGATTCAGAAGAGTTCACAGAGAGATGGGCAAATACAGAGTTGAGATAAAGTGATTGGGATCAGTTAATTGCCCAGTGAGGTAGAGAGTCCAGATGAATCTGTCAGATGTTCCTTCAGTATTTGGAGTATCCGTTTACTGATGCTTTTGCAGTTACTGCAGGGTTTGAATATCATTGTACTGGTGCTTCTGCAGTTGCTGTAGAAACTGTTGGCTCAGACTGTCTCCTTGTAGCTGTCCTTCAGAGGATGAACTGCTCGAGGAGAGCTTGTCTGGGCATGGGACTCAGTGGTATGTTTATTGTTTTCTTTCACGCTGTGATCTGTAATCTTTATTTTAATACAAATCCCTTGACTGGTGTCTTTTCTTTTGCTTGTAAATGTTTGATCTGTGTGTGCTACTCGCAGCACAGGAGTTCTCTTGTGTTAGAAGAACAAAGACTTGCTTTTCTTTTTGTAATGGTCACTACTGATTTGCAGTAGTCGACTGGTTTTACTGCCAGTTTTAGCAGGTGCACCTTGTCTCAACGAGTTCTCTTTGCCCTCATCACACAGTACAGTAGCAAGTCTCATGCATAGTACATAGAAGACTGAATTTTGGCTGAGAATTTGCTGTACTTTCTTTCCTTCTCCTTGCTCTGTTTCCATTACTTGTTCTCCTTTTGTTACAATTGAACTAGATGATTGTCCTGGGTCCCTTCCAGCTTAAAATATTCTAGTCTTACAAAGTTTGCAACATACCCTGAAGAGGCTTTTCATGTGCATATGGTAGCAGTTTGTTGATGGATGGGACAGTAGTTCAATAATACGCATGTTCAAAATGCAGTCTTAAATTTTCCTTTGTGTTTCATATTGTTGGAGCAGCTCAGAAAACTTGCCAGTCTGTGTGCTGTGGAAGGACCCTGCAGTGTTTATTCATAGAAGCATGTAGAGAGAAGGTTGTTAGTGTGGAACTCATTGAAAAATGTTTTCTGGCTGCTCTTGTCAAGGAAAGAAAAGTATCTTCTGAAGTTTGTCATGAGGTTGCCAAAACTTTCTCTTCTCTTCCTGATTCTTGAGGGTAGGAGGGAAGAGGGAAAGCTGACAAAACTCGTGCTGGGCTGGTTGGTAGGACCTTCTGTGCTGTTGGTCCATGTTGCAGCGCTTCCAGCCTGCAGTAGCGCAAACTGGGTCTCCTCTTGCCAGTCTCTCTTTCTGTAGCACTGCAACACAAGAACAGCTTGCAGGTACTCCAGCAGAGAAGTGATTAAACAGGGGCTGTTACGACCAGTATGGAGGGGGGGAAAGACACTAGAATTTGGAGTCCAGAGATGCTTGATTCTGAGGAGCAGGCTGCTCTATAGAGTGGGGCTGCAGAGCTTCCCCTTATTCTGCAAAATGGCTTTGGTCCCTTGCTAGTGTCCTGAAATGTTCTTTTCTTTCTGGCTCCTGTTCTCCCTGAGAACAGACTGTGTGTCTCCTGCTGCCTAACAAAAGAGGGCCTCCATTGTCCTCTTTTGAAATAGACACATAGGATTCCTTCATAAACGTCAGTTTGACATTCAAAAGAGTGGAGTGCTCAAAAAAACTGGTGCCTGAAAATAGGACACATTCTGAATTGGATTCCTGAGTTTAATCACACCATATTCAGATACTGAATTGCTAATTTGAATCTCATGAATCTACAGGTAATTGTTGTCAAGTTTTTACTATGACAGTTTGCCAAGCTGACCTGTGAAGGATGGCTGTGTTCCTATGAGGAGAGACAGAATACCAAAAGCAGTCAGCAATGCAGTGTCTGTTCAAATCAAACTGAAGAAGCCTAAGTAATGAGTGGAAAGCTAGAAGGGGAGAGAGAGAGAGCATGCTGCATGCTTGGTGTGTATAGGAAATGAAAAACTAACTACCCTTCCAAATCCTACCACTGATTTACTATGGCACTGGGCAAGTCAATGAAGTTGTTGGGCAATGGAGTCTCTTCCAGATACAAACAGTATTTTTTCCCATTTATACCTATTACAGCACCTGGAGAAATAATAGTGCTGTGAAATTCTTGTGCATGTAGCTAAGGCTTGATTTCATTATTCCTTTGCTAACAAAAGCATGTTGAAACTTGGTATTACAATCAAAATGGCAGAGACTGAGTAATGTTTTTAGTCTCCTCTGCTAAGTCCAGCCAGAAGGTTGCTATCCCACACAGGTTAGCAGTGGATTGTTGGGTAATACTGTCAGCTTACCGGTAGGTGGAGAAGTAGTTTCCCAGATTTCTTTGTTTGTAACCTCTGAGCTGTTCAATTCCAGTTATTGTTCGTGGTGTTGCAAAAAGCCATGACAGGCTCCAGAGACAATGCTAGGGTACTTGCAGGGATTGCCAGCTGCTTGCATGGGACAGCTTGATGACACCTGCATGCTTTGGTGAGTATCTAGTGGCTGTGTTTACGAATGAGATCAGAGTCTAGAAATGTGGTATATTCTCCCCAGAGTAAACAGAAAAAGCATTGTCACAAACACTTGGAATTAACACAGTTATAGGTAGTGTCATTCAACAAACTTTGCTTACTGTCCAATGGAGTCAACTTTGATTCCTCTATTAGCTTTTAATTTTCATGGCAATATTCCAAGAGGGAAAATCACTAAAGGTTTTTTGTTTGTTTTATGTTAGCACAGAGATAAATGGAAAGTCCCTGTCACTTGTCTGAAACCATGTGTTGAAAGGCATGATTTTTTTCCAAACAGTTTTGCAGAGTAATAGGACAGAATATGATTTGGATTACGGAAGCCACATGCTGGGTCAGTTTAAAGTCTGCCAAGTTCTAATTTGCAATTTTAGAAAATTTAGAAGAGAAACATCTGAGTGCCTGCAGAAATCATCATTCTAAATTTAACTTGTGGATTTTGTCTTGGTAAAGCCTCAAAATGTCTGGCAGTGTTTGTCCGCTAAATTTCAGGGCCAGCTTTGTGTCAAGGGTTCTGCACTGGTGGCTCTGACTTCTTTTCATGATCCTGCAGCATCTGAGTTCTAAATGCATCAGAGAAAAATACTAAGTGAAAAAGTACTAGCTAGGTTTAATTACTTCCTCTTTATTTCTTTCAAGCAAGCCAGAATGTTCTTAAACCTTGTTACTGTTTTCTTTAATGTATTTCTGCAGTTAATTAATGTAGAACTAACGTTTTAAAATGTCTCTTCTTGGCTTCTGAATGCTCTGTTGCAGTAAGTATAGGAGTTTTCAGGTATCACCAAGAAGCCCCAATATAGAGACACTTGTTTCCATAAGAGGAGCCATGCAAAGTGAATAGAAGAACCCATCAAACAGTAGAAGCAAGTGCTGCTCATTCAGTGCACAAAGCAACAAATCTATGATTTTTTTTAACAATAATAAAAAATTTTCATTTGACACATTTCAGTTTTTAGAGTTGAATTTTGTTTGAACCGTGGAATGAGCTAGATTGAAGGCATCATAATCTGACATTCTCTTACCAACAAAAGTATAGTTTTATACTGAAAACCAAGCAGTTGTTTTGTTTGGTTGGTTTGTTTTTTTGGTGTTTTGTTGTTGTTTTGGTTTTTGTTTTTTGGGGTGCTTTTTGTGCTGACAAGAGCAGAATTCAATTTTCTTGTCCCTTTGGTTCCCATTTTCCTTGCTATGGTGTCCTGTAATAATGATGGTGGTGTGACATGGATGCAGTTTTTCATCAGTGCAGGCAATAGAAATGTTAAGACTCTAATCTAGCTGCCTCCTGACTCCTCACTGAGGGATGAAAGGTTTTCTATCCTCATGCCCAGTTTAGGAGAACACCATCAGTTTGTATAGTAGCTGTTACTTAATTCTGGTTTTGATCCTGCCCACTACATCTTGAAATGTACACTCTCCTACCCGGATAGGTTGTGGCTTTCCAAGTGCACCTTCCTTTGAAGAATAAAATACAATGAATCCATCACTGTTGCTTTTAGTAGCAGCAGATTTCCTTCTATCGAGGGAACTGAACTGGCTAGATCCAAAATGCAGTTAATGGCCCCAAATAAGCTAACTTAGATTGTTTTTCTCTAGTCTTTCCCCTGACAGTAATTGCGTTAGTAAAAGTGTTACTTTTAGCAACGCTAGTGTATGAAGGGAGCTTTGGGGAGAAAGTGAGAGTTTTGGTGTTGTCAATCGATCTCCCTGCATAGCTGAGAGCATTTTGAATGCTGCTATTGATTGCACAGTCTGCCTGCTTCCCTGGGAGAAAGCCAGGCATGCACCCTC